>NC_065420.1:15022116-15342752 GCF_024362695.1 Pectinophora gossypiella | reverse complement strand
CTTCGTCTCTCCCTTTCGCTTCGTCTTGCTCCTCCATAACGTCTTTTTTGTTTTTATAAAATTCCATTTTTAGACCCACGAGTATGGGGAAAGGGTGGTCCATCCGGGCAGTGCCCCCTGTACCCGGATAACCCTAATACCGCTGGGGTGCGGGAGGTGCCCCAGGGTTGGTCGCTAGCTGGCGGAGAATACCCCCTCCGCCACCTTCCGGCGCCCCGACGCCGCGCGAAGGCCCGAAGGCACCTCAACGCCGGGACTTTGGGGGTTTTTTATTGAGGTTGGCTCCTCTTGGGCCGGCCGACCAAGGCAAGCCCCTTGGTCCTGGTAGGCCGCGAGACATGTCCACGACACCTGACCAGGATAACAAGTTTGGCGACGGTGGCCGAAGCCTGTCCGACGGGCATGTATTCATGGCCGCCGAACCCGTCACCGACGGCGCCACGCGCCTCCTCCTCCGGGTTGGATTTTTTAAAGAGGTTGTCTCCTCGCGGCCCCCCCACTTGTGTGGGAGCGGCCCCCACGCCTCGGAATACCGAGGGTTGCGGGTGGCCCGACGGCCGCCGTGCAATACGAACGACCGCCGCGCGCAAGGCGAAACGCCTCCTCCCGGCGGTTTTTTACAGAGGTTGTCTCCTCGCGGCCCCCTCCACTGATGTGGAGGCGGCCCCCGACCCTTTGGCGCCCCACCACAAAGCGCTAAGGGTTACGGGTTGCGCAGCGGTGGACTTTGCCACCGCCGCGCTGGATTCTTCTTAGCTTCACTGCATCGTTGGGCTAAAGCGGCACCCGCCGATGCAGCTACTGAGCCCCCCCGCCACGACAAGGCGAGAATCCATTGGGGGGGGAACCTAACCTAACCTTTTTTTTTTTTTTTTTTTAACGAGGAGAAATCCGTCATGGATACCCAGCCGCCCGGGGAAAGCGACTGGGTTATGTGAGACTCCTACTCACTAAAACTCCTCGGTGTTCAGCAGCCTCCGCCTATTGGCGGGTGTGCGGGGACGTTTACACACTCTTCCGTGCACCCGCCGGCGCCGTCCGGAACGGACGCTCCCAGGGTTCAGGGTGGGAGGAGTGCAGTCCACCCTGACCTCCGCTTTTATGTGGTCTGCCGGAACACACGACAGACCACATCCTCCGTGAGCCCTTGATGGATTCGAGGCGACGGAATTTCCCCGCTTCCGCCGCCCGAGGGCTTGTTGACCGGGCAAGAGTCGGCGAGCATTACCCCCCTTCTCCGCCCAGTTTGCCAACGTCGGATAGGATCCGAGAGGGGGACGTCCCCTCGGGTCCGCTCTGTTGCCTCCTTCCGCGCCACCACGTCCTCACGGAAGGAGACCATCACAATCAGCGTTCCCCTGCCGCCAACCACAGCGTTGACTATGGGTGGCAGCAGGAGGCCGCTGCCAACCACTCAACGGCACGTTGTTACTCCCACGCCGGACGGACCCCCGGCGTGTTTGGCCGCTCTGACAGCCGCTGCCTCCATCTTCGCAGCCGGCTGTGTTGAGCGCACTCCTCCCTGCGGCCTGCCATTACTGGCCGGTCGACATCGCCTCCTGCGATGGCTGCCTCGGTGCTTGGCCAGAGACTGGAATCTTGGCAGTCCCTTTTCTGCCCTTCTTCGGCCGTGCGCACTTCCGACCCCCGGTTGCATGGTTTGCAGGTTTCCCTGCAGCCTTGCAAACGGGGCAGTGGAGGTCGCCGGTACATGACGACGCCATGTGACCTTCCTGCCCGCACCGGAAGCAGTTCCGGCTTCGGTCGACCTGCGAGTTGCACTGGAGCCCAGTATGCCCAATCTCGAAGCACTTGAAGCACTTCATTGGCCTAGGCCCCAGTGCACGCACCCGAGCTGAGCTCCAGCCGATCAGGAGTCGCCCGCGTTCCAGCACCGTTTTGGCAGCCCCGATAGGGCACTCGATCAGCGCGCTGCCCACGCCAAACACTCCAACCCGGATAGGGCCGACCTTAACATGCTCCGGAGAGCATTTCCCGACCTCGGCCACGGCAGCCGTGATGCTCTCCGCAGTCGCCGAGTCATCTAGCCCGGAGACAACCACATCGGTACATCTCACCGGGCAAGCCACCTTGACGGTTTCTGGGAGGACCTCTTTCAGCTTCGCTGCAAGTAGTTCGCGCTTGTCCGCTCTCTCCTTTCCGGGATCTCGAGCACTCGAGCCCCGGTGGCAGCCAGACGGAAGCGCATGCCGTCTATTCCCAGCTGTCTGAGGTTCACCTCCCATCTTCGCCCTGGTGAGCACCTGGGCATACGTTACTCTCCCCTCGGCGATCGTCTCCGGACGCAAGGTCAGGGTGACTACAGCCGACCTAGGAGGGCGCAGAGCCTTTGCCTCTTCACTGCCTCTCGCCTTTTTAGGCTTTGCCTTTCCGCGCGGCCTTGTAGTGCCTACATGGCTCGCCGGAGGCTTGCTGGGCGCAGTCTGGGCTGTGAGAGTGGCATCGGCTTTGCGCGCCTTCTTTCTTCCCCTTTTTCCCTTTCCGCACCACCTCGCTCCACGTCTCCGCAGGTGGCTGCGATCCCCTGCAAGGGAGTCGCTTCGCCACGTGTGGGCGCTGGGGTGGGAAGGTCTGCTGCTGGGGCAGCCTTTTTGGCTGTCTTGGCGGCAGGCGCTTTGGCAGGTGGGGGTTTGGCTGCCTTTGTAGCCTGTGGCTGAGCTCCCTTTGCCTGCGGAGCAGGCATCTTCAGGTCCGCTTGCAGCGGCGGACGGAACAGCCGACGGTGGGAGGAGGCGGTTTTCCAGCCTGGCCAGCTTGATGTCGATCATACGATCGATGTCGGACAGTATGGCCGTACCGCTGGTCCGCCTCACGCCTTCCCTCCTCCTGGGTTGCAGGCGCCTTGGCGCGGGAGTTCTCAGCGGAGAGACGCGCAAGGTCCTCGCGGAGCTTGATCATCTCCTCGCTGAGGCTCTCCACCCTTCTCCGCAGTTCTGACGTTCTCAGAACGCAGAACCCGGACTTCCTCATCGGAGGTCCTCTCCGTTAAAGCCGCCACAGCCTGTTCAATCTGCGTGGCGGCTTTCTTCAGGGCGTTCACGAACGTGCCCTTGAGGTTCTTGGATTTACGAGCAACGTCAAGGATGACCTTGACGCCGCTCTCCACCCGTCTCTCAAGGCAGTCCGCAGGCACTTCCGCAAGCTCCTGGTCGACTCGAGGACCTCCGTATTCGTCCAGGAGTTCGAGCTCCGCTCTTCGGGCATTGACCAAGGCCTCCTTCGCCTTGGCCAGACCAACGTAATGCCCGGTGGTGGGCGGCCTTCCCCTGCCGCGCTTGGCTGCACGGTTAGGAGTAGCCGCAGCGATGGATGAGCCCGCTCCCGACTCATCACTGCTTCCCGCCTCCGGGGCTCTCCGTTTTTTGCGCCGCTTATCGCCAGCGGCCAGATCTCCGTCCGAATAGGAGACGGCTGTATCCATCCCCGAACATTCGGATTCCGTTTCCGAGACGGGCACAGCCGCCCCTACCATTTGCCCTCGCAGGCCTCTCGCCGTGCTCTCCGAGCTGCCTCCAGCCGTGGCCCTGTATGTTCTGGGAGGCACCTGCTCCTTCGACCACCGGTGCTTGCCGCTAAGCACGGCGATTTCGGGTCCAAGGTTGACCCACCCGTCCCTTTCCCCTTGCGGGGCTCGTCAACTGCACTTGAGCAGCTGCTAATGTCGTCGTCGGATAAGACGGCCGCCTCCGGATTGGTGGTATCCGCAGACGTGCCGTTCTTTCCCAGATCGCGCGCAATCGTGTCCTCGTTCCTCGCCAAAGTCATCAATTAAATCAGTCCGTTTGCTTTTAATAATTTTTAAAACGTCTTTCAGCTCCACAACAGGTATTTTTTCCATAGTTTTTAATTGATCCCACGAGTGTGAGGGAAATATTCAGTCCACCCGGGCAGTGCCCTCTGTACCCGGGTAACCCTAATCCGCCTGGGGGGTCGGGCGGTGCCCCAGCGATGGCCGCTCGCTGCCGGAGGTATCCCCTCCGCCACCTGTAACAGGCGCCTCACGCCGCGCAAGACCCGAAGGTGCCCCAACGTGAGACTTTGGAGATTTTTTAGTGAGGTTTACTCCTCTCGGGGCCGGCCGGATAAGGCAAGCCCCCCTGGCCCTGAGACATGCCGCGAGACATGACCACCGCAAGTCAGGGTAACAGGTTCGCCCGACTGTGGCCGAAGCCTGTCCGCCAGCCGTACATTGACGACCGACGAACCAGCCGCGCGAAGGCGGAATTCGCCTCCTCCCTGCGGATTTTTTATAGAGGTTATCTCCTCGCAGCCCCCTCCACTCAGTGTGAAGGCGGCCCCCGTTCCTGCGACCCCACCAAGTGCAGGCTTACGGGTTGCCCGACGGTGGCCGAAGCCGTTGCCCGCCCAGAGTTATCTGATCGGACCCGCCGCGCGTTGGGTTCTTCTTAGCTACACTGTGGAAGTGATATGGAGTAAGCGGCATTTCCAATCACTTCCACAGCTACTGAGCCCCCCCGCCACGACAAGGCGAGAACCCATTGGGGGGGGAACCTAACCTTTTTTTTTTTTTTTTTTTTTTTTTATAACGTTGGGAAATGCGTTACGCATACCACGCCGCCCGGGGGGACGACGTGGTTATGTGGGACTCCCCGGAAAAGCCGGTATACCCACTAAAACCCAACGGTGTTCCTCCTCGCCGCCATGTGGCGGGGACACGGGAACGCAACTGCACACAACCGCGTCCCCGCCGGCGGATGCCCTCTTGGGCCCAGCGCCTATGGGAGCGCATCAAGCGCCTCCCCCACCGCCGAGGGCTGCCCGGAACACTTGGGCAGCCCTACAGCACGGGACCTATATTGTGGACGGCGGTCCCCCGACCACCGTCCACAGGTCCCCTTTAGAGCGGAGCTCTGTCCGTTTATGGAACGGTGTCCATCTGCTCCGCCCCGGCCCTCTTGGCCTTGCGCTTTTTCGCCTTTCGCTTAGGCGCAACCGTCTTCGGACCTTTGACTGCCGGCTTTTTGCAGCAGAAAATACATCCGCTGCCGCCGACGGGTGTGAGCCGCCGGCTTGCCTGCCGTCTCACAGACGGGGCAGTGGGGCTCGGCCAAGCAGTCCCGCGCCTTGTGGTCGGGTTGGCCGCAGCGGAAGCAGAGCTTGCTGCGGTCAACCTCGCACGAGCACTTGACTCCGAGGTGCCCGGGCTCCAGACAGCGGTAACACCGTGCCGGTCTGGAGTCGAGGAGCTTACTCTGGCCGACGTCCACCCGACCAGTAGTCGGCCAGAGTCGGACAGCCTCCTGGCGGCCGCGACAGGACAGCTGAGCCAGAGGGAGCCATCACCTCTCGGCCCAACGACGATTCGACCATACTTGAGGTCTTCGACCGCGCACCCTCCTTCCTTGGCCACAGCATCAGCCACCTCAATGGCGTCGGCTGAGTCGTCCAGCCCAGTGACGCGGATTTCCGCGCGCTTCACTGGGCGGACGACCCTGACCGCTTCCGGGCTGAGGACCTCCCTCAGCTTCTTAGCGAGGGAGTCCGCCTTCGCCGCCGAGTCCTCCCCTCCGATCTCAAGCAGGCGCGCACCCGTCGCCGCCCTGCGGAACCGCATGTTGCTGATTCCGAGGTCAGCGAGGGAGACGCGCCGCTTGGCGTCGGAGAGGATCGAGGCGTATGTTACGCCTCTCTCCTCGACTCCGGGCACCAAGGTCAGCGATACCGCTGCCGTTCTTGGTGTCCGGAGCTTTGCCCTCTTCTGGGCCGTGGGCCGAGGCTTTAGCGGCTCTTTGGCCGCTTTGGCCGCTTTGGCCGCCTTGTTTTTTTGCCTTTCGGCCAACAACAGCGGTCCACGGCTCCGCCGTTGGTGCAGGGGCAGGCTGGCGCCGAGCCTCTGCTGCCTCCTGTGCAGCCAGACTTTTCTTCTTGCTTTTCCCCTTCTTTCCCGAAGAAGGGGGAGCAGAAGAGGCCTGGCTGTTTGTGGGAGCCTCTTTGACAGGCTTTGGTTCTGCGCCTGGTCCTGTCAAGGGGCGGCCACTGCCGCTTGTGGAGGCGACCGGGGCCCCTGCTGGCTCTTTGGCAGCGGGGTTTGCCCTGGCAGTCCTGACGTCCGCTGCAAGCGGGGGCCTCATACGGGGCTCGGGAAGGAGACGGCCCTCGATGCCGGCCAGCCGAGCGTTCAGCATATTGCCGAACATCTCGGCATTGGCGCGGGCCGTCTCCTCCAGTAGCTGGCGGAGGCTAGGCTCCGAGGACTGGGTTGGACGCTGCCGCAGCTCCTGAAGGTCGCGACGCAAGTCGCGACCTCCCTCGCTAGCTTAGCGTTGGCAGTCTCCAACCGCCGCACTTCCTCCGATGTAGTCCGGGTTCGTATAGCGGACACCGCCTCCTCGGGGGAACCTAACCTAACCTAACCTTACCTAACCTAACCTAACCTAACCTAACCTAACCTAACCTAACCTAACCTAACCTAACCTAACCTAACCTAACCTAACCTTTTTTTTTTTTTTTTTTTTTTTTTTTTTAGCGTTGGAAATGCTTTACGCATACCACGCCGCCCGGGGGGGCGACGTGGTTATGTGGGACTCCCCGGGTGTTGCCACCGGTATACCCACTAAAACCCAACGGTGTTCCTACTTGTCCACTGTGGTGCCAGGACCCGGGAATCGCCGAAGCATACTTCCGCGAAACCTAACCTAACCTAACCTAACCTAACCTAACCTAACCTAACCTAACCTAACCTAACCTAACCTTTTTTTTTTTTTTTTTTTTTTTTTTTTTTTTTTTTTTTTTTTTTTTTTTTTTAGCGTTGGGAAATGCTTTACGCATACCACGCCACCGGGGGGGGCGACGTGGTTATGTGGGACTCCCCGGGTGTTGCCACCCGGTATACCACTAAAACCCAACGGTGTTCCTACTTGTCCACTGTGGTGCCCGGACCCGGGAATCGCCGAAGCATACTTCCGCGACCCGGCAGTGGTTGGCCTGGGAGGCCTCGCCTCGTCGTGAGTGGCGTGCGCGGAACACGCACGCAACGCCTACTCGAGCCGGTTGTTGTTGGAACGACAGACTCCCCCGAGTCTGCCGCCCGTGGCTCTCTGGGTCTCCCCCTTATGTGCCCTCCTCCTCTAGTCCAGTGCACACAGGGTGAGACCCGCATCGGTTTTTGGGCGAAAGATGGCCGACATCCGCCCGCCATCCCCGCCCCGAAACCGAATCCGTGGTGGGAGTGAAATTCCCTCACGCAAGCTGGTCTGGTCTCCCGCCCCGTTTGCACGGGGCGAAACCGAGACCATCACCACACCACACAGAGCCGTCAGTTCGTGTTCATGGGCTCAGCCCCGACACGTCCCGCGGCCTGCGGGCGGGAAGGTCGCGAAGAGGCCTGAGGGCCATCGCGAACCTTCCGCTTGCTCCTCGACTGGGCAGTACATATTGAACTGCCCAGACGGTGTTCCGCCGGTCTTCTCGCCGCCTCGCACACTGTGCAGTGCGGGGGAGCGGAACACTGTGAGGACTTGTGGCCGGTTTGGCCGCATCTGAAACACTGGGTGCTCCGGTCCACCTCGGACTCGCACATGGCGTGCGCATGTCCGGTTTCGTGGCATCGGAAGCACCGCAGCGGACGCGGCTCCAGCACTTTCACCTGGGCAGAGGTCCAGCCGACCAGGAGGCGACCCTTAGCCACCCTTTTAGCGACTGCTACAGGGCAGCTCACCATCAGAGAGCCCATGCCACCCGCGCCTTCGCGGATGACACCGGCCTTGATGGCGTCCGTCGCACATCCGCCGGCCGTGGCCACTGCCTCCACCACATCTTGAGCGGTGACGGAGTCGTCCAGGCCCACAATGCGCATATCTGCGCGTTTGATGGGCCTGGAGACTTTCACTACGTCCCCGCTCACTGACTCCCTGAGCTTTTCAGCCAGGGTGTCTGCCTTCTCGGCGCTCATGGCGCCCGCGAGCTCCAGCACTCTTGCACCCGTCATCGCCTTGCGGATCTTGAGGTTGGCTATCCCCAGGCTCTGGAGATTGACCTTTGCCTTAGCCACCCTCAAGACATCCGCGTACGTGGTACCGCCCTCCACTGCCGCCGGCTGCAAATGCAGCACAACCGCCGCTGTGCGGGGCGTGCGCATTTTGGGCACCTTGGGGCGTTGTGGCTGTTGAGGAGCCGCCTTCTTCCTCCGGCCTTGGCCGACGGTGGTCCAGCCGTCGCCAGCAGACCCAGAAGGTCGGGATTGGGCCTCGACTTGGCCGCCGGTCCCTGCCTTCTTCTTTCCCTTCTTCCTTCCCCTAGAACCCCTCTTCTTTTTTTTTCTTCTTAGGGAAGGTGTGGAGGTGAGGCCACTAGCAGCCGCGGCTGGGCCTTGAGAGGCCGCGGGCGGCGTGGCACGTGTAGTGCCGGCTGCGGTGGCAGTCACCTTCTTCTTCGTCTTGGGTGCGGCTACGGCGGGGGTCTTCGCTGGTACAGCGGGAGTCCTGGCCGCAGCCGCATACGTTGCCGCATTTCTGCGGTCCGCCGCAAGTGGTGGGCGTAACACCTTCGGAGGCAGGAGCCTGTCCTCCAGACCTGCCAGTTTCGCGTCAACCAAAAAGCCAACTTGGCTGATGATTCGCGCGGCAAGGTCCTCGTCTTTATCAGACACGGCTCGACTGCTCTCCGGCGGCGGCGGGTCTGTTCTTTTGGCCGGCTTGGCGCGCACTTCTCTAGGGGCCGGCTCCGGGAGCGGGCTCTCGGAGACAGGCGAGGTCTCCATTAGAGGTGCAGGCGCTGTAGCCGGCTGCGTCATATCCTGAGACGCGCCAAATGAGTTTCTCATTTGACGCATCTCCAGCCGAAGGCTCTCTATCTCCTTCTGCTGATCGTCCAGCGCTTTCTGCAGGCGGGAGTTCTGGGCCTGCAGACTGCGCGTCTCCTCGTTCGCCGTTGTGGAGCGGAGAACGTCCAGCACCTGGACGATCAGCTTCGCGGAGTCCTTGAGGGCGCGAACGAAGGTGCCCTTCAGTCGACCTGACTTGGCAGCCACGTTCTCGACCACCGCGGCCGCGTCTTTCGCCCTCTGGTACAGATCGGCGACCGTTTCTGTACCAGGATCTGCGTCGGGATCGCGTCCCGCAGACTCCGCGTCAGCATCCGGCAGTGTGCCGGAGCTTCGGAGGCAGAAGACCTTCTTGGCCGATTCGGCCACCTCCTTCTCGGCCTGAAGCAAGAGCTCCTCCCGCATGGCGCGGTTGAGCTCCGCTTTGGCCCTGGCAAGGCCAACGTATTCCCCAGTGGTTGGAGGGCGACCTCTACCTCGCTTGGCCCGCGCCCTCATGACGGGTGAACCGAGCTCCGTTACCGAAGCTCGGTCCCCCTCGTCTGAGGACGGGTCCGAGAGCACGACTGTTTTCCGCTTACGCCACAGTGTGCCCTCTGGGAGGGAGGCCACGCTCTCCATGGAGCATACGGTCCGTAGGCTACTTGTTTCATCCGAAGATGAAACAAGGCTAGGACCGGTTCGTCTCGATCGCCTCTGGGCACTTGGCCCAGGGGCAGCAATCTTAGCACTTGGTGCTTGGTGTCAAGTCCGGGGTTAGGCGCTCCAGCACCACCCGCGCTTCGGAAAGCGCAGATGGTGTTGACGCGCGAGAGTCATGTCCAGGGTTGTTGGCGACGAGCGCCGGGTCACATTCGGTTTGACGGGAGCTCTGTGAGCCCACGAAGCGGTCGCAGTCCCCCCCCACATACGATCGGGGACCTTAGACCGGATTCACCAGTTTCCTGGCTACCGGCGTGGGTAATTAATTCTTTGATCGCTTTCTTCATTTTTAGCTGTACCTCAGCAGGCGGTCTCTTTTATTAACCAGGGTGAGCTCCCTGGGGTGCCCTAACGGCCTGAAACGTCAAGCCATACAGCCCCTCGCCGGGCACCACAAACTTAGGCTTTCGGTGATTTTTTCAGAGGTTGTCTTCCTCGCGGCCCCCTCCGCTCAATGCGGAGGCGGCCCCCGTTCCAGACAGCATTGCGTCTGGGCTACGGGTCGGACCGACGGTGGCCGAAGCCATTGCCCGGCATTGCTGCCGGACCCGCCGCCCCTGCCAACGGTGGAGCCGAAGCCCCTGTCGTCTGGCCGAAGCCAGAGACGCCGTCGGATAGTCGCCCTCCTGTGTCCACTCTGCGCACCACCTCGTCCCTGCAGAGGGCCACGAGCGAGAGCGACTCCACCACGCTGTTTTGGTCCGCGCCGGCCGAAGCCGGTACCCCCCCATTACTGGGAGGGCATTCCCCTATCCGCCACCTGGGGACGCGCCCGATGGGAGATCAGCAACTCCACACGGGAACCTAACCTAACCTAACCTAACCTAACCTAACCTAACCTAACCTTTTTTTTTTTTTTTTTTTTTTTTTAACGTTGGGAAATGCAGTTACGCATACCCGCCGCCATGGGGATGACGACGGGTTATGTGGGACTCCAGGATCTCAAGTATCCCGCCTACCCACTAAAACCCAACGGTGTTCATCTTGCCGCCTGTGTGGGAGCCACGGGGACGCGCCCGCATACTTCCGCAACTCCCAGGCGGTGTCCATACGGACCCGGCTCGGTGAGCACTGTGGTGCTCTCAATCGTTAGTGGCGCGCGGAACACACGCACGCCTACCAACACGGGGACTGAGTGCCAGTGACGGACGCCCCCCGCATCCGTCACCAGCATCCCCACTTACGGGACGCGCCGATCATGCGCCAACCTTCTCCGTCCCACCCGAGTCCGACGGATCGGGTCGGACGCAGGATCGGCCTCCCGCGACCTCTCGGCGGCCTCCTTCTGCGCCACCACGTCCTCGCAGAAGGAGTATACCGCTCTCCAAGCCCTCTCACTACCGACCATGGCCGAGACCACGGCAGGCAGGGACAGGTCCTGGCCGACCACGCACCTGAGTCGCGACCGCGGCTCAGCCCATTCAGGGCATGCGGCGAGGGTGTGATCCGCCGTATCATCGGCGGCACCGCAATGGTGGCAGTCCGAGGTCGGCTCTCTTCCCGCGACCCTGCACAGGTACCTGCCGAAGCAGCCGTGCCCCGAGAGGACCTGCGTCAGGCGGAAAGAGAGCGCACCGAACCGTCTCTCGGCCCATTCTTCCAGAACGGCCGGATTGCTGTGACCGTTCTGTGGCCAGCACTCGGCGCCTCCAGGGCTCGCGACCATCTCAGAAGGGTATCTCGACGAGCGTTAAGTCTCAGTCTCGAGATCTCCTCCGGAGATGGCGCTCCACCATCGGCACGCGCTCGAGCCGTGTGTCTGTACACACCGGCCAGAACTTTGGCGTCCAGCTCCCATGGGGGGGTACCGGCCAAGGCGCAGGCAGCCTCGAACGAGATGGTACGGTACCCCCTCACCACTCTTGTGGCCATGGCCCTTTGAGGCCGTCTCAGCAGAGCCCTATTGTGGGCGCTCAGGGCGTCCACCCAGATGGGGGCTCCGTATAATGCCATCGACCTTACCACACCACAATAAAGTCGACGGCAGCCCACCTTCGGTCCTCCAATGTTTGGAAGTAGCCGACTGAGCGCGCCAGCGGCCGCAATCAGCCTCGGCGCTAGCCCGGTAAAGTGTGCGCGGAAGTTCCACCGGCTGTCCAGGACGAGGCCCAGGTATCGCATCGTCGATTTGACGCCGATGGAGACTCCCCCCACCACTATATGCGCACCAGCCGGTGGCGCCGCACGGGGGCCGTGGAAGAAAATGGCTTCCGACTTAGTCAGAGCCACCTCCAACCCCAGGCTCCGGATCTTGCCCACCACATGGGCCACACCCGCCGTGGCGAGAATGGCGGCCTCCCGGAACGTGCTGCTTCGAGCCGTCACGAGGGTATCGTCGGCGTAACAAGTTACGTCGACCCCTCGGACATTCGCTCCACGCAGCACCCAGTCGTAGCCAATGTTCCACAGGAGCGGACCGAGGACCGAACCCTGTGGGACACCGCACGACACTGACCACTCTCGCCATCCCTCGGACGCCGGGAAGCTAACGGCCCTCACGGAGAGGTATGCCGCCAGCAACCGGCGGAGGTACGGGGGCACCTTGTGGTACCTGAGCGCTTCCCTGATGCAGCTCCAGGGCAGGGTGTTGAAGGCGTTGGCGATGTCCAGAGACACCGCCAAGACGACCTCCCCCTGAGCTACAGCGGCGTCCGCTAGGGCCCTCACCCGCGCGATTGCGTCGATGGTGGATCTGCCCCTGCGGAAACCGAACTGGCATGCGCTCAGGTCCGGACCGACAACCTCCAAGTGCTCGATCAGACGAGCGGCGATTACTCGCTCCAGCAACTTGCTGGCTTCGTCCAGCAGGACAATAGGCCTGTAAGCAGACGGGGAGTCAGCAGGTCGGCCCTCCTTGCGAATAAGGACGAGCTTTCCAGTCTTCCACCGGCGAGGGAAGTGACCTCTCACTAAACACCCCGTGAAGAGGTCCCTCAACCTCGGCCCAAGACCGCCTTCCACCCGTAAAGCGAGGACCCAGACACGCCCCGGTATGCCATCAAGGCCCGGGGCGGTGTTCTTGGCCTGCAGTCTCCGCACTGCAACCTCCAATTCGGCCTCGCTTACAGGTGGAATCACCTCCTCGTCCTCGGCATCTGCCGTGCCGTCTTGCAGCACCATTGCTGGGGGCGTGTGCTCGGCCCTGTCGGGAAACAGGGCGGACACGACGCGGCTCACGAGCTGTGGCTGAAGACTCTGTGTAAGTGGTGGGGCCCACGGTCGAAGCTTGCGCCTCACCATCTTGTACGGCCTCCCCCACGGATCGACATCCAGAGAATCCAGCATCTCCCGTTCCGCCGCATCTTTGGCCTCAGCAATGGCTACCTGCAGAGCCCTCTTGGCCTCCCTATAGGACGCTTCGGCTCGCGCCAAGACCTCTTCGTCCCTGATGCGCCGCCTTCGACTCCTTGTATACTGGCGTCTCGCCTCGACGCAGGCTTGCCTAAGCCGCGTGAGTTCCGCGGACCACCAGTATACAGCTCGTCGTGAGGGAAGCGCTCTGACGCGGGGCATGCAGGCGTCGCACACCCTCGTCATCGCCTGCTGAATCGCCTCGGTCTCCTGCTCGACCTCCGGCACACAGTCGGGCTGCAGCCAAGCCTCGACAATGGTGGCCTCCTCGAGGGCATCGTAATCGAGCCGCTTTAACGCCCACTTGGGACCGTTCTCCTCCGGAACTGGGATCGGGCTCGTCGGGGTACCAGGGAGTGCGGAGACACTGAAACGGATATACAGGTGATCCGACAGCGTCTCCGCTTCCTCCTGCACTTCCCAGCTCTGAACACAGCGCGCCAGGGCGGCGTCCGCGAACGTTACGTCCACGATAGAGCCGCCCTGTTGCCGCACGCACGTGTTCACCGATCCACGGTTGAGAACGGTCAATCCGGCGGTCAGCACCCACTCTTCCACCGCCTCTCCTCGGCCGTCAGTCGACGGGCTTCCCCAGACTGTTGACTTGGCGTTGAGATCGCCGGCGACAATCACACGGGCAGTGCGTCTCCGCCCCACAAGCACACCGACCTCGAGCAGGAACTGCTCAAAGTCGGACAGGCTGCGGTTTGGCGAGAAGTACACACTGACCAGTGTGGTGTCCCCTAAGACGGCAGCGACACAACCTCCACCTCGCACAACGTGCTCGAATGGAGGCAATCCCGCCCCCGTCCGCGATATCAACGCCGCAACGCCAGTCCGGTCTCCCACCCAGTTGTCTCTGGACGGAATCGAGTACGGTTCTGAGACAAACACCACATCAATCAACCACTCTGCCATGCTCTGGAGCAACAGATCCTGGGCTCTGGCAGAGTGATTGATGTTGGCTTGCAGAACGTTGAGGGCCATTAATTGGTGCTCATCGGTTCCCCGGCACGTCCCGCAGCTTGCGGGCGGGAAGGTCGCGGCTGGGCCTGAGGGCCCCTGCGTGCCTTCCTTTTGCTCTTGGATTGA
Organism: Pectinophora gossypiella; assembly: GCF_024362695.1. NCBI lineage: Eukaryota > Metazoa > Arthropoda > Insecta > Lepidoptera > Gelechiidae > Pectinophora > Pectinophora gossypiella. Next base: position 15,328,804 of record NC_065420.1, on the reverse strand, counting down.
GCAGTACAAGTTGAGCTGCCCAATCGGTGTTCCGCCGGTCTACGCGCCGCCTCGCACACTGTGCAATGCGGGGCAGCGGAACACTGCGACGACTGGTGGCCGGTTTGGCCGCATCGAAAGCACTGAGTGCTCCGGTCCACCTCGGACTTGCACAGGGCGTGCGTATGCCCGACTTCGAGGCACCGGAAGCACCTCAGCGGACGCGGCTCCAGCACCCTCACCTGAGCAGAAGTCCAGCCCACCAAGAGGCGACCTCCTTGAGCCACCTTTTTAGCAGCTGTTACGGGGCAGCTTATCAAGATTGAGCCCATACCGCCTGCTCCTTCGCGTATGACCCCAGCCCTGACGCTCTCGACTGTGCAGCCTCCAGCCTTGGCAACTGCCTCTACCACCTCTTCAGCGGAGACGGAGTCATCCAGCCCCACGATGCGCATCTCAGCGCATTTAGTAGGTCTGGAGACTTTTACGACGTCTCCGCTCATAGACTCCTTCAGCTTCGCAGCCAAGGAGTCTGCCTTCTCGGCGCTGGAAGCGCCCGCAACCTCAAGCACTCGCGCACCGGTTGCCGCCTTGCGGATCCTGAGGCTGGAGATGCCGAGGCCCTGCAAGTCCACTTTGGACTTGGCCTCCCTCAGGATGTCCGCGTAGCTCGTTCCACTCTCCGCGGCCGCTGGCTGCAGTTGCACAACCACCGCAGCTGTGCGCGGTGGGTGCAGCTTAGGCGCCTTGGGGCGTTGTGGCGGTCGAGCAGAAGCCACTTTCTTCTTCCCGCCTCGGCCAACAACTATCCAGTCGTCGCCGGCGGGCCCAGAAGGCAATGGTTGGGCCTCATCTTGGCCTTTATTCCTTGCCCTCTTCCCTCTTCTCCCCCTGGAACCCCTCTTCTTCTTGGGGGTCACGGAGGTTGTGCCACTTGCAGTCGCGACTGGGCCCCGTGAGGCCGTTGGCGGATTGGCGCGTGTAGTGCCAACTGCAGTGACGGTCGTCTTCCTGCCTACGAAAGCAGCATGGGTCTCCTCTGGAGCAGTAGGAGTCCTGGCCGCAGCTGCGTAGGAGAGCGCATTCTTCCGGTCCGCCGCTAGCGGGGGACGCATCACCTTAGGAGGCAGGAGCCTGTCCTCCAGACCCGCTAGCCTCGCGTTGATCATGAAGCCAACTTGGCTAATGATCCGCGAGGCCAGGTCCTCGTCCTTTTCGGACACGGCTCGACTGCCATCAGGCGGCGGCGGGTTTGTCCTCATCGTCTGTTTGGGGCGCACAACTCTCGGGGCCGGTTCCGGGCACGGGCTCTCTGCGAGCGGCTCAGGAGCGGGCGGAGGCATTCTCTGGGAAGCGTTCAGAGAGTCCTTGAGTTTGCGCATCTCGTCACGGAGCATATCGATCTCCTTTTGCTGCGAATCTAGTTTCGCCTGTTGGCGAGTGTTCTGCTCCTGCAGTTTGAGCGTTTCATCGCTAGTGGATGTAGCGCGCAGGGCAGACAGAGTCTCTCGGATCAGCTGTGCGGCATCCTTCAGGGCGCGTACATACGTGCCCTTCAGTTGCCCCGATTTCACAGCGACATTCTGGATGATCCCGATTGCCTCTTTCGCCTTTTCATGGAGCTCTGCAGCCGTCGGTGCGGCGGCTTCTGAGCCCGAGTCCAATCGTGGAGTCTCCGTCTCCGACGGCGGATTAGAGCGTCGGAAGAAGAAAGTTCTTTTGGCCGCTTGGGCCACCTCTTGCTCAGCCTGAAGCCTGAGCGCTTCGCGTACAGCGCGATTGTGTTCGGCCTTGGCTTTGGCGAGGCCAACGTACTCACCGGTAGTGGGAGGACGTCCCCTACCCCTCTTAGCCCGAGCCTTGACGACGGACGAGCCGCGTGCCGTGCCCGACACTTGGCCCTCGTCGCCAGTGGACGGGTCTGAAAGCGAAGCTGTCTTTCGCTTTCTCCACAGCTTGCCCTCCGGAAGGGAGGTCACGCTCTCCATTGAGCACACAGTCCTTAGACTGCTCGCTTCGTCCGAAGACGAAGCGGGGCAAGGACTGATCCGATGCTGCACAGCCTGGGAGCTGGGCCCAGGAGCAGCGTCATCAGCACTGGGTGCTGGGGTCATGTCAGGTGTTGGTAGGCGCTCCAACACCACCCGCGCTTCAGGAAGCGCAGATGGTGTTGACGCGCGAGAGTCGCATCCGGGTTGGGCGTTGAACGCCGGGTAGAAGTCTACCCTATTACTCCTTGGTTCACGGAGGCTCGGTGAGCCTACGAAGCGGTCGCAGTCCCCCCCACATACGATTGGGGACCTTAGACCGGATTCACCAGTTTCCTGGCTACCGGCGTGGGTAATTAATTCTTTGAACGCTTTTTCCATATTTGCTGTACCTCAGCAGGCGGTCTCTTTTATTAACCAGGGTGAGCTCCCTGGGGTGCCCTCACGGCCTGGAACGCCAAACCATACAGCCCCTCGCCGGGCACCACAAACTTGAGCTTTCGGTGATTTTTTCAGAGGTTGTCTTCCTCGCGGCCCCCTCCGCTCAATGCGGAGGCGGCCCCCGTTCCAGACAGCATTGCGTCTGGGTTACGGGTCGGGCCGACGGTGGCCGAAGCCATTGCCCGGCATTGCTGCCGGACCCGCCGCCCCTGCCAACGGTGGGGCCGAAGCCCCTGTCATCTGGCCGAAGCCAGATACGCCGTCGGATAGTCGCCCTCCTGTGTCCACTCTGCGCACCACCTCGTCCCTGCAGAGGGCCACGAGCGAGAGCGACTCCACCACGCTGTTTTGGTCCGCGCCGGCCGAAGCCGGTACCCCCCCATATCTGGGGGGGCATTCCCCTATCCGCCACCTGGGGACGCGCCCGATGGGAGATCAGCAACTCCACACGGGAACCTAACCTTTTTTTTTTTTTTTTTTTTTTTAACGTTGGGAAATGCGTTACGCATACCACGCCGCCCGGGGGGACGACGTGGTTATGTGGGACTCCCCGGAAAAGCCGGTATACCCACTAAAACCCAACGGTGTTCCTCCTCGCCGCCATGTGGCGGGGACACGGGAACGCAACTGCACACAACCGCGTCCCCGCCGGCGGATGCCCTCTTGGGCCCAGCGCCTATGGGAGCGCATCAAGCGCCTCCCCCACCGCCGAGGGCTGCCCGGAACACTTGGGCAGCCCTACAGCACGGGACCTATATTGTGGACGGCGGTCCCCCGACCACCGTCCACAGGTCCCCTTTAGAGCGGAGCTCTGTCCGTTTATGGAACGGTGTCCATCTGCTCCGCCCCGGCCCTCTTGGCCTTGCGCTTTTTCGCCTTTCGCTTAGGCGCAACCGTCTTCGGACCTTTGACTGCCGGCTTTTTGGCAGCAGAAATACATCCGCTGCCGCCGACGGGGTGAGCCGCCGGCTTGCCTGCCGTCTCACAGACGGGGCAGTGGGGCTCGGCCAAGCAGTCCCGCGCCTTGTGGTCGGGTTGGCCGCAGCGGAAGCAGAGCTTGCTGCGGTCAACCTCGCACGAGCACTTGACTCCGAGGTGCCCGGGCTCCAGACAGCGGTAACACCGTGCCGGTCTGGAGTCGAGGAGCCTTACTCTGGCCGACGTCCACCCGACCAGTAGTCGGCCAGAGTCGGACAGCCTCCTGGCGGCCGCGACAGGACAGCTGAGCCAGAGGGAGCCATCACCTCTCGGCCCAACGACGATTCGACCATACTTGAGGTCTTCGACCGCGCACCCTCCTTCCTTGGCCACAGCATCAGCCACCTCAATGGCGTCGGCTGAGTCGTCCAGCCCAGTGACGCGGATTTCCGCGCGCTTCACTGGGCGGACGACCCTGACCGCTTCCGGGCTGAGGACCTCCCTCAGCTTCTTAGCGAGGGAGTCCGCCTTCGCCGCCGAGTCCTCCCCTCCGATCTCAAGCAGGCGCGCACCCGTCGCCGCCCTGCGGAACCGCATGTTGCTGATTCCGAGGTCAGCGAGGGAGACGCGCCGCTTGGCGTCGGAGAGGATCGAGGCGTATGTTACGCCTCTCTCCTCGACTCCGGGCACCAAGGTCAGCGATACCGCTGCCGTTCTTGGTGTCCGGAGCTTTGCCCTCTTCTGGGCCGTGGGCCGAGGCTTTAGCGGCTCTTTGGCCGCTTTGGCCGCTTTGGCCGCCTTGTTTTTTGCCTTTCGGCCAACAACAGCGGTCCACGGCTCCGCCGTTGGTGCAGGGGCAGGCTGGCGCCGAGCCTCTGCTGCCTCCTGTGCAGCCAGACTTTTCTTCTTGCTTTTCCCCTTCTTTCCCGAAGAAGGGGGAGCAGAAGAGGCCTGGCTGTTTGTGGGAGCCTCTTTGACAGGCTTTGGTTCTGCGCCTGGTCCTGTCAAGGGGCGGCCACTGCCGCTTGTGGAGGCGACCGGGGCCCCTGCTGGCTCTTTGGCAGCGGGGTTTGCCCTGGCAGTCCTGACGTCCGCTGCAAGCGGGGGCCTCATACGGGGCTCGGGAAGGAGACGGCCCTCGATGCCGGCCAGCCGAGCGTTCAGCATATTGCCGAACATCTCGGCATTGGCGCGGGCCGTCTCCTCCAGTAGCTGGCGGAGGCTAGGCTCCGAGGACTGGGTTGGACGCTGCCGCAGCTCCTGAAGGTCGCGACGCAAGTCGGCGACCTCCCTCGCTAGCTTAGCGTTGGCAGTCTCCAACCGCCGCACTTCCTCCGATGTAGTCCGGGTTCGTATAACGGGAACCTAACCTAACCTAACCTAACCTAACCTAACCTAACCTAACCTAACCTTTTTTTTTTTTAACTTTTTTTTTTTTTTTTTTTTTTTTTTTTTTTTTTTATTTTTTTTTTTTTTTTTTTTTTTTTTTTTAACGTTGGGAAATGCATTTACGCATACCCGCCGCCATGGGGATGACGACGGGTTATGTGGGACTCCGGGATCTCAAGTATCCCGCCTACCCACTAAAACCCAACGGTGTTCATCTTGCCGCCTGAGTGGGAGCCACGGGGACGCGCCCGCATACATCCGCGACTCCCAGGCGGTGTCCATACGGACCCGGCTCGGTGAGCACTGTGGTGCTCTTAATCGTCAGTGACGCGCGGAACACACGCGCGCCTACCAACACGGGGACTTAGTGCCGGGTGACGGACGCCCCCCGCATCCGTCACCAGCATCCCCACTTACGGGACGCGCCGATCATGCGCCAACCTCCTCCGTCCCACCCGAGTCCGACGGATCGGGTCAGACGCAGGATCGGCCTCCCGCGACCTCTCGGCGGCCTCCTTCTGCGCCACCACGTCCTCGCAGAAGGAGTATACCGCCCTCCAGGCCCTCTCGCTGCCGACCATGGCCGAGACCACGGCAGGCAACGACAGATCCTGGCCCACCACGCACCTGAGTCGCGTCCGCGACTCAGCCCATTCTGGGCATGCGGCGAGAGTATGGTCCGCCGTATCCTCGGCGGCGCCGCAATGGTGGCAGACTGGGGTCGGCTCTCTTCCAGCGACCCTGCACAGGTATCTGCCAAAGCAGCCATGCCCGGACAGGACCTGCGTCAGGCGGAAAGAGAGCGCCCCGAACCGTCTATCGACCCATTCGTCTAGAACGGGTCGTATCGCCCCCACTGTTCTGTGACCAGCGCTCGGCGACTCCAACGTTTGCAGCCATCTCAGGAGGGTATCTCGACGAGCGTTATGTCTCAGTCTCGAGATCTCCTCCGGAGACGGCGCACCACCGTCAGCACGCGCTCGAGCCGTGTGTTGGTAAACACTGGCCAGAACTGTGGCGTCCAACTCCCATGGGGGGGTACCGGCCAAGGCGCAAGCAGCCTCGAACGAGATGGTACGGTACCCCCTCACCACTCTTGTGGCCATGGCTCTTTGAGGCCTCCTCAAGAGGGCCCTGTTATGGGCGCTAAGAGCGTCTACCCATATGGGAGCGCCATACAGGGCCATTGATCGGACCACCCCGCAGTACAGGCGTCGGCAGCCCACCTTTGGTCCACCAATGTTTGGCAGCAGCCGGCTAAGCGCGCCAGCAGCAGCAACCAGTCTTGGCGCCAAGCCGGTGAAGTGCGCACGGAAGTTCCATCGGCTGTCTAGGACGAGGCCTAGGTAACGCATCGTCGATTTGACGCCGATGGAAACTCCCCCCACCACTATGTGCGCACCAGTTGGCGGCGCTGCTCGAGGCCCATGGAAGCACAAGGCTTCCGACTTGGACAGTGCCACCTCAAGACCCAGCTGTCTTATTTTCCCCACCACGTGAGCCACGCCCGCCGTAGCGAGAATGGCAGCCTCTCGGTAGGTGCTGCTTCGAGCCGTCACAAGGGTATCGTCGGCGTAACAAGTTACGTCGACCCCTCGGAGATTCGCTCCACGCAGCACCCAGTCGTAGCCAATGTTCCACAGGAGCGGGCCGAGGACCGAACCCTGTGGAACACCGCACGACACTGACCACTCTCGCCATCCCTCAGACGCCGGGAAGCTCACGGCCCTCACGGAGAGGTATGCCGCTAGCAACCGGCGGAGGTACGGGGGCACCTCGTGGTACTTGAGCGCTTCCCGGATGCAGCTCCAGGGCAGGGTGTTGAAGGCGTTGGCGATGTCCAGAGACACCGCCAAGACGACCTCCCCCCGAGCTACAGCGGCGTCCGCTAGGGCCCTCACCCGCGCAATAGCGTCGATGGTGGATCTGCCCCGGCGGAAACCGAACTGGTATGCGCTCAAGTCCGGACCGACATCCTCAAGGTGCTCGATGATCCGAGCGGCGATAACTCGCTCGAGGAGCTTACTCGCCTCATCAAGCAGCACTATGGGCCTATAAGCAGACGGTGCATCTGCCGGCCTACCGTCTTTTTTAATCAGGACCAGTTTCCCCGTTTTCCAACGGTGCGGAAACTGGCCCCTCGCCAGGCAAGCTGTAAAAAGAGCCCTCAGCCATGGCTCTAACGCGTCCTCTGCCCTTAGGGCAGCAACCCACACACGGCCGGGAATACCATCGGGGCCTGGGGCGGTGTTTTTGGCCTGAAGCCTGCGTACCGCCACCCGCAGCTCTGCCTCGGTCACAGGGGGCACCTCTGCCTCATTGTTCGTGGCGTCTTCGTCTGGCTCGCCGCGCAGTGCCATCGGTGGAGGCGTGTGTTCAGGCCTGTTCGGAAACAGGGCCGACACGACTTGGCTCACAAGCTCCGGCTGGAGGCTCTGAGTCAGTGGGGGAGCCCAGGGGCGAAGCTTACGCCTCACCATCCTGTACGGCCTGCCCCACGGATCGGCGTCAAGAGACTCCAGCATCTCTCGTTCCGCCAAGTCTTTGGCCTCACCGATAGCCACCTGCAGGGCCCTCTTGGCCTCTCTATACGCATCGGCGGCCTGTGCTGTGAGCACCTCGTCTCGGATGCGACGTCTTCGGCTTCTGGTGTACCGGCGCCTCGCCTCTACGCAGGACGCGCGTAGCTGCGAGAGTTCGGCGGACCACCAGTACACCGCTCGCCGACCAGGAAGCGCTCTGACTCGCGGCATACAGGCATCGCAAACTCTTGCGATAGCCGCCTGTATTGCCTCAGCTTCCGTCTCGACATCCTGAGAGACCCCGGGATGGAGCCACGCCTCTATGATGACCGCCTCCTCCAGCGCGTCATAATCGAGGCGCTTTAATGCCCACTTGGGACCGTTGCCTTCCAGGGCTCGGATCGGGCTCGTCGGGGTAGCAGGGAGCGTGGACACACTGAATCGGATGTACAAGTGGTCCGACAGCGTCTCCACGCCCTCCTGCACTTCCCAGCTCTGAACACAGCGCGCCAGGGCAGCGTCCGCGAACGTAACGTCCACGATAGAGCCGCCCTGTTGCCGCACGCACGTGTTCACCGATCCACGGTTGACAACGGTCAATCCGGCGGTCAGCGCCCACTCTTCAACTGCCTCGCCACGACTATCTGTCGCCGGGCAGCCCCAGGCCGTCGACTTGGCGTTCAAGTCGCCAGCGACTATCACACGGACAGTGCGCCTCCGCCCCACAAGCACACCGACCTCAAGCAAGAACTGCTCGAAGTCGGACAGGCTGCGGTTTGGCGAGAAGTACACGCTGACCAGTGTGACATCGCCTAGGACAGCGGCAGCATAGCCCCCACCCCGCACAATGTGCGCAAATGGAGGCAATCCCGCCCCAGTCCGTGTAACCAGTGCCGCCATTCCGGTCCGGTCACCAACCCAGTTCTCCCTAGGAGGGACTGAGTATGGCTCCGAAACCATCGCCACGTCAATCAGCCACTCTGCCATGCTCTGGATCAACAGGTCCTGAGCCCTGGCAGAGTGGTTGATGTTGGCCTGTAGAGCGTTTAGAGCCATCAATTGATGCTCATGTGCTCTTCACCGGCTCGTCCCGCAGCTTGCGGGGGGGAAGGACGCGGGGGAACCTTTGGTCCATTGCGGTTCTTCCTTCTACTTCTGGATTGGGCAGTACATGTTGAACCGCCCAATCGGTGCTCTGCCGGTCTTCGCGCCGCCTCGCACACTGTGCAGTGCGGGGTGGCAGAACACTCCGAAGATTGGTGGCCGGTTTGGCCACATCGGTAGCATTGAGTGCTACGATCCACTTCGGAGTCACACAGGGCATGAGTATGACCGACCTCGAAGCATCTGTAACACCGCATAGGACGTGGCTCCAGGACCTTGACCTGCGCGGAGGTCCAGCCCACCAAGAGGCGACCGCCATCAGCCACCTTTTTGGCGGCTGCTATGGGACAGCTCAGCAGGATTGAACCCATTCCGCCTGCACCCTCGCGGATAGCGCCAGCCTTGATTGTGTCGGCCGTGCATCCTCCGGCTTTGGCAACTGCCTCCACCACCTCCTGAGTGGAGACGGAGTCATCCAGTCCCACAATGCGCATGTTTGCGCACTTTGTGGGTCTGGAGACTTTTACAACGTCTCCGCTCATCGACTCTCTCAACTTTGTGGCTAAGGAGTCGGCCTTCTCGGTGCTTGTAGCACCCGCAACTTCCAACACACGTGCGCCGGTTGCTGCCTTGCGAATCCTGAGGCTCGTGATACCAAGGCTCTGTATATCAACCTTGGATTTGGCTTCTCTCAGGATATCCGCGTATGTTGTTCCTCTCTCCGCTGCCGCTGGCTGTAGCTGCACAACCACCGCAGCCGAACGCGGAGGACGCAGCTTTGGCGCCTTGGGGCGTTGCAGCGGTTGGGCTGAGGCCACCTTCTGCTTACGACCTTTGCCGACAACAGTCCAGCCGGCGCCAGCAGGCCCTGAAGGTGGGGGACAGGCCCCACTCTGGCCATTGGTCCCTCCCTTCTTTTTCCTGTTCCTCCCCCCTCGCGTCTTCCTCTTTTTCGGAGGCGCAGAGGCCGAACTACTGGCCGCCGCAGTCGGGCCTTGCAAGGCCGCAGACGGGGCAGCACGCGAGGTGCTAGCGGCCGTGGCCGCTGTGGCAGTCGCTTTCTTAGCCACAGTTGTGGCGGGAGCCTTCGCTGCAGCAGCAGACGCCTTCGCTGCAGCAGCGTATGAGAGCGCGTTTTTCCGATCCGCCGCCAGCGGTGGACGCGTCACTTTTGGAGGCAGGAGCCGGTCCTCCAGGCCTGCCAGCTTCGCATCGATCATGAAGCCAACTTGGCTTATGATCTGCGCGACTAGGCCTTCCTCTTTATCAGACACGGCTCTACTGCTCGTGGCTGGCGGCGGATTCGCACGTCTTGCTGGTAAGGAGCGCACAGCTCTCGGCGCCGACTCCGGTTGCGGGCTCTCTGCAAGCGGTTCGGGAGCAGGCGACGGCACTCTCTGAGTTGGATTCAAAGAGGCCTTGAGCTGGCGCATCTCGCCACGGAGCACGTCTATCTCCTTTTGCTGCGCGTCAAGTTTCGCCTGTTGGCGAGCATTCTGTTCCTGCAGCTTGCGCGTTTCATCGCTGGTAGACGTGGCATGCAGGGCAGACAGAGACTCTTGGAGTAGCTGTGCGGCATCCTTCAGGGCACGTACGAACGTACCCTTCAGTTGTCCCGATTTCACAGCTACGTTGCGAACGATGCCAATCGCCTCTTTCGCCTTCTCATGCAGCTCTGCAGCCGTAAGCGAGACGGCTTCTGAGCCTGAGTCCATCAGCTGGGTTTCCGTCTCCGACGATGGGTTGGACCGTCGGAGGTAGAAAGTCCTCTTGGCCGCTTTGGCCACTTCTTCCTCGGCTTGCAGCCTGAGCGCTTCGCGCACGGCACGGTTATGTTCGGCCTTGGCTTTCGCAAGGCCGACGTATTCGCCGGTAGTGGGAGGGCGTCCCCTACCCCTCTTGGCCCGAGCCCTGAGGACGGGCGAGCCGCGTGCTGTTTCCGGCACTTGGCTGCCATCGTCAGAGGACGGGTCCGAAAGCGAAGCTGTCTTCCGCTTTCGCCACAGCTTGCCCTCCGGAAGGGAGGTCACACTCTCCATCGAGCACACTGTCCTTAGACTACTCACTTCGTCCGAGGACGAAGCGGAGTAAGGACGTGACCTTGGCTGCTCTGACTGAGCACTAGGCCCAGGAGCAGCTCCTTCAGCATTAGGTGCTGACTTCGAAATCGGTGTGGGGATGCGCTCCAGCACCACCCGCACTTCGGGAAGTGCGGATGGTGTTGGCGCGCGCGAGTCTTGTCCGGTAGTAGTGGCGTCGAACGCCGGGTAGAAGTCTACCCTTTGAGTCGGGGATTTACGAAGGCTATCGGAGCCTACGGAGCGATCGCAGCCCCCCCCACATACGATTGGGGGCCTTAAGCTGGATTCACCGGTTTCCCGGCTGCCAGCGTGGGTAGTTGAATTTTTGAGCGCTTCCATGGTCCAGTACATCTGGGACGGTTTTATTTACTGGGGTTGTCTCCCCAGGGTAGTCCTAGCGGCCTGACCGTCAGACCATCCAGCCCATCGCCGGACACCACCAACTTAAGCTTGCGGTAATTTTTTACAGAGGTTGTCTTCCTCGCGGCCCCCTCCGCTCAGTGCGAAGGCGGCCCCCGCTCCAGACAGCGTTGCGTCTGGGCTACGGGTCGGGCCGACGGTGGCCGAAGCCATTGCCCGGCATTGCTGCCGGACCCGCCGCCCCTGCCAACGGTGGAGCCGAAGCCCCTGTCGTCTGGCCGAAGCCAGAGACGCCGTCGGATGGTCACCCTCCTGTGTCCACTCTGCGCACCACCTCGTCCCTGCAGAGGGCCACGAGCAAGGGTGACTCCACCACGCTGTTTTGGTCCGCGCCGGCCGAAGCCGGTACCCCCCCATATCTGGGGGGGCATTCCCCTATCCGCCACCTGGGGACGCGCCCGATGGGAGATCAGCAACTCCACACGGGAACCTAACCTAACCTAACCTAACCTAACCTAACCTAACCTAACCTAACCTAACCTAACCTAACCTAACCTAACCTAACCTTTTTTTTTTTTTTTTTTTTTTTTTTTTTTTTTTTTTTTTTTTTTTTTTTTTTTACGTTGGAAAATGCGTTACGCATACCACGCCGCCCGGGGGGACGACGTGGTTATGTGGGACTCCCCGGGTGTCGCCACCCGGTATACCCACTAAAAACCAACGGTGTTCCTCCTTGCCGCCATGTGGCGAGGACACGGGAACGCAGCTGCACACAACCGCGTCCCCGCCGGCGGATGCCCATACGGGCCCAACGCCCATGGGAGCGCGTCTAGCGCCTCCCCCTCCGCCGAGGGCTGCCCCGGAACACTGGGGAGCCCTACGGCACGGGACCTATGTTGTGGACGGCGGTCCCCCGACCACCGCCCACAGGTCCCCGTCAAGGCGGCGCACGGTCAATAGTGACCAGGTGCGCCAGGCGCCGCCTTCCTGGTCGTCTGCGGCGCATCGGGAGTGAGTCAGCGGAGTTCTCCCGCTCTCGCTCCGCCGCTTCCTTCTCAGACAACACTGCGTCTGAGAAGGTGACGACCGCATTCCAGGCCGTTTCACTGCCCACCATGGCCATGATCATGGCGGGCAGTGAGAGGTCCGCCCCTATCACCGCAGACAAGGCAGCGCGAGGGACCGCCCAAGCGGGGCACTCCTCGCGGGTGTGCCGTGCCGTGTCCACGGTGTTGCCCACGCAGTGATGGCAGTCTGCGGTGGGTTCCCTGCCAACCACCCCAAACAGATACTCACCGAAGCACCCGTGCCCGGTGAGGAGCTGCGTGAGGTGGTAGGTGGGAGCGCCTGGGCACTCAATCCAATCCCGCAGAACGGGTCGGATTGCCGCAACCAAATCCCGGCTGGCATCCGGGGTCTCCAGCTCCTCCTTCCATTGCTGGAAGAGAATAGTGCGGGCCTCCTCCCTCCATTGTGCTACCTCCCGAGGAGGCGGGAGATCGCCGTTGGAGTTGGCGTCAGCGCGCCGCCTGTACACTGCCGCGAGAACTCGCGCCTCTAGCTCCCACGGCGGACTCAACCAACTGGGGTTCGAGAGTCGTGGTGAGTGGCGGAGCCCAGGGCCGGAGCTTCCGCCTCACTGCCCGATATGGTCTGCCCCAGGGGTCCCGGTCTAGGATGGCAAGCCAATCCTCCCAGGACTCCTGTTTGGCCCGCGCTATGGCCGTCTGGAGGGCACTACAGGCGGTCCTGTACTGTGCGTACAAGGCATCCTCCAGAGGCCTGTCGCGGATGCGACGCCTCCTGCAGCGCGTGTATCGGCGCCGAGCTGTTACGCACACCTGGCGTAACTGGCGCAGCTCTGCGCGCCACCAATACACTTGCCTGCGTGGGGGGAGCGGTCTAGCTCTGGGCATCGACGCATCGCAGATGTTCGCAAGCGATGCGCCGAGCAGCCCCGCTCCCGCGTCGATGTCATCGGGAGGGTCGGTGTCCACCACCCAGCTCTCCACGATGGCGGCTTCCTCCGCCAGCTCACGATCGAGCCGCCCAAGCACCCACCGAGGGCCATCCTCCGCAGAGGGGCGGATCGTTGGTGCTGTTGTGGCGGCAGACGTGGAGACATCGAACCGGATGTACCGGTGATCCGACAGTGTCTCCACGTCTACCTCCACCCTCCACCTTCGGACTCTCCGAGCCAGGGAGGGGGTCGCAAACGTGATGTCTACGATGGACCCCCCCTGCTGTCGGACACAAGTGTCCTCTGCGCCTTGGTTGAGGACTTCTAGGCCCTGGGTCGCCGCCCAGTCCTCCAATTCCTCTCCTTTCGCGTCCGTCGCGGGTGATCCCCAAGCCGTGGATTTGGCATTGAAGTCCCCCGCGACGATCACGGGGAGGGAGGAGACTTGCGCGATCAGCGCGCTGACTCCTGCGAGAGCCTGTTCAAATTGGGCGAGGCTCCAGCTAGGTGGGAAGTAAATTCCCACGATAGCTATCCCGCCAGAGACTGCCCGAATGCATCCCCTGCCCTTCGCTACTTTATCGAGGGGAGGGGAGCCACCGGAGGTAGGGGCGAAGATGGCCACCGAGCTGGTGTGGTCACTCGCCCAATCGTCCCGATTGGGAACCGCATATGGTTCAGAGACCACCGCCACGTTTATCTTCCACTCCGCGATGGTCTGGGCCAGAAGGTCCTGTGCCCTGGCGGAGTGGTTGACATTGGTCTGGAGGAAGCGGATGGGTTCCATTTACGAATTGGTGTCCATCCGCTCTCCCCTGGCCTTCTTGGCCTTGGGCTTCTTTTTGTCCTTCTTCGGGGCCTTAGCCATCGGCTTTTTGGCGGCGGAAATGCATCCGCCACCGCCGACAGAATGAGCCGCCGGTTTGTCTGCCGCCGCACAGACGGGGCAGTGGGGCTCGGCCACACAATCCTGCGCCTTGTGGCCCGGCTGGCCACACCGGAAGCACAGCTTGCTTCGGTCGACCTCGCAAGAGCACTTGACTCCCAGATGCCCAGGCTCCAGACAACGGTAGCACCGTGTCGGTCTGGAGCCCAGGAGCCTCACTCTCGCAGAGGTCCACCCGACCAGTACCCGGCCGGAGTCGGTCACCTTCTTGGCGGCCGCGACCGGGCAACTGAGCCACAGTGAGCCGTCTCCTCTCGGGCCGACGACTATCCGGCCATGTTTGATGTCATCGGCCGAGCATCCGCCTTCCCTGGCCACCGCATCAACCACCTCGATGGCGTCGGCCGAGTCGTCCAGCCCAGTGACGCGGATCTCCGCGCATTTCACTGGGCGGACGACTCTTACCGCGTCAGGGCTGAGAGCTTCTCGCAGCTTCTTGGCGAGCGCATCCGCCTTCGCCGCCGAGTCCTCCCCTCCGATCTCAAGCAAGCGCGCGCCCGTGGCTGCTCTACGGAACCTCACGTTGTTTATCCCCAGGTCCGTGAGGGAGACGCGCTGCTTGGCATCGGAGAGGATAGAGGCGTACGTAACGCCCCTCTCCTCCACTCCGGGCACCAGGGTCAGCGTCACCGCCGCTGTTCTGGGTGTCCGGAGGACAGCCTTCTTCGGGGCCGTGGGCCGAGGCTTTTGTGCCTCTTTCTGCGCTTTGGCCGCCTTGCTTTTTGCCTTACGGCCAACAACGGTGGACCACTGCTCCGCCGTTGGGGCAGAAGCAGTCGGAGTTCGCGCCTCTGCAGCCTCCTTAGCCGCCAGGCTCTTCTTCTTTTTGCCTTTTTTGGCCTTTTTCCCCACGAGGGGGGGATCCGCAGGAGCCTGGCCGCTATTGCCAGTTTTCTTGGCTGCCTCCTTACTAGCCTTCTTGGGCCGCTGGCCCAGGCTAGACCCAGTCGCAGGAGCGCCATCACTGCTGGTGGACGCTACCGGGGCCCCCGCTGGCTCTTTGTGAGCGGGGTCTGCCCTGGCAGCTTTGGCGTCCGCTGCAAGTGGGGGCCGCACGCGAGTCTCTGGAAGGAGTCGGCCCTCGATGCCGGCCATCCGTGCATTCAACATATTGCCGAACATTTCGGCATTCGCACGGGCCGACTCCTCCAGCAGCTGCCGGAGACTTTGCTCCTGAGACTGGGCCGGTCGCTGCCGCAACTCCTGCAGATCGCGGCGCAGGACAGCCACTTCCTTCGCCAGTTGCGCGTTGGCGGTCTCCAAGCGCAGGATCTCCTCCGAAGCGTTCCGGGATCTAATGAGGGACACCGCTTCCTCGATCCCCTTCGCTGCCTCCTTTAAGGCCCGGACGTAAGTCCCTTTTAGTTGGGACGATTTGCTGGCGACCATCAGAATGGTCTCCAGCGAGGCCTTGACGATGCCAGTGAGGGCGGCGCTCGTCTTCTCTGCCTCCTCCGGAGACTGAGACTCCATTTGGGGGCTGGGCTGTAGAGAGGCCCTAGCCTCCCTCACGCCTCTTGCCACTCCAGCGACTTCCGCCTCGGCACTAAGCCGAATGCTTTCGGCAAGTTCTTGGTTGTATGCCGCCCTGGCTGCGGCCAGACCGACATACATCCCAGTTGACACCGGGCGTCCTCTACCCCTCTTCGACTTGTGAGCCGCCCCTTTGAGGGGCGACCCAACAGATTCGCCTGAGTCGTCCTCCAGCTCGGGGTCCGACCGGTTCCTTTTAAGGAACGGTCTCCTTAGGTCGGACCTCTCTGACGTGACCGTCACCATGCTTGCACAGGAGGAGTCTGAGTCCATTGACTCCTCCCCCTGGCTAGCCGCTCTCGTGGTGACGGGTGAGTCGCATCGTGACAGTACCACGCTCAGCCGGCGTTCTTTCTCGATTCCGAGTGCCAGATCCCTGCCGCTTGGGATCTGCCTCTCGGAGTCGTCTCCTCCCTCTTCTGTCCCTTCACAGGGACGGGTGGCGCAAGCGCCTAGACCAGGGCATCGTGCCGCTTCCGGGGTGGTGGTTCCCGGTCGCGCCACAGAATGCCCCGCGGACTTGATGTCCGCTTCACGGCCAGTAGTCAACTGTGCCTGAGCACGCAAAATCCTTACTCCCTTTCCTTCGTCTCTCCCTTTCGCTTCGTCTTGCTCCTCCATAACGTCTTTTTTGTTTTTATAAAATTCCATTTTTAGACCCACGAGTATGGGGGAAAGGGTGGTCCATCCGGGCAGTGCCCCCTGTACCCGGATAACCCTAATACCGCTGGGGTGCGGGAGGTGCCCCAGGGTTGGTCGCTAGCTGGCGGAGAATACCCCCTCCGCCACCTTCCGGCGCCCCGACGCCGCGCGAAGGCCCGAAGGCACCTCAACGCCGGGACTTTGGGGGTTTTTTATTGAGGTTGGCTCCTCTTGGGCCGGCCGACCAAGGCAAGCCCCTTGGTCCTGGTAGGCCGCGAGACATGTCCACGACACCTGACCAGGATAACAAGTTTGGCGACGGTGGCCGAAGCCTGTCCGACGGGCATGTATTCATGGCCGCCGAACCCGTCACCGACGGCGCCACGCGCCTCCTCCTCCGGGTTGGATTTTTTAAAGAGGTTGTCTCCTCGCGGCCCCCCCCACTTGTGTGGGAGCGGCCCCCACGCCTCGGAATACCGAGGGTTGCGGGTGGCCCGACGGCCGCCGTGCAATACGAACGACCGCCGCGCGCAAGGCGAAACGCCTCCTCCCGGCGGTTTTTTACAGAGGTTGTCTCCTCGCGGCCCCCTCCACTGATGTGGAGGCGGCCCCCGACCCTTTGGCGCCCCACCACAAAGCGCTAAGGGTTACGGGTTGCGCAGCGGTGGACTTTGCCACCGCCGCGCTGGATTCTTCTTAGCTTCACTGCATCGTTGGGCTAAAGCGGCACCCGCCGATGCAGCTACTGAGCCCCCCCGCCACGACAAGGCGAGAATCCATTGGGGGGGGAACCTAACCTAACCTTTTTTTTTTTTTTTTTTTAACGAGGAGAAATCCATCATGGATACCCAGCCGCCCGGGGAAAGCGACTGGGTTATGTGAGACTCCTACTCACTAAAACTCCTCGGTGTTCAGCAGCCTCCGCCTATTGGCGGGTGTGCGGGGACGTTTACACACTCTTCCGTGCACCCGCCGGCGCCGTCCGGAACGGACGCTCCCAGGGTTCAGGGTGGGAGGAGTGCAGTCCACCCTGACCTCCGCTTTTATGTGGTCTGCCGGAACACACGACAGACCACATCCTCCGTGAGCCCTTGATGGATTCGGGCGACGGAATTTCCCCGCTTCCGCCGCCCGAGGGCTTGTTGACCGGGCAAGAGTCGGCGAGCATTACCCCCCTTCTCCGCCCAGTTTGCCAACGTCGGATAGGATCCGAGAGGGGGACGTCCCCTCGGGTCCGCTCTGTTGCCTCCTTCCGCGCCACCACGTCCTCACGGAAGGAGACCATCACAATCAGCGTTCCCCTGCCGCCAACCACAGCGTTGACTATGGGTGGCAGCAGGAGGCCGCTGCCAACCACTCAACGGCACGTTGTTACACCCACGCCGGACGGACCCCCGGCGTGTTTGGCTGCTCTGACAGCCGCTGCCTCCATCTTCGCAGCAGGCTGTGTCGAGCGCACTCCTCCCTGCGGCCTGCCATTACTGGCCGGTCGTCATCGCTTCCTGCGATGGCTGCCTCGGTGCTTGGCCAGGGACTGGAATCTTGGCAGTCCCTTTTCTGCCCTTCTTCGGCCGTGCGCACTTCCGACCCCCGGTTGCATGGTTTGCAGGTTTCCCTGCAGCCTTGCAAACGGGGCAGTGGAGGTCGCCGGTACATGACGACGCCATGTGACCTTCCTGCCCGCACCGGAAGCAGTTCCGGCTTCGGTCGACCTGCGAGTTGCACTGGAGCCCAGTATGCCCAATCTCGAAGCACTTGAAGCACTTCATTGGCCTAGGCCCCAGTGCACGCACCCGAGCTGAACTCCAGCCGATCAGGAGTCGCCCGCGTTCCAGCACCGTTTTGGCAGCCCCGATAGGGCACTCGACTAGCGCGCTGCCCACGCCAAACACTCCAACCCGGATAGGGCCGACCTTGACATGCTCCGGAGAGCATTTTCCGACCTCGGCCACGGCAGCCGTGATGCTCTCCGCAGTCGCCGAGTCGTCAAGCCCGGAGACAACCACGTCGGTACATCTCACCGGGCAAGCCACCTTGACGGTTTCTGGGAGGACCTCTTTCAGCTTCGCTGCAAGGAGTTCGGCCTTGTCCGCGCTCTCCTTTCCGGGGATCTCGAGCACTCGAGCCCCGGTGGCAGCCAGACGGAAGCGCAGGCCGTCTATTCCCAGCTGTCTGAGGTTCACTCCCATCTTCGCCCTGGTGAGCACCTGGGCATACGTTACTCCCTCGGCGATCGTCTCCGGACGCAAGGTCAGGGTGACTACAGCCGACCTAGGAGGGCGCAGAGCCTTTGCCTCTTCACTGCCTCTCGCCTTTTTAGGCTTTGCCTTTCCGCGCGGCCTTGTAGTGCCTACATGGCTCGCCGGAGGCTTGCTGGGCGCAGTCTGGGCTGTGAGAGTGGCATCGGCTTTGCGCGCCTTCTTCTTCCCCTTTTTACCTTTCCGCACCACCTCGCTCCACGTCTCCGCAGGTGGCTGCGATCCCTGCAAGGGAGTCGCTTCGCCACGTGTGGGCGCTGGGGTGGGAAGGTCTGCTGCTGGGGCAGCCTTTTTGGCTGTCTTGGCGGCAGGCGCTTTGGCAGGTGGGGGTTTGGCTGCCTTTGTAGCCTGTGGCTGAGCTCCCTTTGCCTGCGGAGCAGGCTTCTTCAGGTCCGCTTGCAGCGGCGGACGGAACGCCGACGGTGGGAGGAGGCGGTTTTCCAGCCTGGCCAGCTTGATGTCGATCATACGATCGATGTCGGACAGTATGGCCGACCGCTGGTCCGCCTCACTCCTTCCCTCCTCCTGGGGTGCAGGCGCCTTGGCGCGGGAGTTCTCAGCGGAGAGACGCGCAAGGTCCTCGCGGAGCTTGATCATCTCCTCGCTGAGGCTCTCCACCCTTCTCCGCAGTTCTACGTTCTCAGAACGCAGAACCCGGACTTCCTCATCGGAGGTCCTCTCCGTTAAAGCCGCCACAGCCTGTTCTATCTGCGTGGCGGCTTTCTTCAGGGCGTTCACGAACGTGCCCTTGAGATTCTTGGATTTGCGAGCAACGTCAAGGATGACCTTGACGCCGCTCTCCACCCGTCTCTCAAGGCAGTCCGCAGGCACTCCCGCAAGCTCCCTGGTCGACTCGAGGACCTCCGATTCGTCCAGGAGTTCGAGCTCCGCTCTTCGGGCATTGACCAAGGCCTCCTTCGCCTTGGCCAGACCAACGTAATGCCCGGTGGTGGGCGGCCTTCCCCTGCCGCGCTTGGCTGCACGGTTTGGAGTAGCCGCAGCGATGGATGAGCCCGCTCCCGACTCATCACTGCTTCCCGCCTCCGGGGCTCTCCGTTTTTTGCGCCGCTTATCGCCAGCGGCCAGATCTCCGTCCGAATAGGAGACGGCTGTATCCATCCCCGAACATTCGGATTCCGTTTCCGAGACGGGCACAGCCGCCCCTACCATTTGCCCTCGCAGGCCTCTCGCCGTGCTCTCCGAGCTGCCTCCAGCCGTGGCCCTGTATGTTCTGGGAGGCACCTGCTCCTTCGACCACCGGTGCTTGCCGCTAAGCACCGGCGATTTCGGGTCCAAGGTTGACCCACCCGTCCCTTTCCCCTTGCGGGGCTCGTCAACTGCACTTGAGCAGCTGCTAATGTCGTCGTCGGATAAGACGGCCGCCTCCGGATTGGTGGTATCCGCAGACCGTGCCGTTCTTTCCCCAGATCGCGCGCAATCGTGTCCTCGTTCCTCGCCAAAGTCATCAATTAAATCAGTCCGTTTGCTTTTAATAATTTTTAAAACGTCTTTCAGCTCCACAACAGGTATTTTTTCCATAGTTTTTAATTGATCCCACGAGTGTGAGGGAAATATTCAGTCCACCCGGGCAGTGCCCTCTGTACCCGGGTAACCCTAATCCGCCTGGGGGGTCGGGCGGTGCCCCAGCGATGGCCGCTCGCTGCCGGAGGTATCCCCTCCGCCACCTGTAACAGGCGCCTCACGCCGCGCAAGACCCGAAGGTGCCCCAACGTGAGACTTTGGAGATTTTTTAGTGAGGTTTACTCCTCTCGGGGCCGGCCGGTTAAGGCAAGCCCCCCTGGCCCTGAGACATGCCGCGAGACATGACCACCGCAAGTCAGGGTAACAGGTTCGCCCGACTGTGGCCGAAGCCTGTCCGCCAGCCGTACATTGACGACCGACGAACCAGCCGCGCGAAGGCGGAATTCGCCTCCTCCCTGCGGATTTTTTATAGAGGTTATCTCCTCGCAGCCCCCTCCACTCAGTGTGAAGGCGGCCCCCGTTCCTGCGACCCCACCAAGTGCAGGCTTACGGGTTGCCCGACGGTGGCCGAAGCCGTTGCCCGCCCAGAGTTATCTGAGCGGACCCGCCGCGCGTTGGGTTCTTCTTAGCTTCACTGTGGAAGTGATATGGAGTAAGCGGCATTTCCAATCACTTCCACAGCTACTGAGCCCCCCCGCCACGACAAGGCGAGAACCCATTGGGGGGGGAACCTAACCTTTTTTTTTTTTTTTTTTTTTTTTTTATAACGTTGGGAAATGCGTTACGCATACCACGCCGCCCGGGGGGACGACGTGGTTATGTGGGACTCCCCGGAAAAGCCGGTATACCCACTAAAACCCAACGGTGTTCCTCCTCGCCGCCATGTGGCGGGGACACGGGAACGCAACTGCACACAACCGCGTCCCCGCCGGCGGATGCCCTCTTGGGCCCAGCGCCTATGGGAGCGCATCAAGCGCCTCCCCCACCGCCGAGGGCTGCCCGGAACACTTGGGCAGCCCTACAGCACGGGACCTATATTGTGGACGGCGGTCCCCCGACCACCGTCCACAGGTCCCCTTTAGAGCGGAGCTCTGTCCGTTTATGGAACGGTGTCCATCTGCTCCGCCCCGGCCCTCTTGGCCTTGCGCTTTTTCGCCTTTCGCTTAGGCGCAACCGTCTTCGGACCTTTGACTGCCGGCTTTTTGGCAGCAGAAATACATCCGCTGCCGCCGACGGGGTGAGCCGCCGGCTTGCCTGCCGTCTCACAGACGGGGCAGTGGGGCTCGGCCAAGCAGTCCCGCGCCTTGTGGTCGGGTTGGCCGCAGCGGAAGCAGAGCTTGCTGCGGTCAACCTCGCACGAGCACTTGACTCCGAGGTGCCCGGGCTCCAGACAGCGGTAACACCGTGCCGGTCTGGAGTCGAGGAGCCTTACTCTGGCCGACGTCCACCCGACCAGTAGTCGGCCAGAGTCGGACAGCCTCCTGGCGGCCGCGACAGGACAGCTGAGCCAGAGGGAGCCATCACCTCTCGGCCCAACGACGATTCGACCATACTTGAGGTCTTCGACCGCGCACCCTCCTTCCTTGGCCACAGCATCAGCCACCTCAATGGCGTCGGCTGAGTCGTCCAGCCCAGTGACGCGGATTTCCGCGCGCTTCACTGGGCGGACGACCCTGACCGCTTCCGGGCTGAGGACCTCCCTCAGCTTCTTAGCGAGGGAGTCCGCCTTCGCCGCCGAGTCCTCCCCTCCGATCTCAAGCAGGCGCGCACCCGTCGCCGCCCTGCGGAACCGCATGTTGCTGATTCCGAGGTCAGCGAGGGAGACGCGCCGCTTGGCGTCGGAGAGGATCGAGGCGTATGTTACGCCTCTCTCCTCGACTCCGGGCACCAAGGTCAGCGATACCGCTGCCGTTCTTGGTGTCCGGAGCTTTGCCCTCTTCTGGGCCGTGGGCCGAGGCTTTAGCGGCTCTTTGGCCGCTTTGGCCGCTTTGGC
Organism: Pectinophora gossypiella; assembly: GCF_024362695.1. Lineage (NCBI taxonomy): Eukaryota > Metazoa > Arthropoda > Insecta > Lepidoptera > Gelechiidae > Pectinophora > Pectinophora gossypiella. The sequence continues at coordinate 15,307,208 of NC_065420.1, read as the reverse complement.
CGCCTTGTTTTTTGCCTTTCGGCCAACAACAGCGGTCCACGGCTCCGCCGTTGGTGCAGGGGCAGGCTGGCGCCGAGCCTCTGCTGCCTCCTGTGCAGCCAGACTTTTCTTCTTGCTTTTCCCCTTCTTTCCCGAAGAAGGGGGAGCAGAAGAGGCCTGGCTGTTTGTGGGAGCCTCTTTGACAGGCTTTGGTTCTGCGCCTGGTCCTGTCAAGGGGCGGCCACTGCCGCTTGTGGAGGCGACCGGGGCCCCTGCTGGCTCTTTGGCAGCGGGGTTTGCCCTGGCAGTCCTGACGTCCGCTGCAAGCGGGGGCCTCATACGGGGCTCGGGAAGGAGACGGCCCTCGATGCCGGCCAGCCGAGCGTTCAGCATATTGCCGAACATCTCGGCATTGGCGCGGGCCGTCTCCTCCAGTAGCTGGCGGAGGCTAGGCTCCGAGGACTGGGTTGGACGCTGCCGCAGCTCCTGAAGGTCGCGACGCAAGTCGGCGACCTCCCTCGCTAGCTTAGCGTTGGCAGTCTCCAACCGCCGCACTTCCTCCGATGTAGTCCGGGTTCGTATAGCGGACACCGCCTCCTCGGGGGAACCTAACCTAACCTAACCTAACCTAACCTAACCTAACCTAACCTAACCTAACCTAACCTAACCTAACCTAACCTAACCTAACCTAACCTAACCTAACCTTTTTTTTTTTTTTTTTTTTTTTTTTTTAGCGTTGGGAAATGCTTTACGCATACCACGCCGCCCGGGGGGGCGACGTGGTTATGTGGGACTCCCCGGGTGTTGCCACCCGGTATACCCACTAAAACCCAACGGTGTTCCTACTTGTCCACTGTGGTGCCAGGACCCGGGAATCGCCGAAGCATACTTCCGCGAAACCTAACCTAACCTAACCTAACCTAACCTAACCTAACCTAACCTAACCTAACCTAACCTAACCTTTTTTTTTTTTTTTTTTTTTTTTTTTTTTTTTTTTTTTTTTTTTTTTTTTTTTTAGCGTTGGGAAATGCTTTACGCATACCACGCCACCCGGGGGGGCGACGTGGTTATGTGGGACTCCCCGGGTGTTGCCACCCGGTATACCCACTAAAACCCAACGGTGTTCCTACTTGTCCACTGTGGTGCCGGGACCCGGGAATCGCCGAAGCATACTTCCGCGACCCGGCAGTGGTTGGCCTGGGAGGCCTCGCCTCGTCGTGAGTGGCGTGCGCGGAACACGCACGCAACGCCTACTCGAGCCGGTTGTTGTTGGAACGACAGACTCCCCCGAGTCTGCCGCCCGTGGCTCTCTGGGTCTCCCCCTTATGTGCCCTCCTCCTCTAGTCCAGTGCACACAGGGTGAGACCCGCATCGGTTTTTGGGCGAAAGATGGCCGACATCCGCCCGCCATCCCCGCCCCGAAACCGAATCCGTGGTGGGAGTGAAATTCCCTCACGCAAGCTGGTCTGGTCTCCCGCCCCGTTTGCACGGGGCGAAACCGAGACCATCACCACACCACACAGAGCCGTCAGTTCGTGTTCATGGGCTCAGCCCCGACACGTCCCGCGGCCTGCGGGCGGGAAGGTCGCGAAGAGGCCTGAGGGCCATCGCGAACCTTCCGCTTGCTCCTCGACTGGGCAGTACATATTGAACTGCCCAGACGGTGTTCCGCCGGTCTTCTCGCCGCCTCGCACACTGTGCAGTGCGGGGGAGCGGAACACTGTGAGGACTTGTGGCCGGTTTGGCCGCATCTGAAACACTGGGTGCTCCGGTCCACCTCGGACTCGCACATGGCGTGCGCATGTCCGGTTTCGTGGCATCGGAAGCACCGCAGCGGACGCGGCTCCAGCACTTTCACCTGGGCAGAGGTCCAGCCGACCAGGAGGCGACCCTTAGCCACCCTTTTAGCGACTGCTACAGGGCAGCTCACCATCAGAGAGCCCATGCCACCCGCGCCTTCGCGGATGACACCGGCCTTGATGGCGTCCGTCGCACATCCGCCGGCCGTGGCCACTGCCTCCACCACATCTTGAGCGGTGACGGAGTCGTCCAGGCCCACAATGCGCATATCTGCGCGTTTGATGGGCCTGGAGACTTTCACTACGTCCCCGCTCACTGACTCCCTGAGCTTTTCAGCCAGGGTGTCTGCCTTCTCGGCGCTCATGGCGCCCGCGAGCTCCAGCACTCTTGCACCCGTCATCGCCTTGCGGATCTTGAGGTTGGCTATCCCCAGGCTCTGGAGATTGACCTTTGCCTTAGCCACCCTCAAGACATCCGCGTACGTGGTACCGCCCTCCACTGCCGCCGGCTGCAAATGCAGCACAACCGCCGCTGTGCGGGGCGTGCGCATTTTGGGCACCTTGGGGCGTTGTGGCTGTTGAGGAGCCGCCTTCTTCCTCCGGCCTTGGCCGACGGTGGTCCAGCCGTCGCCAGCAGACCCAGAAGGTCGGGATTGGGCCTCGACTTGGCCGCCGGTCCCTGCCTTCTTCTTTCCCTTCTTCCTTCCCCTAGAACCCCTCTTCTTTTTTTTTCTTCTTAGGGGAAGGTGTGGAGGTGAGGCCACTAGCAGCCGCGGCTGGGCCTTGAGAGGCCGCGGGCGGCATGGCACGTGTAGTGCCGGCTGCGGTGGCAGTCACCTTCTTCTTCGTCTTGGGTGCGGCTACGGCGGGGGTCTTCGCTGGTACAGCGGGAGTCCTGGCCGCAGCCGCATACGTTGCCGCATTTCTGCGGTCCGCCGCAAGTGGTGGGCGTAACACCTTCGGAGGCAGGAGCCTGTCCTCCAGACCTGCCAGTTTCGCGTCAACCAAAAAGCCAACTTGGCTGATGATTCGCGCGGCAAGGTCCTCGTCTTTATCAGACACGGCTCGACTGCTCTCCGGCGGCGGCGGGTCTGTTCTTTTGGCCGGCTTGGCGCGCACTTCTCTAGGGGCCGGCTCCGGGAGCGGGCTCTCGGAGACAGGCGAGGTCTCCATTAGAGGTGCAGGCGCTGTAGCCGGCTGCGTCATATCCTGAGACGCGCCAAATGAGTTTCTCATTTGACGCATCTCCAGCCGAAGGCTCTCTATCTCCTTCTGCTGATCGTCCAGCGCTTTCTGCAGGCGGGAGTTCTGGGCCTGCAGACTGCGCGTCTCCTCGTTCGCCGTTGTGGAGCGGAGAACGTCCAGCACCTGGACGATCAGCTTCGCGGAGTCCTTGAGGGCGCGAACGAAGGTGCCCTTCAGTCGACCTGACTTGGCAGCCACGTTCTCGACCACCGCGGCCGCGTCTTTCGCCCTCTGGTACAGATCGGCGACCGTTTCTGTACCAGGATCTGCGTCGGGATCGCGTCCCGCAGACTCCGCGTCAGCATCCGGCAGTGTGCCGGAGCTTCGGAGGCAGAAGACCTTCTTGGCCGATTCGGCCACCTCCTTCTCGGCCTGAAGCAAGAGCTCCTCCCGCATGGCGCGGTTGAGCTCCGCTTTGGCCCTGGCAAGGCCAACGTATTCCCCAGTGGTTGGAGGGCGACCTCTACCTCGCTTGGCCCGCGCCCTCATGACGGGTGAACCGAGCTCCGTTACCGAAGCTCGGTCCCCCTCGTCTGAGGACGGGTCCGAGAGCACGACTGTTTTCCGCTTACGCCACAGTGTGCCCTCTGGGAGGGAGGCCACGCTCTCCATGGAGCATACGGTCCGTAGGCTACTTGTTTCATCCGAAGATGAAACAAGGCTAGGACCGGTTCGTCTCGATCGCCTCTGGGCACTTGGCCCAGGGGCAGCAATCTTAGCACTTGGTGCTGGTGTCAAGTCCGGGGTTAGGCGCTCCAGCACCACCCGCGCTTCGGAAAGCGCAGATGGTGTTGACGCGCGAGAGTCATGTCCAGGGTTGTTGGCGACGAGCGCCGGGTCACATTCGGTTTGACGGGAGCTCTGTGAGCCCACGAAGCGGTCGCAGTCCCCCCCACATACGATCGGGGACCTTAGACCGGATTCACCAGTTTCCTGGCTACCGGCGTGGGTAATTAATTCTTTGATCGCTTTCTTCATTTTTAGCTGTACCTCAGCAGGCGGTCTCTTTTATTAACCAGGGTGAGCTCCCTGGGGTGCCCTAACGGCCTGAAACGTCAAGCCATACAGCCCCTCGCCGGGCACCACAAACTTAGGCTTTCGGTGATTTTTTCAGAGGTTGTCTTCCTCGCGGCCCCCTCCGCTCAATGCGGAGGCGGCCCCCGTTCCAGACAGCATTGCGTCTGGGCTACGGGTCGGACCGACGGTGGCCGAAGCCATTGCCCGGCATTGCTGCCGGACCCGCCGCCCCTGCCAACGGTGGAGCCGAAGCCCCTGTCGTCTGGCCGAAGCCAGAGACGCCGTCGGATAGTCGCCCTCCTGTGTCCACTCTGCGCACCACCTCGTCCCTGCAGAGGGCCACGAGCGAGAGCGACTCCACCACGCTGTTTTGGTCCGCGCCGGCCGAAGCCGGTACCCCCCCATTACTGGGAGGGCATTCCCCTATCCGCCACCTGGGGACGCGCCCGATGGGAGATCAGCAACTCCACACGGGAACCTAACCTAACCTAACCTAACCTAACCTAACCTAACCTAACCTTTTTTTTTTTTTTTTTTTTTTTTAACGTTGGGAAATGCATTTACGCATACCCGCCGCCATGGGGATGACGACGGGTTATGTGGGACTCCAGGATCTCAAGTATCCCGCCTACCCACTAAAACCCAACGGTGTTCATCTTGCCGCCTGTGTGGGAGCCACGGGGACGCGCCCGCATACTTCCGCAACTCCCAGGCGGTGTCCATACGGACCCGGCTCGGTGAGCACTGTGGTGCTCTCAATCGTTAGTGGCGCGCGGAACACACGCACGCCTACCAACACGGGGACTGAGTGCCAGTGACGGACGCCCCCCGCATCCGTCACCAGCATCCCCACTTACGGGACGCGCCGATCATGCGCCAACCTTCTCCGTCCCACCCGAGTCCGACGGATCGGGTCGGACGCAGGATCGGCCTCCCGCGACCTCTCGGCGGCCTCCTTCTGCGCCACCACGTCCTCGCAGAAGGAGTATACCGCTCTCCAAGCCCTCTCACTACCGACCATGGCCGAGACCACGGCAGGCAGGGACAGGTCCTGGCCGACCACGCACCTGAGTCGCGACCGCGGCTCAGCCCATTCAGGGCATGCGGCGAGGGTGTGATCCGCCGTATCATCGGCGGCACCGCAATGGTGGCAGTCCGAGGTCGGCTCTCTTCCCGCGACCCTGCACAGGTACCTGCCGAAGCAGCCGTGCCCCGAGAGGACCTGCGTCAGGCGGAAAGAGAGCGCACCGAACCGTCTCTCGGCCCATTCTTCCAGAACGGGCCGGATTGCTGTGACCGTTCTGTGGCCAGCACTCGGCGCCTCCAGGGCTCGCGACCATCTCAGAAGGGTATCTCGACGAGCGTTAAGTCTCAGTCTCGAGATCTCCTCCGGAGATGGCGCTCCACCATCGGCACGCGCTCGAGCCGTGTGTCTGTACACACCGGCCAGAACTTTGGCGTCCAGCTCCCATGGGGGGGTACCGGCCAAGGCGCAGGCAGCCTCGAACGAGATGGTACGGTACCCCCTCACCACTCTTGTGGCCATGGCCCTTTGAGGCCGTCTCAGCAGAGCCCTATTGTGGGCGCTCAGGGCGTCCACCCAGATGGGGGCTCCGTATAATGCCATCGACCTTACCACACCACAATAAAGTCGACGGCAGCCCACCTTCGGTCCTCCAATGTTTGGAAGTAGCCGACTGAGCGCGCCAGCGGCCGCAATCAGCCTCGGCGCTAGCCCGGTAAAGTGTGCGCGGAAGTTCCACCGGCTGTCCAGGACGAGGCCCAGGTATCGCATCGTCGATTTGACGCCGATGGAGACTCCCCCCACCACTATATGCGCACCAGCCGGTGGCGCCGCACGGGGGCCGTGGAAGAAAATGGCTTCCGACTTAGTCAGAGCCACCTCCAACCCCAGGCTCCGGATCTTGCCCACCACATGGGCCACACCCGCCGTGGCGAGAATGGCGGCCTCCCGGAACGTGCTGCTTCGAGCCGTCACGAGGGTATCGTCGGCGTAACAAGTTACGTCGACCCCTCGGACATTCGCTCCACGCAGCACCCAGTCGTAGCCAATGTTCCACAGGAGCGGACCGAGGACCGAACCCTGTGGGACACCGCACGACACTGACCACTCTCGCCATCCCTCGGACGCCGGGAAGCTAACGGCCCTCACGGAGAGGTATGCCGCCAGCAACCGGCGGAGGTACGGGGGCACCTTGTGGTACCTGAGCGCTTCCCTGATGCAGCTCCAGGGCAGGGTGTTGAAGGCGTTGGCGATGTCCAGAGACACCGCCAAGACGACCTCCCCCTGAGCTACAGCGGCGTCCGCTAGGGCCCTCACCCGCGCGATTGCGTCGATGGTGGATCTGCCCCTGCGGAAACCGAACTGGCATGCGCTCAGGTCCGGACCGACAACCTCCAAGTGCTCGATCAGACGAGCGGCGATTACTCGCTCCAGCAACTTGCTGGCTTCGTCCAGCAGGACAATAGGCCTGTAAGCAGACGGGGAGTCAGCAGGTCGGCCCTCCTTGCGAATAAGGACGAGCTTTCCAGTCTTCCACCGGCGAGGGAAGTGACCTCTCACTAAACACCCCGTGAAGAGGTCCCTCAACCTCGGCCCAAGACCGCCTTCCACCCGTAAAGCGAGGACCCAGACACGCCCCGGTATGCCATCAAGGCCCGGGGCGGTGTTCTTGGCCTGCAGTCTCCGCACTGCAACCTCCAATTCGGCCTCGCTTACAGGTGGAATCACCTCCTCGTCCTCGGCATCTGCCGTGCCGTCTTGCAGCACCATTGCTGGGGGCGTGTGCTCGGCCCTGTCGGGAAACAGGGCGGACACGACGCGGCTCACGAGCTGTGGCTGAAGACTCTGTGTAAGTGGTGGGGCCCACGGTCGAAGCTTGCGCCTCACCATCTTGTACGGCCTCCCCCACGGATCGACATCCAGAGAATCCAGCATCTCCCGTTCCGCCGCATCTTTGGCCTCAGCAATGGCTACCTGCAGAGCCCTCTTGGCCTCCCTATAGGACGCTTCGGCTCGCGCCAAGACCTCTTCGTCCCTGATGCGCCGCCTTCGACTCCTTGTATACTGGCGTCTCGCCTCGACGCAGGCTTGCCTAAGCCGCGTGAGTTCCGCGGACCACCAGTATACAGCTCGTCGTGAGGGAAGCGCTCTGACGCGGGGCATGCAGGCGTCGCACACCCTCGTCATCGCCTGCTGAATCGCCTCGGTCTCCTGCTCGACCTCCGGCACACAGTCGGGCTGCAGCCAAGCCTCGACAATGGTGGCCTCCTCGAGGGCATCGTAATCGAGCCGCTTTAACGCCCACTTGGGACCGTTCTCCTCCGGAACTGGGATCGGGCTCGTCGGGGTACCAGGGAGTGCGGAGACACTGAAACGGATATACAGGTGATCCGACAGCGTCTCCGCTTCCTCCTGCACTTCCCAGCTCTGAACACAGCGCGCCAGGGCGGCGTCCGCGAACGTTACGTCCACGATAGAGCCGCCCTGTTGCCGCACGCACGTGTTCACCGATCCACGGTTGAGAACGGTCAATCCGGCGGTCAGCACCCACTCTTCCACCGCCTCTCCTCGGCCGTCAGTCGACGGGCTTCCCCAGACTGTTGACTTGGCGTTGAGATCGCCGGCGACAATCACACGGGCAGTGCGTCTCCGCCCCACAAGCACACCGACCTCGAGCAGGAACTGCTCAAAGTCGGACAGGCTGCGGTTTGGCGAGAAGTACACACTGACCAGTGTGGTGTCCCCTAAGACGGCAGCGACACAACCTCCACCTCGCACAACGTGCTCGAATGGAGGCAATCCCGCCCCCGTCCGCGATATCAACGCCGCAACGCCAGTCCGGTCTCCCACCCAGTTGTCTCTGGACGGAATCGAGTACGGTTCTGAGACAAACACCACATCAATCAACCACTCTGCCATGCTCTGGAGCAACAGATCCTGGGCTCTGGCAGAGTGATTGATGTTGGCTTGCAGAACGTTGAGGGCCATTAATTGGTGCTCATCGGTTCCCCGGCACGTCCCGCAGCTTGCGGGCGGGAAGGTCGCGGCTGGGCCTGAGGGCCCCTGCGTGCCTTCCTTTTGCTCTTGGATTGAGCAGTACAAGTTGAGCTGCCCAATCGGTGTTCCGCCGGTCTACGCGCCGCCTCGCACACTGTGCAATGCGGGGCAGCGGAACACTGCGACGACTGGTGGCCGGTTTGGCCGCATCGAAAGCACTGAGTGCTCCGGTCCACCTCGGACTTGCACAGGGCGTGCGTATGCCCGACTTCGAGGCACCGGAAGCACCTCAGCGGACGCGGCTCCAGCACCCTCACCTGAGCAGAAGTCCAGCCCACCAAGAGGCGACCTCCTTGAGCCACCTTTTTAGCAGCTGTTACGGGGCAGCTTATCAAGATTGAGCCCATACCGCCTGCTCCTTCGCGTATGACCCCAGCCCTGACGCTCTCGACTGTGCAGCCTCCAGCCTTGGCAACTGCCTCTACCACCTCTTCAGCGGAGACGGAGTCATCCAGCCCCACGATGCGCATCTCAGCGCATTTAGTAGGTCTGGAGACTTTTACGACGTCTCCGCTCATAGACTCCTTCAGCTTCGCAGCCAAGGAGTCTGCCTTCTCGGCGCTGGAAGCGCCCGCAACCTCAAGCACTCGCGCACCGGTTGCCGCCTTGCGGATCCTGAGGCTGGAGATGCCGAGGCCCTGCAAGTCCACTTTGGACTTGGCCTCCCTCAGGATGTCCGCGTAGCTCGTTCCACTCTCCGCGGCCGCTGGCTGCAGTTGCACAACCACCGCAGCTGTGCGCGGTGGGTGCAGCTTAGGCGCCTTGGGGCGTTGTGGCGGTCGAGCAGAAGCCACTTTCTTCTTCCCGCCTCGGCCAACAACTATCCAGTCGTCGCCGGCGGGCCCAGAAGGCAATGGTTGGGCCTCATCTTGGCCTTTATTCCTTGCCCTCTTCCCTCTTCTCCCCCTGGAACCCCTCTTCTTCTTGGGGGTCACGGAGGTTGTGCCACTTGCAGTCGCGACTGGGCCCCGTGAGGCCGTTGGCGGATTGGCGCGTGTAGTGCCAACTGCAGTGACGGTCGTCTTCCTGCCTACGAAAGCAGCATGGGTCTCCTCTGGAGCAGTAGGAGTCCTGGCCGCAGCTGCGTAGGAGAGCGCATTCTTCCGGTCCGCCGCTAGCGGGGGACGCATCACCTTAGGAGGCAGGAGCCTGTCCTCCAGACCCGCTAGCCTCGCGTTGATCATGAAGCCAACTTGGCTAATGATCCGCGAGGCCAGGTCCTCGTCCTTTTCGGACACGGCTCGACTGCCATCAGGCGGCGGCGGGTTTGTCCTCATCGTCTGTTTGGGGCGCACAACTCTCGGGGCCGGTTCCGGGCACGGGCTCTCTGCGAGCGGCTCAGGAGCGGGCGGAGGCATTCTCTGGGAAGCGTTCAGAGAGTCCTTGAGTTTGCGCATCTCGTCACGGAGCATATCGATCTCCTTTTGCTGCGAATCTAGTTTCGCCTGTTGGCGAGTGTTCTGCTCCTGCAGTTTGAGCGTTTCATCGCTAGTGGATGTAGCGCGCAGGGCAGACAGAGTCTCTCGGATCAGCTGTGCGGCATCCTTCAGGGCGCGTACATACGTGCCCTTCAGTTGCCCCGATTTCACAGCGACATTCTGGATGATCCCGATTGCCTCTTTCGCCTTTTCATGGAGCTCTGCAGCCGTCGGTGCGGCGGCTTCTGAGCCCGAGTCCAATCGTGGAGTCTCCGTCTCCGACGGCGGATTAGAGCGTCGGAAGAAGAAAGTTCTTTTGGCCGCTTGGGCCACCTCTTGCTCAGCCTGAAGCCTGAGCGCTTCGCGTACAGCGCGATTGTGTTCGGCCTTGGCTTTGGCGAGGCCAACGTACTCACCGGTAGTGGGAGGACGTCCCCTACCCCTCTTAGCCCGAGCCTTGACGACGGACGAGCCGCGTGCCGTGCCCGACACTTGGCCCTCGTCGCCAGTGGACGGGTCTGAAAGCGAAGCTGTCTTTCGCTTTCTCCACAGCTTGCCCTCCGGAAGGGAGGTCACGCTCTCCATTGAGCACACAGTCCTTAGACTGCTCGCTTCGTCCGAAGACGAAGCGGGGCAAGGACTGATCCGATGCTGCACAGCCTGGGAGCTGGGCCCAGGAGCAGCGTCATCAGCACTGGGTGCTGGGGTCATGTCAGGTGTTGGTAGGCGCTCCAACACCACCCGCGCTTCAGGAAGCGCAGATGGTGTTGACGCGCGAGAGTCGCATCCGGGTTGGGCGTTGAACGCCGGGTAGAAGTCTACCCTATTACTCCTTGGTTCACGGAGGCTCGGTGAGCCTACGAAGCGGTCGCAGTCCCCCCCACATACGATTGGGGACCTTAGACCGGATTCACCAGTTTCCTGGCTACCGGCGTGGGTAATTAATTCTTTGAACGCTTTTTCCATATTTGCTGTACCTCAGCAGGCGGTCTCTTTTATTAACCAGGGTGAGCTCCCTGGGGTGCCCTCACGGCCTGGAACGCCAAACCATACAGCCCCTCGCCGGGCACCACAAACTTGAGCTTTCGGTGATTTTTTCAGAGGTTGTCTTCCTCGCGGCCCCCTCCGCTCAATGCGGAGGCGGCCCCCGTTCCAGACAGCATTGCGTCTGGGTTACGGGTCGGGCCGACGGTGGCCGAAGCCATTGCCCGGCATTGCTGCCGGACCCGCCGCCCCTGCCAACGGTGGGGCCGAAGCCCCTGTCATCTGGCCGAAGCCAGAGACGCCGTCGGATAGTCGCCCTCCTGTGTCCACTCTGCGCACCACCTCGTCCCTGCAGAGGGCCACGAGCGAGAGCGACTCCACCACGCTGTTTTGGTCCGCGCCGGCCGAAGCCGGTACCCCCCCATATCTGGGGGGGCATTCCCCTATCCGCCACCTGGGGACGCGCCCGATGGGAGATCAGCAACTCCACACGGGAACCTAACCTTTTTTTTTTTTTTTTTTTTTTTAACGTTGGGAAATGCGTTACGCATACCACGCCGCCCGGGGGGACGACGTGGTTATGTGGGACTCCCCGGAAAAGCCGGTATACCCACTAAAACCCAACGGTGTTCCTCCTCGCCGCCATGTGGCGGGGACACGGGAACGCAACTGCACACAACCGCGTCCCCGCCGGCGGATGCCCTCTTGGGCCCAGCGCCTATGGGAGCGCATCAAGCGCCTCCCCCACCGCCGAGGGCTGCCCGGAACACTTGGGCAGCCCTACAGCACGGGACCTATATTGTGGACGGCGGTCCCCCGACCACCGTCCACAGGTCCCCTTTAGAGCGGAGCTCTGTCCGTTTATGGAACGGTGTCCATCTGCTCCGCCCCGGCCCTCTTGGCCTTGCGCTTTTTCGCCTTTCGCTTAGGCGCAACCGTCTTCGGACCTTTGACTGCCGGCTTTTTGGCAGCAGAAATACATCCGCTGCCGCCGACGGGGTGAGCCGCCGGCTTGCCTGCCGTCTCACAGACGGGGCAGTGGGGCTCGGCCAAGCAGTCCCGCGCCTTGTGGTCGGGTTGGCCGCAGCGGAAGCAGAGCTTGCTGCGGTCAACCTCGCACGAGCACTTGACTCCGAGGTGCCCGGGCTCCAGACAGCGGTAACACCGTGCCGGTCTGGAGTCGAGGAGCCTTACTCTGGCCGACGTCCACCCGACCAGTAGTCGGCCAGAGTCGGACAGCCTCCTGGCGGCCGCGACAGGACAGCTGAGCCAGAGGGAGCCATCACCTCTCGGCCCAACGACGATTCGACCATACTTGAGGTCTTCGACCGCGCACCCTCCTTCCTTGGCCACAGCATCAGCCACCTCAATGGCGTCGGCTGAGTCGTCCAGCCCAGTGACGCGGATTTCCGCGCGCTTCACTGGGCGGACGACCCTGACCGCTTCCGGGCTGAGGACCTCCCTCAGCTTCTTAGCGAGGGAGTCCGCCTTCGCCGCCGAGTCCTCCCCTCCGATCTCAAGCAGGCGCGCACCCGTCGCCGCCCTGCGGAACCGCATGTTGCTGATTCCGAGGTCAGCGAGGGAGACGCGCCGCTTGGCGTCGGAGAGGATCGAGGCGTATGTTACGCCTCTCTCCTCGACTCCGGGCACCAAGGTCAGCGATACCGCTGCCGTTCTTGGTGTCCGGAGCTTTGCCCTCTTCTGGGCCGTGGGCCGAGGCTTTAGCGGCTCTTTGGCCGCTTTGGCCGCTTTGGCCGCCTTGTTTTTTGCCTTTCGGCCAACAACAGCGGTCCACGGCTCCGCCGTTGGTGCAGGGGCAGGCTGGCGCCGAGCCTCTGCTGCCTCCTGTGCAGCCAGACTTTTCTTCTTGCTTTTCCCCTTCTTTCCCGAAGAAGGGGGAGCAGAAGAGGCCTGGCTGTTTGTGGGAGCCTCTTTGACAGGCTTTGGTTCTGCGCCTGGTCCTGTCAAGGGGCGGCCACTGCCGCTTGTGGAGGCGACCGGGGCCCCTGCTGGCTCTTTGGCAGCGGGGTTTGCCCTGGCAGTCCTGACGTCCGCTGCAAGCGGGGGCCTCATACGGGGCTCGGGAAGGAGACGGCCCTCGATGCCGGCCAGCCGAGCGTTCAGCATATTGCCGAACATCTCGGCATTGGCGCGGGCCGTCTCCTCCAGTAGCTGGCGGAGGCTAGGCTCCGAGGACTGGGTTGGACGCTGCCGCAGCTCCTGAAGGTCGCGACGCAAGTCGGCGACCTCCCTCGCTAGCTTAGCGTTGGCAGTCTCCAACCGCCGCACTTCCTCCGATGTAGTCCGGGTTCGTATAACGGGAACCTAACCTAACCTAACCTAACCTAACCTAACCTAACCTAACCTAACCTTTTTTTTTTTTTTTTTTTTTTTTTTTTTTTTTTTTTTTTTTTTTTTTTTTTTTTTTTTTTTTTTTTTTTTTTTTTTTTTTTAACGTTGGGAAATGCATTTACGCATACCCGCCGCCATGGGGATGACGACGGGTTATGTGGGACTCCGGGATCTCAAGTATCCCGCCTACCCACTAAAACCCAACGGTGTTCATCTTGCCGCCTGAGTGGGAGCCACGGGGACGCGCCCGCATACATCCGCGACTCCCAGGCGGTGTCCATACGGACCCGGCTCGGTGAGCACTGTGGTGCTCTTAATCGTCAGTGACGCGCGGAACACACGCGCGCCTACCAACACGGGGACTTAGTGCCGGGTGACGGACGCCCCCCGCATCCGTCACCAGCATCCCCACTTACGGGACGCGCCGATCATGCGCCAACCTCCTCCGTCCCACCCGAGTCCGACGGATCGGGTCAGACGCAGGATCGGCCTCCCGCGACCTCTCGGCGGCCTCCTTCTGCGCCACCACGTCCTCGCAGAAGGAGTATACCGCCCTCCAGGCCCTCTCGCTGCCGACCATGGCCGAGACCACGGCAGGCAACGACAGATCCTGGCCCACCACGCACCTGAGTCGCGTCCGCGACTCAGCCCATTCTGGGCATGCGGCGAGAGTATGGTCCGCCGTATCCTCGGCGGCGCCGCAATGGTGGCAGACTGGGGTCGGCTCTCTTCCAGCGACCCTGCACAGGTATCTGCCAAAGCAGCCATGCCCGGACAGGACCTGCGTCAGGCGGAAAGAGAGCGCCCCGAACCGTCTATCGACCCATTCGTCTAGAACGGGTCGTATCGCCCCCACTGTTCTGTGACCAGCGCTCGGCGACTCCAACGTTTGCAGCCATCTCAGGAGGGTATCTCGACGAGCGTTATGTCTCAGTCTCGAGATCTCCTCCGGAGACGGCGCACCACCGTCAGCACGCGCTCGAGCCGTGTGTTGGTAAACACTGGCCAGAACTGTGGCGTCCAACTCCCATGGGGGGGTACCGGCCAAGGCGCAAGCAGCCTCGAACGAGATGGTACGGTACCCCCTCACCACTCTTGTGGCCATGGCTCTTTGAGGCCTCCTCAAGAGGGCCCTGTTATGGGCGCTAAGAGCGTCTACCCATATGGGAGCGCCATACAGGGCCATTGATCGGACCACCCCGCAGTACAGGCGTCGGCAGCCCACCTTTGGTCCACCAATGTTTGGCAGCAGCCGGCTAAGCGCGCCAGCAGCAGCAACCAGTCTTGGCGCCAAGCCGGTGAAGTGCGCACGGAAGTTCCATCGGCTGTCTAGGACGAGGCCTAGGTAACGCATCGTCGATTTGACGCCGATGGAAACTCCCCCCACCACTATGTGCGCACCAGTTGGCGGCGCTGCTCGAGGCCCATGGAAGCACAAGGCTTCCGACTTGGACAGTGCCACCTCAAGACCCAGCTGTCTTATTTTCCCCACCACGTGAGCCACGCCCGCCGTAGCGAGAATGGCAGCCTCTCGGTAGGTGCTGCTTCGAGCCGTCACAAGGGTATCGTCGGCGTAACAAGTTACGTCGACCCCTCGGAGATTCGCTCCACGCAGCACCCAGTCGTAGCCAATGTTCCACAGGAGCGGGCCGAGGACCGAACCCTGTGGAACACCGCACGACACTGACCACTCTCGCCATCCCTCAGACGCCGGGAAGCTCACGGCCCTCACGGAGAGGTATGCCGCTAGCAACCGGCGGAGGTACGGGGGCACCTCGTGGTACTTGAGCGCTTCCCGGATGCAGCTCCAGGGCAGGGTGTTGAAGGCGTTGGCGATGTCCAGAGACACCGCCAAGACGACCTCCCCCCGAGCTACAGCGGCGTCCGCTAGGGCCCTCACCCGCGCAATAGCGTCGATGGTGGATCTGCCCCGGCGGAAACCGAACTGGTATGCGCTCAAGTCCGGACCGACATCCTCAAGGTGCTCGATGATCCGAGCGGCGATAACTCGCTCGAGGAGCTTACTCGCCTCATCAAGCAGCACTATGGGCCTATAAGCAGACGGTGCATCTGCCGGCCTACCGTCTTTTTTAATCAGGACCAGTTTCCCCGTTTTCCAACGGTGCGGAAACTGGCCCCTCGCCAGGCAAGCTGTAAAAAGAGCCCTCAGCCATGGCTCTAACGCGTCCTCTGCCCTTAGGGCAGCAACCCACACACGGCCGGGAATACCATCGGGGCCTGGGGCGGTGTTTTTGGCCTGAAGCCTGCGTACCGCCACCCGCAGCTCTGCCTCGGTCACAGGGGGCACCTCTGCCTCATTGTTCGTGGCGTCTTCGTCTGGCTCGCCGCGCAGTGCCATCGGTGGAGGCGTGTGTTCAGGCCTGTTCGGAAACAGGGCCGACACGACTTGGCTCACAAGCTCCGGCTGGAGGCTCTGAGTCAGTGGGGGAGCCCAGGGGCGAAGCTTACGCCTCACCATCCTGTACGGCCTGCCCCACGGATCGGCGTCAAGAGACTCCAGCATCTCTCGTTCCGCCAAGTCTTTGGCCTCACCGATAGCCACCTGCAGGGCCCTCTTGGCCTCTCTATACGCATCGGCGGCCTGTGCTGTGAGCACCTCGTCTCGGATGCGACGTCTTCGGCTTCTGGTGTACCGGCGCCTCGCCTCTACGCAGGACGCGCGTAGCTGCGAGAGTTCGGCGGACCACCAGTACACCGCTCGCCGACCAGGAAGCGCTCTGACTCGCGGCATACAGGCATCGCAAACTCTTGCGATAGCCGCCTGTATTGCCTCAGCTTCCGTCTCGACATCCTGAGAGACCCCGGGATGGAGCCACGCCTCTATGATGACCGCCTCCTCCAGCGCGTCATAATCGAGGCGCTTTAATGCCCACTTGGGACCGTTGCCTTCCAGGGCTCGGATCGGGCTCGTCGGGGTAGCAGGGAGCGTGGACACACTGAATCGGATGTACAAGTGGTCCGACAGCGTCTCCACGCCCTCCTGCACTTCCCAGCTCTGAACACAGCGCGCCAGGGCAGCGTCCGCGAACGTAACGTCCACGATAGAGCCGCCCTGTTGCCGCACGCACGTGTTCACCGATCCACGGTTGACAACGGTCAATCCGGCGGTCAGCGCCCACTCTTCAACTGCCTCGCCACGACTATCTGTCGCCGGGCAGCCCCAGGCCGTCGACTTGGCGTTCAAGTCGCCAGCGACTATCACACGGACAGTGCGCCTCCGCCCCACAAGCACACCGACCTCAAGCAAGAACTGCTCGAAGTCGGACAGGCTGCGGTTTGGCGAGAAGTACACGCTGACCAGTGTGACATCGCCTAGGACAGCGGCAGCATAGCCCCCACCCCGCACAATGTGCGCAAATGGAGGCAATCCCGCCCCAGTCCGTGTAACCAGTGCCGCCATTCCGGTCCGGTCACCAACCCAGTTCTCCCTAGGAGGGACTGAGTATGGCTCCGAAACCATCGCCACGTCAATCAGCCACTCTGCCATGCTCTGGATCAACAGGTCCTGAGCCCTGGCAGAGTGGTTGATGTTGGCCTGTAGAGCGTTTAGAGCCATCAATTGATGCTCATGTGCTCTTCACCGGCTCGTCCCGCAGCTTGCGGGGGGGAAGGACGCGGGGGAACCTTTGGTCCATTGCGGTTCTTCCTTCTACTTCTGGATTGGGCAGTACATGTTGAACCGCCCAATCGGTGCTCTGCCGGTCTTCGCGCCGCCTCGCACACTGTGCAGTGCGGGGTGGCAGAACACTCCGAAGATTGGTGGCCGGTTTGGCCACATCGGTAGCATTGAGTGCTACGATCCACTTCGGAGTCACACAGGGCATGAGTATGACCGACCTCGAAGCATCTGTAACACCGCATAGGACGTGGCTCCAGGACCTTGACCTGCGCGGAGGTCCAGCCCACCAAGAGGCGACCGCCATCAGCCACCTTTTTGGCGGCTGCTATGGGACAGCTCAGCAGGATTGAACCCATTCCGCCTGCACCCTCGCGGATAGCGCCAGCCTTGATTGTGTCGGCCGTGCATCCTCCGGCTTTGGCAACTGCCTCCACCACCTCCTGAGTGGAGACGGAGTCATCCAGTCCCACAATGCGCATGTTTGCGCACTTTGTGGGTCTGGAGACTTTTACAACGTCTCCGCTCATCGACTCTCTCAACTTTGTGGCTAAGGAGTCGGCCTTCTCGGTGCTTGTAGCACCCGCAACTTCCAACACACGTGCGCCGGTTGCTGCCTTGCGAATCCTGAGGCTCGTGATACCAAGGCTCTGTATATCAACCTTGGATTTGGCTTCTCTCAGGATATCCGCGTATGTTGTTCCTCTCTCCGCTGCCGCTGGCTGTAGCTGCACAACCACCGCAGCCGAACGCGGAGGACGCAGCTTTGGCGCCTTGGGGCGTTGCAGCGGTTGGGCTGAGGCCACCTTCTGCTTACGACCTTTGCCGACAACAGTCCAGCCGGCGCCAGCAGGCCCTGAAGGTGGGGGACAGGCCCCACTCTGGCCATTGGTCCCTCCCTTCTTTTTCCTGTTCCTCCCCCCTCGCGTCTTCCTCTTTTTCGGAGGCGCAGAGGCCGAACTACTGGCCGCCGCAGTCGGGCCTTGCAAGGCCGCAGACGGGGCAGCACGCGAGGTGCTAGCGGCCGTGGCCGCTGTGGCAGTCGCTTTCTTAGCCACAGTTGTGGCGGGAGCCTTCGCTGCAGCAGCAGACGCCTTCGCTGCAGCAGCGTATGAGAGCGCGTTTTTCCGATCCGCCGCCAGCGGTGGACGCGTCACTTTTGGAGGCAGGAGCCGGTCCTCCAGGCCTGCCAGCTTCGCATCGATCATGAAGCCAACTTGGCTTATGATCTGCGCGACTAGGCCTTCCTCTTTATCAGACACGGCTCTACTGCTCGTGGCTGGCGGCGGATTCGCACGTCTTGCTGGTAAGGAGCGCACAGCTCTCGGCGCCGACTCCGGTTGCGGGCTCTCTGCAAGCGGTTCGGGAGCAGGCGACGGCACTCTCTGAGTTGGATTCAAAGAGGCCTTGAGCTGGCGCATCTCGCCACGGAGCACGTCTATCTCCTTTTGCTGCGCGTCAAGTTTCGCCTGTTGGCGAGCATTCTGTTCCTGCAGCTTGCGCGTTTCATCGCTGGTAGACGTGGCATGCAGGGCAGACAGAGACTCTTGGAGTAGCTGTGCGGCATCCTTCAGGGCACGTACGAACGTACCCTTCAGTTGTCCCGATTTCACAGCTACGTTGCGAACGATGCCAATCGCCTCTTTCGCCTTCTCATGCAGCTCTGCAGCCGTAAGCGAGACGGCTTCTGAGCCTGAGTCCATCAGCTGGGTTTCCGTCTCCGACGATGGGTTGGACCGTCGGAGGTAGAAAGTCCTCTTGGCCGCTTTGGCCACTTCTTCCTCGGCTTGCAGCCTGAGCGCTTCGCGCACGGCACGGTTATGTTCGGCCTTGGCTTTCGCAAGGCCGACGTATTCGCCGGTAGTGGGAGGGCGTCCCCTACCCCTCTTGGCCCGAGCCCTGAGGACGGGCGAGCCGCGTGCTGTTTCCGGCACTTGGCTGCCATCGTCAGAGGACGGGTCCGAAAGCGAAGCTGTCTTCCGCTTTCGCCACAGCTTGCCCTCCGGAAGGGAGGTCACACTCTCCATCGAGCACACTGTCCTTAGACTACTCACTTCGTCCGAGGACGAAGCGGAGTAAGGACGTGACCTTGGCTGCTCTGACTGAGCACTAGGCCCAGGAGCAGCTCCTTCAGCATTAGGTGCTGACTTCGAAATCGGTGTGGGGATGCGCTCCAGCACCACCCGCACTTCGGGAAGTGCGGATGGTGTTGGCGCGCGCGAGTCTTGTCCGGTAGTAGTGGCGTCGAACGCCGGGTAGAAGTCTACCCTTTGAGTCGGGGATTTACGAAGGCTATCGGAGCCTACGGAGCGATCGCAGCCCCCCCCACATACGATTGGGGGCCTTAAGCTGGATTCACCGGTTTCCCGGCTGCCAGCGTGGGTAGTTGAATTTTTGAGCGCTTCCATGGTCCAGTACATCTGGGACGGTTTTATTTACTGGGGTTGTCTCCCCAGGGTAGTCCTAGCGGCCTGACCGTCAGACCATCCAGCCCATCGCCGGACACCACCAACTTAAGCTTGCGGTAATTTTTTACAGAGGTTGTCTTCCTCGCGGCCCCCTCCGCTCAGTGCGAAGGCGGCCCCCGCTCCAGACAGCGTTGCGTCTGGGCTACGGGTCGGGCCGACGGTGGCCGAAGCCATTGCCCGGCATTGCTGCCGGACCCGCCGCCCCTGCCAACGGTGGAGCCGAAGCCCCTGTCGTCTGGCCGAAGCCAGAGACGCCGTCGGATGGTCACCCTCCTGTGTCCACTCTGCGCACCACCTCGTCCCTGCAGAGGGCCACGAGCAAGGGTGACTCCACCACGCTGTTTTGGTCCGCGCCGGCCGAAGCCGGTACCCCCCCATATCTGGGGGGGCATTCCCCTATCCGCCACCTGGGGACGCGCCCGATGGGAGATCAGCAACTCCACACGGGAACCTAACCTAACCTAACCTAACCTAACCTAACCTAACCTAACCTAACCTAACCTAACCTAACCTAACCTAACCTAACCTAACCTAACCTAACCTAACCTAACCTTTTTTTTTTTTTTTTTTTTTAACGTTGGGAAATGCGTTACGCATACCACGCCGCCCGGGGGGACGACGTGGTTATGTGGGACTCCCCGGGTGTCGCCACCCGGTATACCCACTAAAACCCAACGGTGTTCCTCCTTGCCGCCATGTGGCGAGGACACGGGAACGCAGTTGCACACAACCGCGTCCCCGCCGGCGGATGCCCTTACGGGCCCAGCGCCCATGGGAGCGCGTCAAGCGCCTCCCCCTCCGCCGAGGGCTGCCCGGAACACTTGGGGAGCCCTACGGCACGGGACCTGTGTTGTGGACGGCGGTCCCCCGACCACCGCCCACAGGTCCCCGTCAAGGCGGCGCACGGTCAATAGTGACCAGGTGCGCCTGGCGCCGCCTTCCTGGCCGTCTGCGGCGCATCGGAAGAGAGTCCGCGGAGTTCTCCCGCTCTCTCTCCGCTGCTTCCTTCTCAGACATCACTGCGTCTGAGAAGGTGACGACCGCTTTCCAGGCCGCTTCACTGCCGACCATGGCCACGATCATGGCCGGCAGTGAGATATCCGGGCCCAGCACGGCGGACAGGGCAGCGCGAGGGATCGCCCAAGCGGGGCACGCCTCGCGCGTGTGCCGTGCCGTGTCCACCACGCCTCCCACACAGTGGTGGCATTCGGCGGTCGGCTCCCTCCTGACCACTCCAAACAGATACTCACCAAAGCACCCGTGCCCGGTGAGGACCTGCGTGAGGTGGTAGGTGGGAGCGCCGTGTTGGCACTCGATCCAATCCCGAAGGACCGGTCGGATCGCCGCCACCAACTCCCGGCTGGTATTCGGGGTGTCCAACTCCTCCTGCCAAGTGTTAAGGAGGACATCTCGGGCGTCCTCCCTCCACTGCGCCACCTCACGGGGGTGCGGGAAATCGCCGTTGTTGTTGGCTTCCGCACGCCGCCTGTAGACCGCCGCGAGAACTCGTGCCTCAAGTTCCCACGGCGGACTGCCCGCAATCAAGCAGGCCGCGGTGTAGGATACCGTACGGTACGCCCGGGCCACTCTGAGCGCCATGACCCGCTGCGGTCGTCGCAGCAGGGTCCGGTTCCGGGCGCTCAGGGAATCCGCCCATATGGGCGCACCGTACAGCGCCATGGAGCGCACCACCCCCATGTAGAGGCGGCGGCATGCCCTTCCAGGGCCTCCCAAGTTTGGGAGCACTCCCCCAAGCGCTCCGGCTGCAGCCACCAATTTTGGGGCCAAGCGCCGGAAGTGCTCTTGGAAACTCCATCTGCCATCGAGGACGAGTCCCAGGTATTTCATCGTCGACCCGATGGCGATGGAGGTTCCGCCGACTACGATGCGGGCGTTGGGAGGCGGCCCGTTCCGAGGCCCGTGGAATGTTAGAGCCTCGGATTTGTGCAGAGCCACCTCAAGGCCCAGCTGCCGAATCCGGCGCACCACTTGCGCGACACCTGCAGTGGCGAGGACACCGGCTTCCCGGTGGGTGCTGCCGCGGGCCGACACGAGAGTGTCGTCAGCGTAACAAGTTACGCTGACCCCCCGCAAAGTGGCCCCGCGCAACACCCAGTCGTATCCGATGTTCCACAGGAACGGTCCCAAGACCGAACCCTGTGGAACACCGCACGACATCTCCCGACGTGCCCAACCGGCTCGTGTCGGGAACACCACCGCCCGTCCATTAAAGTAGTCCCGGACCAACCTTTGCAGGTGGCCGGGAACCTCAAAGTGGTCGAGCGCCGCCGTGACCGCGTCCCAGGGGAGCGTGTTGAATGCGTTGGAGATGTCCAACGACACCGCCAACAACACGTCGCCCTGTGAAACCGCCTCCTCCGCCTGCTCCCTGACGCGGGATATCGCGTCGATCGTCGACCGACCCACACGGAACCCATATTGGGTTTCGTGTAAATCGATGTGCTCGGCGAGACGATGGACAAGCACGCGCTCAAAGAGCTTGCTTGTCTCGCCGAGCAATACGATAGGCCGGTAGGCGGACGGCTGGTCAGCCGGACGGCCGTCCTTCTTAAGAAGGACAAGCTTGCCCTCCTTCCAGGAGCTGGGGAAGCGACCCTGCACCAAACATCTGGTAAAAAGGGCCCGAAATTGGCTCCCCAGCTCCAACAGTGCTAGGGCTAGCACTCGCCCTGGCACCCCGTCCAGACCAGGGGCGGTCTTTTTGAGGCGGAGTTTCGCCGCGGCGTACCGCAACTCCGCCTCGGACACAGGCCTCACCTCCTGCTCATCCGCGACAGTCACAGGCCGGGCAGACCACGCCCGACTCGGGAACAGCGTCTGCACCACACTCTCAACCAACTGGGGTTCGAGAGTTGTGGTGAGTGGCGGAGCCCAGGGCCGGAGCTTCCGCCTTACTGCCCGATATGGTCTGCCCCAGGGGTCCCGGTTTAGGAGGGCGAGCCACTCCTCCCAGGACTCCTGTTTGGCCCGCGATATGGCTGTCTGGAGGGCACTACAGGCGGTCCTGTACTCGGTGTACAGGGCAACCTCCAGAGGCCCGTCACGGATGCTGCGCCTTCGGCATCTCGTGTACCTGCGGCGCGCAGCGACACAGGTTTGGCGCAGTTGGTGTAGTTCAGCGCGCCACCAGTACACCCGCCGACGTGGGGGAAGCGGTCTGGCTCTGGGCATCGACGCATCGCATACATTCGTAAGCGATACGCCGAGCAGCTCCGCTCCCGCATCCACATCCTCGGGTGGGCCGGCATCCATCACCCAGCCCTCCACAATGGCCGCCTCCTCGGCCAGCTCACGGTCCAGTCGACCTAACACCCAACGAGGGCCCTCCTCAGTAGCGCGAGCCACAGGCGCCATTGTGGAGGCAGACGTAGAGACATCGAAGCGGATGTATCGGTGATCCGACAGTGTCTCCACGTCTACCTCCACCTTCCACCCTTGAATTCTCCGGGCCGTGGAGGGGGTCGCGAACGTGAGGTCCACTATTGACCCCCCCTGTTGGCGGACACAGGTGTCGTTGGTGCCCCTGTTTAGGATCACCAGGCCCGAAGTCGCCGCCCAGTCTTCTAGCTCCTCTCCCCTCGCGTCCGTCGCGGGCGATCCCCAGGCCAATGACTTGGCATTGAAGTCCCCCGCGACGATCACGGGGAGAGAGGGAACCAGCGCAATCAGCGCGCTGACCTCAGTGAGGGCCCGCTCAAAGTCGGCAAGGTGCCAACTCGGCGGTAAGTACACCCCCACGAGTGCGACGCCGCCAACAACAGCCAGCACGCTTCCCCTACCCTTCGCTACTTTTTCGAAGGGAGGGGAGCCACTAGCAGCGGGAGCGAAGATGGCCACAGAGTTGCCGAGGTCCGCTATCCAATCGTCCCGGGCAGGGACCACATAAGGCTCCGCGATCACCGCCACATTTATCGACCACTCCGCCATGGTTTGGGCCAGCAGGTCCTGTGCCCTGGCGGAGTGGTTGATATTCGCCTGTAGGTAGCGGATGGACTCCATTTATGGATTTGTGTCCATCCGCTCCTCTCTGGCCTTTTTGGCCTTGCTCTTCCCTTTTTTCTTTTTCTTTTTAGAATTTAGGGCGCTTTTCCTCATCGGGGCCTGCGTATTCGGCTTTTTGGCCGCGGAGATGCAGCCACCACCACCAATTGAGTGCGTTGCAGGCTTGCCCGCCGCCGCACAAATGGGGCAGTTGGGCTCGGCAACGCACTCCTGTGCCTTGTGATCGGGCTGACCGCAGCGGAAGCAGAGTTTGCTGCGGTCAACCTCACAGGTGCATTTTACACCTAGGTGTCCCGACTCTAGGCATCTGAAACACCGTATCGGTCTGGAGGCGAGGAGCCTCACTCTGGCCGAGGTCCATCCCACCAGTACTCGGCCAGAGTTCGCCACTTTCATGGCGGCAGTGACAGGACAGCTCACCCAGAGTGAACCATCCCCTCGCGGGCCGACAACTATTCTGCCGCACCTAACCGCCTCGACCGAGCACCCTCCTTGTTTCGCCACCGCCTCCACTACTTCGGCAGTGTCGACCGAGTCATCCAGGCCTGCGACGCGGATTTCCGCGCACTTCACAGGCCGTGCGACTCGGACCGCCTCGGGGCTGAGGACCTCCTTGAGCTTAGTGGCCAAGGAGTCCGCTTTCTCGGCCGAAGCTTCTCCGCCGACTTCCAACATGCGCGCGCCAGTCGCTGTCCTACGGAACCTCAGACTACTAATGTTGAGGTCCGCAAGACGGACACGCTCTTTTGCGTCCGAAAGGATTGACGCGTACGTCACACCCCTTTCCTCAGCGCCCGGCGCCAGCGTCAGTGTGACGGCTGCTGTTTTGGGCGCACGGATCTGCCTTTCCTTCTTCTTGGTCGGTGCCGTGGACGTGGCTTTCTGCGACTCCTTCGCAGCCTTCGTCGCCTTAGTCTTGGCCTTTCGGCCGACGACTGTGGTCCACGGCACCTCTTTAGGCGCGGGAGCAGACTGGTTCCGCGCCTCGGCCGCTTCCTTTGCAGCCAAACTCTTTTTCTTCTCCTTCTTCTTCCCCGCAGGAGGGGGCTCAGAAGGAGTCTGACCGCTGTTGGGGGCCTTTTTCGCCCGCTGACCCGAGCTTGACCCAGTAGCGGGGAGGCCCTTTCCGCTGGTGGAAGCCACTGGGGCCCCTGCTGGCTCTTCACGAGCAGGGTCTGCCCTGGCGGCTCTCACATCCGCTGCAAGCGGCGGCCGTCGGCGAGTCTCCGGCAGGAGGCGGTCCTCAATGCCGGCCAGTCTAGCGTTCAGCATTGTGCCGAACGTTTCGACGTTAGCCCGAGAAACCTCCTCCAACAGTTGCCGGAGGCCTGGCTCAGAGGGCTGAGCTGGTCGCTGTCGCAGCTCCTGCAAATCGCGACGCAGTTCAGCAACCTCCTTCATTAGTTGGGAGTTGGCGGCTTCCAACCTCATCACCTCTTCCGACATCGTCCGGGCTCTGATCAGGGACACAGCCTCTTGAATGCACTTCACGGCGTCCTTCAGGGCCCGGACATAAGTCCCCTTTAGGTGTGAGGACTTCGTGGCAACCATTGAAATGGTTTCCAACGATGTCCTCACAACGTTGGCTAGAGCAGCGGATGTTTGCTGCTCTTCCTCCTCCGCTTGAGTTGCTGGTTGGGGGCTGGGCTGTAAAGAGGCCCTAGCCTCCCTCATATTCCGGGCCATTCCAGCTACTTCTGCCTCTGCCTCAAGCCGGAGGCTTTCGGCCAGCTCCTCATTATATGCCGCCCTGGCTGCGGCCAGGCCGACATATTTGCCGGTGGAGGGCGGGCGCCCTCTCCCCCTCTTGGACTTGTGGGCCGCCCCTTTGAGGGGTGATCCCAGCAGGTCCAATTCCTCCGCCTCTGCATCCGACCTGTTCCTTTTCAGGAACGGCCTTCTGAGGTCTGACCTCCCGGACGACACCGTCACCATGCTGGCGCAGGAAGAGTCCGAGTCCATTGACTCCCCCTCCCGGCCAGCGGAAATTGTGGTGACGGGTGTGTCGCAGCGCGTTAGCACCACGCTTAGTCGTCGACCTTTCTCAACTTCGGATAGCCGATCCTTGCCGCTAAGGATCGGCTCTCCGGAGTTGACATCCTCCTCCACAGTCCCCTTACGGAGACGGGTGGCGCAAGCGCCTAGGCCAGGGCGCTGCAGCGCTTCCGGGGTGGTGGATCCCGGTTGCGCCACAGAATGCCCCGCGGACTTGGTGTCCGCTTCACGGCCAGTGAACAACTGTGCCTGAGCACGCTTATATTTATCTCCCTCTTCTCCCTTCCTCACCTCTACACTCCCAACTTCCAGCTCCGAAACGTCGGCTTTGTTAGCAAAAGTATCCATTATGAGTCCCACGAGTATGGGGGAAAGGGTGGTCCATCCGGGCAGTGCCCCCTGTACCCGGATAACCCTAATACCGCTGGGGTGCGGGAGGTGCCCCAGGGTTGGTCGCTAGCTGGCGGAGAATACCCCCTCCGCCACCTTCCGGCGCCCCGACGCCGCGCGAAGGCCCGAAGGCACCTCAACGCCGGGACTTTGGGGGTTTTTTATTGAGGTTGTCTCCTCTTGGGCCGGCCGACCAAGGCAAGCCCCTTGGTCCTGGTAGGCCGCGAGACATGTCCACGACACCTAACCAGGGTAACAAGTTTGGCGACGGTGGCCGAAGCCTGTTCGACGGGCATGTATTCATGGCCGCCGAACCCGTCACCGACGGCGCCACGCGCCTCCTCCTCCAGGTGGATTTTTTAAAGAGGTTGTCTCCTCGCGGCCCCCCCCACTTGTGTGGGAGCGGCCCCCACGCCTCGGAATACCGAGGGTTGCGGGTGGCCCGACGGCCGCCGTGCAATACGAACGACCGCCGCGCGCAGGCGAAACGCCCCCTCCTGGCGGTTTTTTACAGAGGTTGTCTCCTCGCGGCCCCCTCCACTCAATGTGGAAGCGGCCCCCGACCCCTTTGGCGCCCCACCACAAAGCGCTAAGGGGTTACGGGTTGCGCAGCGGTGGACTTTGCCACCGCCGCGCTGGATTCCTCTTAGCTTCACTGCATCATTGGGCTAAAGCGGCACCCGCCGATGCAGCTATTGAGCCCCCCCGCCACGACAAGGCGAGAATCCATTGGGGGGGCCTAACCTAACCTAACCTTTTTTTTTTTTTTTTTTTTTTTAACGAGGAGAAATCCGTCATGGATACCCAGCCGCCCGGGGAAAGCGACTGGGTTATGTGAGACTCCTACTCACTAAAACTCCTCGGTGTTCAGCAGCCTCCGCCTATTGGCGGGTGTGCGGGGACGTTTACACACTCTTCCGTGCAACCTAACCTAACCTAACCTAACCTAACCTAACCTAACCTAACCTAACCTAACCTAACCTAACCTAACCTAACCTAACCTAACCTAACCTAACCTAACCTAACCTAACCTAACCTAACCTAACCTTTTTTTTTTTTTTTTTTTTTTTTTTTTTTTTTACGTTGGAAAATGCATTACGCATACCACGCCGCCCGGGGGGACGACGTGGTTATGTGGGACTCCCCGGGTGTCGCCACCCGGTATACCCACTAAAAACCAACGGTGTTCCTCCTTGCCGCCATGTGGCGGGGACACGGGAACGCAACTGCACACAACCGCGTCCCCGCCGGCGGATGCCCATACGGGCCCAACGCCCATGGGAGCGCGTTTAGCGCCTCCCCCTCCGCCGAGGGCTGCCCCGGAACACTGGGGAGCCCTACGGCACGGGACCTATGTTGTGGACGGCGGTCCCCCGACCACCGCCCACAGGTCCCCGTCAAGGCGGCGCACGATCAATAGTGATCAGGTGCGCCTGGCGCCGCCTTCCTGGTCGTCTGCGGCGCATCGGGAGTGAGTCAGCGGAGTTCTCCCGCTCTCGCTCCGCCGCTTCCTTCTCAGACAACACTGCGTCTGAGAAGGTGACGACCGCATTCCAGGCCGTTTCACTACCCACCATGGCCATGATCATGGCGGGCAGTGAGAGGTCCGCCCCTATCACCGCGGACAAGGCAGCGCGAGGGACCGCCCAAGCGGGGCACTCCTCGCGGGTGTGCCGTGCCGTGTCCACGGTGTTGCCCACGCAGTGATGGCAGTCTGCGGTGGGCTCCCTACCAACCACCCCAAACAGATACTCACCGAAGCACCCGTGCCCGGTGAGGAGCTGCGTGAGGTGGTAGGTGGGAGCGCCTGGGCACTCAATCCAATCCCGCAGAACGGGTCGGATTGCCGCAACCAACTCCCGGCTGGCATCCGGGGTCTCCAGCTCCTCCTTCCATTGCTGGAAGAGGATAGTGCGGGCCTCCTCCCTCCATTGTGCTACCTCCCGAGGAGGCGGGAGATCGCCGTTGGAGTTGGCGTCAGCGCGCCGCCTGTACACTGCCGCGAGAACTCGCGCCTCTAGCTCCCACGGCGGACTGCCCGCTATTAGGCAGGCCGCCGTGTACGACACTGTACGGTATGCCCGGGCCACCCTGAGTGCCATGACCCGCTGCGGTCGCCGCAGTAGGGTCCGGTTTCGGGCGCTCAGGGACTCCGACCATATAGGCGCACCGTACAGCGCCATGGAGCGGATGACCCCCATGTACAGGCGGCGGCATGATCCTCCTGGACCCCTCATGTTGGGGAGCACACCTCCGAGCGCTCCGGCTGCAGCCACCAATTTTGGGGCCAAGCGCCGGAAGTGCTCCTGGAAACTCCATCTGCCATCGAGGACGAGTCCCAGGTACTTCATCGTCGACCCGATGGAGATGGAGGTTCCGCCGACCACAATGTGGGCATTCGCTGGTGGTGCGTTCCGCGGCCCGTGGAACGCCAGCGCCTCCGATTTGTGGAGGGCCACCTCGAGCCCGAGATGTCGAATCCGACTCACCACCTGCGCCACTCCGGCCGTGGCGAGAACTCCGGCCTCCCGGTGGGTGCTGCCGCGGGCCGACACGAGAGTGTCGTCAGCGTAACAAGTTACGCTGACCCCCCGCAACGTGGCCCCGCGCAACACCCAGTCGTACCCGATGTTCCACAGGAACGGTCCCAGGACCGATCCCTGTGGAACACCGCACGACATCTCCCGACGTGCCCAGCCGGCTCGTGTCGGGAACACCACTGCCCGTCCGCTGAAGTAATCCCGGACCAACCTTTGCAGGTGGCCGGGAACTCCGAAGTGGTCCAGGGCATTCATGACCGCGTCCCAGGGGAGCGTGTTGAAGGCGTTGGATATGTCCAACGAGACCGCCAACAACACGTCACCCTGGGAAACCGCCTCCTCCGCCTGCTCCCTGACTCGGGATATGGCGTCTATGGTTGACCGGCCGACCCGGAACCCATACTGGGTCTCGTGCAGTTGGATGTGCTCGGCGAGACGGTGAACGAGCACACGCTCAAAGAGCTTGCTCATCTCGCCGAGCAGCACGATGGGCCGGTAAGCTGAAGGCTGGTCAGCCGGACGCCCATCCTTCCGCAGGAGAACGAGTTTGCCCTCCTTCCAGGAGCTGGGGAAGCGACCCTGCACCAAACAACCGGTGAATAGGGCCCGAACTTGGCTCCCCAGCTCCGAGAGCGCTAGGGCTAGCACTCGCCCTGGCACACCGTCAAGCCCGGGTGCGGTCTTTTTGAGGCGGAGTTTCGCCGCGGCGTACCGCAACTCCGCCTCGGACACAGGCCTCACCTCCTGCTCATCCGCGACAGTCACGGGCCGGGCAGACCACGCCCGACTCGGAAACAGCGTTTGCACCACGCTCTCAACCAACTGGGGTTCGAGAGTCGTGGTGAGTGGCGGAGCCCAGGGCCGGAGCTTCCGCCTCACTGCCCGATATGGTCTGCCCCAGGGGTCCCGGTCTAGGATGGCAAGCCAATCCTCCCAGGACTCCTGTTTGGCCCGCGCTATGGCCGTCTGGAGGGCACTACAGGCGGTCCTGTACTGTGCGTACAAGGCATCCTCCAGAGGCCTGTCGCGGATGCGACGCCTCCTGCAGCGCGTGTATCGGCGCCGAGCTGTTACGCACACCTGGCGTAACTGGCGCAGCTCTGCGCGCCACCAATACACTTGCCTGCGTGGGGGGAGCGGTCTAGCTCTGGGCATCGACGCATCGCAGATGTTCGCAAGCGATGCGCCGAGCAGCCCCGCTCCCGCGTCGATGTCATCGGGAGGGTCGGTGTCCACCACCCAGCTCTCCACGATGGCGGCTTCCTCCGCCAGCTCACGATCGAGCCGCCCAAGCACCCACCGAGGGCCATCCTCCGCAGAGGGGCGGATCGTTGGTGCTGTTGTGGCGGCAGACGTGGAGACATCGAACCGGATGTACCGGTGATCCGACAGTGTCTCCACGTCTACCTCCACCCTCCACCTTCGGACTCTCCGAGCCAGGGAGGGGGTCGCAAACGTGATGTCTACGATGGACCCCCCCTGCTGTCGGACACAAGTGTCCTCTGCGCCTTGGTTGAGGACTTCTAGGCCCTGGGTCGCCGCCCAGTCCTCCAATTCCTCTCCTTTCGCGTCCGTCGCGGGTGATCCCCAAGCCGTGGATTTGGCATTGAAGTCCCCCGCGACGATCACGGGGAGGGAGGAGACTTGCGCGATCAGCGCGCTGACTCCTGCGAGAGCCTGTTCAAATTGGGCGAGGCTCCAGCTAGGTGGGAAGTAAATTCCCACGATAGCTATCCCGCCAGAGACTGCCCGAATGCATCCCCTGCCCTTCGCTACTTTATCGAGGGGAGGGGAGCCACCGGAGGTAGGGACGAAGATGGCCACCGAGCTGGTGTGGTCACTCGCCCAATCGTCCCGATTTGGAACCGCGTATGGTTCAGAGATCACCGCCACGTTTATCATCCACTCCGCCATGGTTTGGGCCAGAAGGTCCTGTGCCCTGGCGGAGTGGTTGACATTGGCCTGGAGGAAACGGATGGGTTCCATTTACGAATTGGTGTCCATCCGTTCCTCCCCAGCCTTCTTCAGCTTGCGCTTCCCTTGTTGCTTAGCCTTTGGGACATTGCTCTTCGGGGCCTTGGATGCCGGCTTTTTGGCAGCGGAAATACATCCGCCGCCGCCGATAGGATGGGCCGCCGGTTTGCCCGCCGCCGCACAGATGGGGCAGTGGGGCTCAGCACCGCAGTCCTGCGCTTTGTGGTCCGGTTGGCCGCAGCGGAAGCAAAGCTTGCTGCGGTCAACCTCGCACGAACACTTCACCCCTAGATGTCCCGACTCCAGGCAGCGGTAGCACCGCGTTGGTCTGGAGCCGAGAAGCCTCACTCTGGCCGAGGTCCACCCGACCAGTACCCGGCCAGAGTCGGTCACCTTCTTGGCGGCCGCGACCGGGCAACTGAGCCACAGTGAGCCGTCTCCTCTCGGGCCGACGACGATCCGGCCATGCTTGATGTCGTCGGCCGAGCACCCGCCTTCCCTTGCCACCGCATCTACCACCTCGATGGCGTCAGCCGAGTCGTCCAGCCCAGTGACGCGGATCTCCGCGCATTTCACTGGGCGGACAACTCTTACCGCCTCGGGACTGAGAACTTCCCTCAGCTTCTTGGCGAGCGAGTCTGCCTTCGCCGCCGAGTCCTCCCCTCCGATCTCAAGCAGACGCGCACCCGTGGCCGCTCTGCGGAACCTCACGTTACTAATCCCGAGGTCCGCGAGGGAAACGCGCTGCTTGGCATCGGAGAGGATGGACGCGTAACTGACGCCTCTCTCCTCCGCTCCGGGCACTAGGGTCAGCGTCACTGCCGCTGTTCTGGGCGCTCGGAGGGCAGCCTTCTTTTGGGCCGTGGGCCGAGGTTTTGGTGCCTCTTTGACCGCCTTGGCCGCCTTGTTCTTGGCCTTCCGGCCAACAACAGCGGCCCACGGCTCCGTCGTTGGTGCAGGGACAGTGGCTGTCGATGCTCGCGCTTCTGCAGCCTCCTTAGCCGCCAGGCTCTTCTTCTTGCCTTTCTTGGCCTTTTTCCCCGCGATGGGAGAATCAGAAGGAGCCTGGCCGCTATTGCCAGTCTTCTTGGCTGTCTCCTTGCCGTTCTTCTTCGACCGCTGGCCCAGGCTAGGCTCAGTAACAGAGACGCCACCACCGCTAGTGGAAGCAACCGGGGCCTCCGCTGGCTTTTTGTGAGCGGGATCTGTCCTGCCAGCTCTGGCGTCCGCTGCAAGCGGGGGCCGCACACGGGTCTCTGGGAGGAGCCGGCCCTCGATGCCGGCCATCCGTGCGTTCAACATATTGCCGAACATTTCGGCATTCGCACGGGCCGACTCCTCCAGCAGCTGTCGGAGACTCTGCTCCTGAGACTGGGCCGGTCGCTGCCGCAACTCCTGCAGATCGCGGCGCAGGTCTGCAACCTCCTTCGCCAGTTGCGCGTTGGCGGTCTCCAACCGCAGGATCTCCTCCGAAGCGTTCCGGGATCTAATTAGGGACACCGCTTCCTCGATCCCCTTCGCTGCCTCCTTTAAGGCCCGGACGTAAGTCCCTTTGAGTTGGGACGATTTGCTGGCGACCATCAGAATGGTCTCCAGCGAGGCCTTGACGATGCCAGAGAGAGCGGCGCTCGTCTTCTCCGCCTCCTCCGGAGACTGTGCCTCCATTAGGGGGCTGGGCTGTAAAGAGGCCCTAGCCTCCCTTACGCCTCGAGCCACGCCAGCAACTTCCGCTTCGGCACTAAGCCGAATGCTCTCGGCGAGCTCCTGGTTGTATGCTGCCCTGGCTGCGGCCAGGCCAACATACATCCCAGTTGATACCGGGCGTCCCCTCCCCCTCTTCGACTTGTGAGCCGCCCCTTTGAGGGGCGACCCAACAGAGTCGCCTGAGTCGTCCTCCAGCTCGGGGTCCGACCGGTTCCTTTTAAGGAACGGTCTTCTTAGGTCGGACCTCTCTGACGTCACCGTCACCATGCTAGCACAGGAGGAGTCTGAGTCCATTGACTCCTCCCCCTGGCTAGCCGCCTTCGTGGTGACGGGTGAGTCGCAGCGCGACAGAACCACGCTCAGCCGGCGTTCCTTCTCGATTCCGAGTGCCAGATCCCTGCCGCTTGGGATCTGCCTCTCGGAGTCGCTTCCTCCCTCTTCTGTCCCTTCACAGGGACGAGTGGCGCAAGCGCCTAGGCCAGGGCGTTGTGCCGCTTCCGGGGTGGTGGATCCCGGTTGCGACACAAGTTGCCCCGCGGACTTGGTGTCCGCTTCACGGCCAGTGAACATCTGTGCCTGAGCACGCCAATTTATTTCTCCCGTTCCATCATCGTTCCTCCCTATCTCTCCCAGCTCCGACGCATCGACTAAATTAATTTTTGAAATATTCATTTTGAGTCCCACGAGTGTGGGGGAAAGGGTGGTCCATCCGGGCAGTGCCCCCTGTACCCGGATAACCCTAATACCACTGGGGTGCGGGAGGTGCCCCAGGGTTGGTCGCTAGCTGGCGGAGAATACCCCCTCCGCCACCTTCCGGCGCCCCGACGCCGCGCGAAGGCCCGAAGGCACCTCAACGCCGGGACTTTGGGGGTTTTTTATTGAGGTTGGCTCCTCTTGGGCCGGCCGACCAAGGCAAGCCCCTTGGTCCTGGTAGGCCGCGAGACATGTCCACGACACCTAACCAGGATAACAAGTTTGGCGACGGTGGCCGAAGCCTGTCCGACGGGCATGTATTCATGGCCGCCGAACCCGTCACCGACGGCGCCAAGCGCCCTCCTCCTCCGGGTGGATTTTTTAAAGAGGTTGTCTCCTCGCGGCCCCCCCCACTTGCGTGGGAGCGGCCCCCACGCCTCGGAATACCGAGGGTTGCGGGTGGCCCGACGGCCGCCGTGCAATACGAACGACCGCCGCGCGCAGGCGAAACGCCTCCTCCCGGCGGTTTTTTACAGAGGTTGTCTCCTCGCGGCCCCCTCCACTCAATGTGGAAGCGGCCCCCGACCCCTTTGGCGCCCCACCACAAAGCGCTAAGGGGTTACGGGTTGCGCAGCGATGGACTTTGCCACCGCCGCGCTGGATTCTTCTTAGCTTCACTGCATCATTGGGCTAAAGCGGCACCCGCCGATGCAGCTACTGAGCCCCCCCGCCACGACAAGGCGAGAATCCATTGGGGGGGTAACCTAACCTAACCTTTTTTTTTTTTTTTTTTTTTTTTTTTTTTAACGAACCTAACCTAACCTAACCTAACCTTTTTTTTTTTTTTTTTTTTTTTTTTTCGTTGGAAAATGCGTTACGCATACCACGCCGCCCGGGGGGACGACGTGGTTATGTGGGACTCCCCGGGTGTCGCCACCCGGTATACCCACTAAAAACCAACGGTGTTCCTCCTTGCCGCCATGTGGCGAGGACACGGGAACGCAGCTGCACACAACCGCGTCCCCGCCGGCGGATGCCCATACGGGCCCAACGCCCATGGGAGCGCGTCTAGCGCCTCCCCCTCCGCCGAGGGCTGCCCCGGAACACTGGGGAGCCCTACGGCACGGGACCTATGTTGTGGACGGCGGTCCCCCGACCACCGCCCACAGGTCCCCGTCAAGGCGGCGCACGGTCAATAGTGACCAGGTGCGCCAGGCGCCGCCTTCCTGGTCGTCTGCGGCGCATCGGGAGTGAGTCAGCGGAGTTCTCCCGCTCTCGCTCCGCCGCTTCCTTCTCAGACAACACTGCGTCTGAGAAGGTGACGACCGCATTCCAGGCCGTTTCACTGCCCACCATGGCCATGATCATGGCGGGCAGTGAGAGGTCCGCCCCTATCACCGCAGACAAGGCAGCGCGAGGGACCGCCCAAGCGGGGCACTCCTCGCGGGTGTGCCGTGCCGTGTCCACGGTGTTGCCCACGCAGTGATGGCAGTCTGCGGTGGGTTCCCTGCCAACCACCCCAAACAGATACTCACCGAAGCACCCGTGCCCGGTGAGGAGCTGCGTGAGGTGGTAGGTGGGAGCGCCTGGGCACTCAATCCAATCCCGCAGAACGGGTCGGATTGCCGCAACCAAATCCCGGCTGGCATCCGGGGTCTCCAGCTCCTCCTTCCATTGCTGGAAGAGAATAGTGCGGGCCTCCTCCCTCCATTGTGCTACCTCCCGAGGAGGCGGGAGATCGCCGTTGGAGTTGGCGTCAGCGCGCCGCCTGTACACTGCCGCGAGAACTCGCGCCTCTAGCTCCCACGGCGGACTGCCCGCTATTAGACAGGCCGCCGTGTACGACACTGTGCGGTATGCCCGGGCCACCCTGAGTGCCATGACCCGCTGCGGTCGCCGCAGTAGGGTCCGATTTCGGGCGCTCAGGGACTCCGACCATATAGGCGCACCGTACAGCGCCATGGAGCGGATGACCCCCATGTACAGGCGGCGGCATGATCCTCCTGGACCCCTCATGTTGGGGAGCACACCTCCGAGCGCTCCGGCTGCAGCCACCAATTTTGGGGCCAAGCGCCGGAAGTGCTCCTGGAAACTCCATCTGCCATCGAGGACGAGTCCCAGGTACTTCATCGTCGACCCGATGGCGATGGAGGTTCCGCCGACCACAATGTGGGCATTCGGCGGTGGTGCGTTCCGCGGCCCATGGAACGCCAGCGCCTCCGATTTGTGGAGGGCCACCTCGAGCCCGAGATGTCGAATCCGACTCACCACCTGCGCCACTCCGGCCGTGGCGAGAACGCCGGCCTCCCGGTGGGTGCTGCCGCGGGCCGACACGAGAGTGTCGTCGGCGTAACAAGTTACGCTGACTCCCCGCAAAGTGGCCCCGCGCAACACCCAGTCGTACCCGATGTTCCACAGGAACGGTCCCAGGACCGATCCCTGTGGAACACCGCACGACATCTCCCGACGTGCCCATCCAGCTCGTGTCGGGAACACCACTGCCCGTCCGCTGAAGTAATCCCGGACCAACCTTTGTAGGTGGCCGGGAACTCCGAAATGGTCCAGGGCATTCATGACCGCGTCCCAGGGGAGCGTGTTGAAGGCGTTGGATATGTCCAACGAGACCGCCAACAACACGTCACCCTGGGAAACCGCCTCCTCCGCCTGCTCCCTGACTCGGGATATGGCGTCTATGGTTGACCGGCCGACCCGGAACCCATACTGGGTCTCGTGCAGTTGGATGTGCTCGGCGAGACGGTGAACGAGCACACGCTCAAAGAGCTTGCTCATCTCGCCGAGCAGCACGATGGGCCGGTAAGCTGAAGGCTGGTCAGCCGGACGCCCGTCCTTGCGCAGGAGGACGAGTTTGCCCTCCTTCCAGGAGCTGGGGAAGCGACCCTGCACCAAACAACCGGTGAATAGGGCCCGAACTTGGCTCCCCAGCTCCGAGAGCGCTAGGGCTAGCACTCGCCCTGGCACACCGTCAAGCCCGGGTGCGGTCTTTTTGAGGCGGAGTTTCGCCGCGGCGTACCGCAACTCCGCCTCGGACACAGGCCTCACCTCCTGCTCATCCGCGACAGTCACGGGCCGGGCAGACCACGCCCGACTCGGAAACAGCGTTTGCACCACGCTCTCAACCAACTGGGGTTCGAGAGTCGTGGTGAGTGGCGGAGCCCAGGGCCGGAGCTTCCGCCTCACTGCCCGATATGGTCTGCCCCAGGGGTCCCGGTCTAGGATGGCAAGCCAATCCTCCCAGGACTCCTGTTTGGCCCGCGCTATGGCCGTCTGGAGGGCAACCTAACCTAACCTAACCTAACCTAACCTAACCTAACCTAACCTAACCTAACCTAACCTAACCTAACCTAACCTAACCTAACCTTTTTTTTTTTTTTTTTTTTTTTTTTTTTTTTTTTTTTAACGTTGGGAAATGCGTTACGCATACCACGCCGCCCGGGGGGACGACGTGGTTATGTGGGACTCCCCAGGTGTCGCCACCCGGTATACCCACTAAAACCCAACGGTGTTCCTGCCTGCACCATTTGACGGGACGCGGGGGCGCGCGAGCATTCGTCCGCGAACCCATCGGTGCTCGTCCGTTTCCGGACCCTGCCTTGGTGCGTGTGGTCACACGTGCACTACTTGTTAAGCAGTTTGCGAGGAACACGATCGCAAACCGCTTCCTCCAGGAAGGCCCATGTGCGAACAGCGAATCCCCCGATTCGCCGCCCGCGGGCCTAACCTAGGTTTGGAGAAGGTGAGCGTATGCTCTCCTTCTTCTCCCTGTCCTTCTCCGGCGGATCGGAGCCGAGAGGGGATCGTCCTCCCTTATTCGCTCCGCTGTCTCCTTCTGTGCCACCACGTCCTCACAGAAGGAGACGACAGCGTCCCAGGATCTCTTGCTTCCGACCATAGCTCTCACCACGGCCGGAAGAGAGAGATCGCCTCCCACTACAGCAGTGAGAGCAGACCTCTGCTGAGCCCATGCAGGGCATACCGCCAAGGTATGTTCTGCCGTATCTTCACTGCAAGTGCAGTGGTGGCAGATCGTCATTGGTTCCCTACCGGCTACGTGGCACAAGTATTTGCCGAAGCTGCCGTGCCCAGATAGAATTTGCACGAGCCGGTAGGTGAGTGAGCCATGGCGCCTGTTCACCCATTCCTGTAGGACTGGACGGATGGCGCTGATGGTTCTTACGCCAGCCTTAGGCTCTTCAAGCCGTTCTCTCCATTTCTGTAGGAGTCGATGCCGAACTTGTCGTCTCCATCTCATCAGATCGTCGGCAGCCAGATCTTCGGCTTGCCTATCTTCCTCCACAGCCCTCTGTCTCCTGTCGTATGTCTCAGCCAGCAGCTCGGCATCTAAGTCCCATGGGGGAGTGCCGGCCAAGACACAGGCAGCCTCGTGTGACACGGTGCGGTATGCTCGAATGGCTCTGACCGCAATGACCCGTTGTGCCCTGAACAACAAGGTCAGATTTGGGCGCGTCAGAGCTTCGACCCACACCGGTGCCCCATAGAGCGCCATAGACCTCACGACGTTGACGTACAGTCGTCTACAGGTCATATTTGGCCCTCCTATATTAGGCAGCAGTCTTCCGAGAGCAGATGCGGCTCCGACGAGCTTGGGAGCTAGCCGTCGAAAATGCTCTCGGAAGTCCCATCTCCCGTCCAGATGTAGGCCAAGATATTTCATCTGAGGTCTGACTGGGATACGGACCTCTCCAATTAGAATGCTGGAGTCTGGAGGTGGCCCCCTCCGAGGTCCATGAAAGCATAGAGCCTCAGTTTTGTTGAGGGCCACCTTCAGACCCAGCCTTCGTATCCGCCGAATAACAGCAGCACAACCCTCAGTGGCAAGTTCTGCTGCCTCTTCATAGGTTCGCCCACGCGCCGTAACGAGCGTGTCATCTGCATAGCAGACGACACTGGTGCCAGATGGTATGGCACCACGTAGAGCCCAATCATATCCAATGCTCCACAGGAGCGGTCCAAGGACAGACCCCTGTGGAACACCGCATTTCATGGTCCTGCTCTGGATACGGCCGTCCCGTCCTGTATAAAGGATACGCCTACTGTGTAAGTAGGCCCCAATTGTGCGTCTCAGGTACAGAGGCACTCGGTGGTACCGGAGAGCCTCTTCAATGCATGAGAACGGCAGCGTGTTGAAAGCATTTGCAATGTCCAGGGACACTGCTAGCAATACGCCACCTGATGCAACCGACTGGTCCGAGAGGGCTTTGACGCACTTAATGGCGTCGATGGTAGAGCGGCCCTCTCGGAAGCCGAACTGTTGGTTGGACAGATCGGGACCCACAGAATTCAGATGCTGGGTGATGCGGTGAGCAAGGATGCGCTCAAAGATCTTACCTGCATCATCCAGCAAGACAATGGGGCGATAGGCTGATGGGGATTCCTCTGGCCGTCCCTCTTTTCTCAGCAGCACTAATCGCCCGTCCTTCCAGCAGCTTGGAAACTCCCTTGCCACTAGACAAGTATCGAGAATCCCGGTTAGGTGAGAACCCAATATGTCTAGTGCCATTGCTAAGGCTCTGCCAGGTACCCCATCAGGGCCTGGGGCAGTGGATTTGGCCCTTAATTTGCGCACCGCCCGATGCAACTCAGTTGGAGTTGTCAGAGGGATGTCCTCTCCTGCCTCTTCAATCTCATCCTCGTTGTGAGGGTTCGCCATGGTTGGGGAAGGGTGCTCCGGCCCGTCCGGGAACAGAGCCGTAACCACCTCCCCCAACAGCTGAGGTTGAAGGGTCTCAGTCAAGGGGGGTGCCTGTGGGCGAAGTTTATTCCTCACCGCACGATACGGGCGTCCCCATGGATCCTTGCTGAGATCATCCAGCATTGCTTTGCGCGCATCACACTTGGCTTTATAGATGGCAAGCTGAAGGGCCTTCTTGGCCTCCAAGTAGAGGTCGTGGAGCATCTGCTCCATTTCCTCATCCCGGTGGCGCAGCCGGCGATGTCTGGTGTAAGCGCGACGCCTGGAGGACGCGACCGTACGGAGGTCAGCAATCTCCTGCGACCACCAGTACACCTGCCGTCTTGGAGGTCTGCGCCTGGCTCGAGGCATACTCGCATCGCAAACTTCGGTCATTGCCCTGCGAAATTTAAGGGCGGCCTCGTTCGCGTCTACTGGCCCCAACGAACGCATCGTCCAATCTTGGACGATAGAGGCCTCTATTAGGAGGTCCTCGTTGAGGCGAGTTTGCGACCACCTGGGAAAAGCCTGAGCCACGACATCCTGGGTTGTCACGTCTCCAGAAGAGGAGGGAGATACCTCGAACCGAATGTATCGATGGTCTGATAGCGTTTCGAGGTCCTCCATGACCCTCCAATTCCGCACGCGTGATGAGAGCGCAGGGGTAGTGAACGTCAGGTCCACTATGGACCCACCCTGCGCTCTGACGCACGTGTTGACAGAGCCTTGATTGGCGAGCACAAGCCCACATCTTTGTGCCCAATCCTCCACTATCATGCCTCGGTCGTTGGTTGCCGGAGAACCCCAAGCCGTGCTCTTGGCATTGAAGTCTCCGAGCACCACCACGTTGACAGTAGGAGCACGAAGCACCACCATACCGACCCGATCGAAGAAAGCCTCAAACTCTGAGATCGGCCTATTCGGGGAGAAGTATAGACCGATCACAGTGAGGTTGCCCCAGGTAGCCGAGACTAGCCCAGCTTCCCTGTGCCTGATGTTGAGTGGCAGGGCTGGGTAATTGCT
Source organism: Pectinophora gossypiella (assembly GCF_024362695.1). NCBI lineage: Eukaryota > Metazoa > Arthropoda > Insecta > Lepidoptera > Gelechiidae > Pectinophora > Pectinophora gossypiella. Next base: position 15,268,176 of record NC_065420.1, on the reverse strand, counting down.
TGAGGCGATGATGGCGACAGAGCCCTCAGGGTCCCCCGCCCAATTAGGTTGGGATGACACATAGTAGGGCTCTGATACGACCGACACGTCTATTGACCATTCCAGCATGGATTGCAGAAGGAGATCCTGCGCACCAGCGGAATGGTTGACATTCGCCTGAAGAAATTGGCATGGGGTGTACCGATCCATTAGTTATCGGTATCCATCGCCCGTGCAGGCGGCTGCCGAGGTTGTGCGACTGGAGCAGCTGGGGTCCTTGCAGCTGCTTTCTGTCCCTTCTTCTTCGGGGCCACGCATTGTCTCCCACCAATAGCGTGTCCTGCCGGCCTGCCTGCTTCATGGCACAGTTGGCAATGAAGGGCCTCTGTGCAGTCTAACGACTTATGCCCCGGTTTGCAGCACCGGAAGCATAACTGGCTGCGATCTACCGATTGGCATTGGCGGCCAGTGTGCCCAATCTCCAGACACCGGAAGCATTGCATAGGCCTTGGCTCTAGCGACTGCACCCGGGCCGAACTCCACCCAACCAAAACATGTCCACTGTCCGCCAGAGTTTTCGCAGCTGCAACAGGGCATTGTACTACGACGCTGCCAACGCCGAACAGTCCGACCTTAATAATGCCCACCTTAACATGGTCAGATGAGCATTTGCCTGTGTTGGCGATTGCAGCCGCGATGTCCTCTCTGGTGACAGAGTCGTCGAGACCTGTTATGCGCAGATCCGCACACTTTGTGGGACGCGCCACCCGGACAGTGTCTGGTAGGACATCCTTCAGTTTGGACGCCAGCTTATCCGCCTTGTCCTCATTCTCACTCCCAGTGATTTCGAGGACCCGTGCCCCCGTCGCGGCTTGCCGGAACTTGAGACCAGCTATGCCGATGTCCTTCAGTTGGATTCTGTCCCTCGCACTGGAGAGCACCTTGTCGTAGCTGAGGCCCTGCTCCACAGCCTCAGGCTGCAACGTAATGACCACGGCAGCCGAGCGAGGTTGGCGCAACTTCACCTTCTTCTTGGGTTTTGGCTTCAACTTAGTGCTCGCCTGTGCGGGGACAGAGTTGGACTTCGGCGGTTGGGTCGCAGGTGTAGTTGCGACCTTCTTCTTTTTCCCTCCACGCTTCACCACCGTAGCCCATGTCTCCCCAGTCTGGGTTGATGGGGGCGGCGGCGGAGGAGGCGGCGGGTTTGGAACAGCGGCCTTTTTGGGCCCCTTACCCTTCTGCCTTTTAGCAGAGGCAACAGCACCCTGCGAAGGTTCAGCCTGCTTGGCCTGCTTGGGAGTAGCCGTAACAGGAGGAGGCGGAAGAGAGGACCGACTTGTCGAGGGAACGGGATCCGACCTCAGCGGAGGGCGCATCCGTTTCTCAGGCAAGAGTCGGTTTTCCAAATTCTTCAGCTTGGCATCGATCATAAAGCCGATGTCAAGCATCATGGAAGATTTGAACTCCTCCACGCTCCTGTCTTCCGTAGATCGGGTCGGAGTGCGAACCTGGTCCACGTCCGTACGCAGGCGAGCCACTTCCTCCCGTAAAGTCTCCAGTTGTTCGCGCAGTTGCGCGTTCTCCGATTGGAGCGCAGCTGTCTCCTCATTAGCAGTTCTCCCTTGGAGAGCCGCTGCCGCCTCTTTTATTTGTTCCGCAGCCACTTTAAGGACGCGGACGTAGGTACCCTTGAGATTTTTAGATTTGGTGGCTACTTGGAGTATTAGCTCCACACCATTCTCAACCCGCTTCTGCAGGGAGTCAGCTGGGATCTTGAGGGCTGACTTCAGGGTATTCGTCAACTCAATTTCGGAGTCCAGGTCCAGTTCGGCCTGTTTGGCCTTGGCCAGTTCCTCCTTCGCTTTTGCGAGGCCAACATAATGCCCGGTAGTGGGCGGTCTTCCTCTGCCGCGTTTGGCAGTGCTTTTCACGGAGGATACAGCAGTAATGATGGAGCTGGCGCACGATTCGCCACTGCTGTCTGCCTCCGGAGCACATCTCTTGGCTCGTCGCCTGCCGCCGGCAACGGAGCCTCCGTCGGAGTACGAGATGGCAGTGTCCATTCCGGAACAGTCGGATTCCGACCCCGATATGAGCACTGCTGTCCTCTCCGGTTCCTTCCTCTGCCCTTCCGGGCCTTTCGCCAAGCTCCCTCCAGCTCTGGCCTTGTAAGTTCTGGGGGGTGCATATTCCTTCAACCCTCGGCTCTTGCCGCTAAGAGCCGGTGGTTCCGGGTCTAAACTTAACCCACCCTTCTGTATCCCCTTGCGGGGCCCTTCGACCGCGTCAGAGCAGCCACCTCTATCAACACTGGAGAATAGGGCCGCCTCCGGATCGGTGGAATCCACAGGCAGTTCCTTATTCTCCCCATATCGCGCGCAATCTCTTCCATGTTCGTTGCCAAAGTCGTCTACAAGATCAGTCCGTTTATTTTGGGTATATTTTAAGTCAACTAGGTTAACAATAGGTTTTTTATTGGCCATTCTATTTTTTAATCCCACGAGAATGAGGGAAATAAACAGTCCACCCGGGCAGTGCCCTCTGTACCCGGGTAACCCTGATCCGTCTGGGGGGTCGGGCGGTACCCCAGCGTTGGCCGCTCGCTGCCGGAGATGTCCTCTCCGCCACCTGTAACAGGCGCTTCACGCCGCGCAAGGCCCTAAGGCGCCCCAGCGTGAAACTTTGGAGATTTTTTAGTGAGGTTTACTCCTCTTGGGCCGGCCGGTTAAGGCAAGCACCCTTGGCCCTAACTGTGCCGCGAGACATGACCACAGCAAGTTAGGGTAACAAGTTCGCCCGACAGTGGCCGAAGCCTGTCCATCAGCCGTGCATTGACGACCGATGAACCTGCCGCGCGTAGGCGTTTCCGCCTCCTCCCCTTGGATTTTTATAGAGGTTGTCTCCTCGCGGCCCCCTCCACTCAGTGTGGAGGCGGCCCCCGTTCCTGCGACCCCACCAAGTGCAGGCTTACGGGTTGCCCGACGGTGGCCGAAGCCGTTGCCCGCCCAGAGTTATCTGAGCGGACCCGCCGCGCGTTGGGTTCTTCTTGGCTTCACTGTGGAAGTGATATGGAGTAAGCGGCATTTCCAATCACTTCCACAGCTACTGAGCCCCCCCGCCACGACAAGGCGAGAACCCATTGGGGGGGAACCTTTTTTTTTTTTTTTTTTTTTTTTTTTTTTTTTTTTTAGCGTTGGGAAATGCTTTACGCATACCACGCCACCCGGGGGGGCGACGTGGTTATGTGGGACTCCCCGGGTGTTGCCACCCGGTATACCCACTAAAACCCAACGGTGTTCCTACTTTTCCACTGTGGTGCCAGGACCCGGGAATCGCCGAAGCATTCTTCCGCGACCCGGCAGTGGTGGCCTGTAAGGCCTCGCCTCGTCATGAGTGGCGTGCGCGGAACACGCACGCAACGCCTACTCGAGCCAGTTGAAGGTTGGAACGACAGACTCCCCCGAGTCTGCCGCCCGTGGCTCCCTGGGTCTCCCCCTTATGTGCACTCCTCCCCTAGTCCAGTGCACACAGGGTGAGACCCGCGTCGGTGTTTGGGCGAAAGATGGCCGACATCCGCCCGCCATCCCCGCCCCGCTCCGCTCATCTGAGCGGCGTGCGTCGGTGGTGGAAGTGAGCTTCCACACAAGCTGGTCTGGTCTCCCGCCCCGGTCTCCCAGGACGAAACCGAGACCATCACCACACCCACAGAGCCGTCAGTTGGTATTCATGGGCTCAGTACCAACTCGTCCCGCGGCCTGCGGGCGGGAAGGTCGCGAGGAGGCCTGAGGGCCTTCGCGAACCTTCCGCTTGTTCCTCGTTTGGGCAGTACATTTTGAACTGCCCAATCGGTGCTCCGCCGGTCTTCTCGCCGCCTCGCACACTGTGCAGTGCGGGGTAGCGGAGCACTGTGAGGACTGGTGGCCGGTTTGGCCGCATCGGAAACACTGGGTATTGGGGGGGAACCTAACCTAACCTAACCTAACCTAACCTAACCTAACCTAACCTAACCTAACCTAACCTAACCTAACCTAACCTAACCTTTTTTTTTTTTTTTTTTTTTTTTTTTTTTTTTTTTTTTTAACGTTGGGAAATGCGTTACGCATACCACGCCGCCCGGGGGGACGACGTGGTTATGTGGGACTCCCCGGGTGTCGCCACCCGGTATACCCACTAAAACCCAACGGTGTTCCTCCTCGCCGCCATGTGGCGGGGACACGGGAACGCAGCTGCACACAACCGCGTCCCCGCCGGCGGATGCCCTCTTGGGCCCTGCGCCTATGGGGGCGCATCAAGCGCCTCCCCCACCGCCGAGGGCTGCCCGGAACACTTGGGCAGCCCTACAGCACGGGACCCATGTTGTGGACGGCGGTCCCCCGACCACCGTCCACGGGTCCCCGTTAGGGCGGAGCTCTGTCCATTCAAGGAACGGTGTCCATCTGCTCCGCCCCGGCCCTCTTGGCCTTGCGCTTTGGCCGCTTTGGCTTCGGCGCACTCTCCTGCGGGCTTTTGGCTGCCGGCTTGGCAGCAGAAATGCATCCGCTGCCACCGATGGAATGAGCCGCCGGTTTGCCTGCCGTCGCACAGACGGGGCAATGGGGCTCAGCCGTGCAGTCCCTCGCCTGATGGTCGGGTTGACCGCAGCGGAAGCACAGTCGGCTGCGGTCAACCTCGCAGGAGCACTTCACTCCGAGGTGCCCAGGCTCCAGGCAACGGTAGCACCGTGCCGGTCTGGAGTCGAGAAGCCTTACTCTGGCCGACGTCCACCCGACCAGTAGTCGGCCAGAGTCGGACAGCCTCTTGGCGGCCGCGACCGGACAGCTGATCCAGAGGGACCCGTCACCTCTCGGTCCGACGACGATCCGCCCATGCTTCACGTCGTCGACCGCGCAGCCTCCTTCCTTGGCCACAGCGTCGGCCACCTCAATGGCGTCGGCTGAGTCGTCCAGCCCAGTGACGCGGATTTCCGCGCGCTTCACTGGGCGGACGACCTTGACCGCGTCCGGGCTGAGGACCTCCCTCAGCTTCTTGGCGAGAGAGTCCGCCTTCGCCGCCGAGCCTTCCCCTCCGATCTCAAGCAGGCGCGCACCCGTCGCCGCCCTGCGGAACCGCATGTTGCTGATTCCGAGGTCAGCGAGGGAGACGCGCCGCTTGGCGTCGGAGAGGATCGAGGCGTATGTTACGCCTCTCTCCTCGACTCCGGGCACCAAGGTCAGCGATACCGCTGCCGTTCTTGGTGTCCGGAGCTTTGCCCTCTTCTGGGCCGTGGGCCGAGGCTTTGGCGGCTCTTTGGCCGCTTTGGCCGCTTTGGCCGCTTTGGCCGCCTTGTTCTTGGCCTTTCGGCCAACAACAGCGGTCCATGGCTCCGCCGTTGGTGCAGGGGCAGGCTGGCGCCGAGCCTCTGCCGCCTCCTGTGCAGCCAGGCTCTTCTTCTTGCTCTTCCCCTTCTTTCCCGAAGAAGTGGGAGCAGAAGAGGCCTGGCTGTTTACGGGAGCCTCTTGTGTGGCCTTTTTGTCGGGCTTTGCGGGCTTGGCAGGCTGGCCACTACTTCTCGTAGAAGCGACCGGGGCCCCTGCTGGCGCAGACTGAGCAGGGTCTGCCCTGGCGCTTCTGGTGTCCGCCGCGAGCGGCGGTCTCCTTCGTGGCTCTGGGAGGAGACGGTCTTCAATCCCGGCCAACCGCGCGTTCAGCATGTTGCCGAACATCTCGGCGTTGGCACGGGCTGTCTCCTCCAGGAGCTGCCGGAGGCTAGGCTCCGAGCTCACAGGCTGGGATGGTCGCTGCCGCAACTCTTGCAAGTCGCGGCGCAGGTCGGCGACCTCCTTCGTGAGCTTGGAGTTAGCAGCCTCCAGCCGCACAACCTCCTCCGTCATCGTCCGCGCCCTGATCTGGGACACCGCCTCTTGGATGCCCTTTACGGCATCCTTCAGGGCCCGGACGTACGTTCCTTTCAGTTGTGAAGACTTCGTGGCGACCATCGTAATGGTTTCCAGCGAAGTCTTCACAACTTTGGCTAGAGCTGCACTGGTTTGCTCTGCCTCCTCTTCTTGGGCTGGCAGGAGGGGGCTGGGCTGTAAAGAGGCCCTAGCCTCCCTCATGTTCCGGGCCACTCCCGCAACCTCCGCTTCAGCTTCAAGCCGGAGGCTCTCGGCCAGCTCCTGGTTGTATGCCGCCCTGGCTGCGGCCAGGCCGACATACTTCCCGGTGGAGGTGGGCGGGCGACCTCTTCCCCTTTTGGACCGGTGACCTGTCCCCTCGAAGGGTGACGCAGGCGATCCCGAGTCCTCCGCCTCAGGGTCCGAGCGGTTCCTTTTCAGGAAACGTTTTCTCGGGCCCGCATTCTCCGACGACACTGTCACCATGCTGGCGCAGGAGGAGTCGTCCGAGTCTAGCATCGACTCATCCTCCCGGCCAGCGGGCGTCGTGGTGACAGGTGCGGTGCAGCGTGAGAGAACCACGCTGAGCCGTCTATCCTTCTCAACACCGCACAGCAGATCCTTGCCGCTTAGGATCGGCTGCGCGGAGCTGAGCTCCTCCTCCGTAGTCCCCTTGCGGAGACGGGTGGCGCGAGCGCCTAGGCCAGGGCACTGTGCCGCTTCCGGGGTGGTGGATCCCGGTTGCGCCACAAGTTGCCCCGCGGACTTGGTGTCCGCATCAAGGCCGGTAAACGTCTGTGCCTGAGCACGCTTATTTTTAACTCCTACTCCTCCCTTCCTCACTTTCTCACACCCAACTTCCAGCTCCGATACATCGGCTTCGTTAGCAGAAATATTCATTATGAGTCCCACGAGTATGGGGGAAAGGGTGGTCCATCCGGGCAGTGCCCCCTGTACCCGGATAACCCTAATACCGCTGGGGTGCGGGAGGTGCCCCAGGGTTGGTCGCTAGCTGGCGGAGAATACCCCCTCCGCCACCTTCCGGCGCCCCGACGCCGCGCGAAGGCCCGAAGGCACCTCAACGCCGGGACTTTGGGGGTTTTTTATTGAGGTTGGCTCCTCTTGGGCCGGCCGACCAAGGCAAGCCCCTTGGTCCTGGTAGGCCGCGAGACATGTCCACGACACCTGACCAGGGTAACAAGTTTGGCGACGGTGGCCGAAGCCTGTCCGACGGGCATGTATTCATGGCCGCCGAACCCGTCACCGACGGCGCCACGCGCCTCCTCCTCCGGGTTGGATTTTTTAAAGAGGTTGTCTCCTCGCGGCCCCCCCCACTTGTGTGGGAGCGGCCCCCACGCCTCGGAATACCGAGGGTTGCGGGTGGCCCGACGGCCGCCGTGCAATACGAACGACCGCCGCGCGCAAGGCGAAACGCCTCCTCCCGGCGGTTTTTTACAGAGGTTGTCTCCTCGCGGCCCCCTCCACTCATGTGGAAGCGGCCCCCGACCCTTTGGCGCCCCACCACAAAGCGCTAAGGGTTACGGGTTGCGCAGCGGTGGACTTTGCCACCGCCGCGCTGGATTCTTCTTAGCTTCACTTCATCATTGGGCTAAAGCGGCACCCGCCGATGCAGCTACTGAGCCCCCCCGCCACGACAAGGCGAGAATCCATTGGGGGGGAACCTAACCTAACCTAACCTAACCTAACCTAACCTAACCTAACCTAACCTAACCTAACCTAACCTAACCTAACCTAACCTAACCTAACCTAACCTAACCCAACCTAACCTAACCCCAGTTCCGACCTAACCTCTGAGGGAAACGCCACGTTTTCGTTGAGCTCCCACGATTAAAATCGATTAAAAATAGAAAAAGTGATCTCTACTTAACGGGAAAGGTGTCAAATTGTGCGGGTTAGTGCGCGCTGTGAAGTGAGTGATACGCCAATATCCGGATTGCAGTGTTTCACCCCCTAATAAGGGGTAAGAAGGTTTTTGACCACGTGCTCTACATTTGAAAAATCAACTGCTCCGGAACCAGGAAAGCGCCACTGCAGCACTATACACCAAAAGAAACCCCTCATCGAGTTCTATTTTCTGGAATTTTTCGGGAATTTTACCACCACCCCAACATCGTGAAAAACTGAAAAAAACAACTTCAAGGTCATCACCCCCGACTAGAAGGAGACGTGCTAGCGACTTCGTTCAAAATCGGGCAGGAGCATCGCAGGACATCAAAAAATACAAGGCCAGTTTCAGATTTTTTACAGACTTTTCAGTGGAGTTATTTACATTTAAGTGCTGAAAATTGTGACGGCTGTATCTCCTAAACCAGAATTAATTTACACACTTTTTTGGTGAATACTGTTGCGCGCTAATTTTCTTAGCACAAACATATTTTTTCAAAATTTTCAGACGTATGGTTTCGGAATTATAGCCTCAGGAGTGGAAATTCCTGAAAAATCTGGTTTTTCAGGTATAACTTTTTTGTATTTCATTTCATGAGCTTGTGTGTAATATATGACCTTCCTTTAGATTTTCCACGTTTTTAGACCCCAAGTTTGTATTTTTCAGACGTTCCTTTCAGGAGATATTGAATTTTTCATGTTTTTTCTAAATTAATTAAAAAATACCAATAAATCAATAGTTTTTTCACCACCAATAGGTCTAGGTACCCTATTCGGTACCCCAGAACCCAAATTTCAGCTTTGTAACTCAAATAAACAAAAAGTAGCGCGAAATCCGCCATCTTGGAAAACTTCCAGGAATACTTAACTGTCCATATCTCGGGAACGCAGCGTCTGAGAAATACAAGGTTTGGAACACAAGGGGGCCCTTTGTGATACTTTTCGGCTGGGGGGAGTTTCAGTCGTTTTCAGCGACTGAAATTTTTCTTCACTGAAAGCACTTTCAGGGGCTAGTTTTGGTGGTGCCGAACCCAGCATCCAAAACCCCGTATTTTTGGGAGCGATAGTCGCGGAGTTATTCCTGCTCAAAGTTGGACTTTGACAGCTGGGACAGCTGTCAAACCAACTTTGCGGCTTCATAGCTCCGGTAGTACGGGTCCTAGGAGGCTGGGGTTTTCTTCCTACGGCTTCCCCACGGCGTCTTAAGGTGCTCACCTAGTTTCAGGATATTCGGAGACCTGAAAATTTTTGTGCCTGAAAGTGCTTTCAGGGGATAGCTCTGGTCAAGCCGAGTTGGGAAAGCCCAAACTCTGTATACCTGCGACCAATAGCCGCAAAGTTACGGGGCTCCAAAGTCGCACTTTGACAGCTGTCAAAAAAGTTTGGGCCTTCATAACTCGGCAACGGAGAGGCCAATCGAGACGGGGTTTTCTTCACAGCTAATCCCCCGACCCAGCCTATCGCTGTATAAGGGTTCTAACCCTAAATACCAAGGTCAAAATTTTTTGACGTTTTGACCCACTGGAGAGGTGGGGAGGGCTGTGCAGATCACCACGTTGAAAGCCGCAGCTTTGTGCGATCAGGATTGCCGGAGATACAGCCACTTAAGTATCCGCGGCACTTACTTAAATGCCATTTAAGGAAACTTAACTGGACGTAGCTCCGGAACTACGGCTCGTACTGGGACGCGGTTTTCACCTACAATATAGGCGGGGACAGACCTTTCGGTGTGGCATAGCTGCGAGACTCTACATTGAGTCTGGGTAGAGTTCGGCTCTACTTTTTTAACGGATCCTAACACAACCCAATTTTTTGCTGGCATTGTGTTGTAATAGCCTCAAGTAACTGGTTAGCAAGTGTTCTCGCAGCTAAACTCTACATAGAGAGGAATTATAGAGCCCTTTTCTTTTAGCTCCTTCTAGCAGTATTTTAACCTGTACGTTGTTCTTTTGAACATAAATGCAATATTTTGTGACCGTTGACCGTTTTGGCTGTTGACTCCGCTCTGCTGGTTGATGACCTGGAACATAAAAAACCGAATTAGTTAGGACTAATACACACCAATACACTCACATACACCCCAAGCATACTTACACACACGTACGTACGACCACACACACACACACACACACACACACACACACACACACACACACACACACACACACACACACACATATACTCTATACCATACTCACCACTACTTACCTCACCCTCCTGGAACGTGCGTTGACGCCGACAGCACCTTATACACTTGATAAGTACTCACCTTAATAAAGACCAGTGCACTTACCTGCATACATATCGGGACATCCACGCAGACCTACGAGTACCTGGAAAAGAAAAGATATTAGAATAGGGCATAAACGGGACGCTAAAATAGCTAGAGTCTGCTATATTGTAAGTTGACTAGTGTTATATTTACTTGTTATACACTTTATACACTTCTTTACACTTTTATAATTATATTTTACTTTTACTCTTTTACGTTTTTCTCTTAATTAATTACCTCTCGTAATACATACCGTGTCTATTGACATTAACGATGAGTTCAAAGAACACTAAAATCGACGCAGCTGCTGGAACAGCGAAAACAACAACAAAATTTTCAGTGCAATCCGCCGGGGTACTGGCGCCACCACGTAGAAGAGTCCCCTCAACTGGAGGCGTCTCGCTCGTGAAGTCGCCAAGGCCCATTGCAGACCCCCCATCGGGCTCCGGAACACCTGCCGCTATTGGAGGTAATCTCCAGATGAAAGCCAATGGCTTATACTTGGAGGCGAAGAGCCTGATGGAGCAATCAGGCAATATAAAGACCACGATAAAGGAAGGAGTTATCAAAAAAATGACGGAAATCAACAACATCGTACTCAGTCTAGCGGAGTCAAGAGATTCGCTCCAGAGTAGCCTTGAGAGATCACGTCTGAGTCATGCGGAGGCACTGCTCAAACTTGAAAGGGAGCACTCAGAAACACCTGTAGGCCCCTTACACACGGCAACAGCGACCACCAACCTGGCTGAACACTCCAGACTCATGGAAGAACTCATGAGGAGACTGGAGCAACACGAGAGAGCAGTCCAGGAGTGCGGAGAGCGTACAGAGAGTCTCAAGAAAAGCCTTGGGGAAGCGAACACGACACTGAGGGTCTCAACCCAAATGGTAGCGAAGGAATCCAACTTGGACGAGGACAAGACTTCGCTCATGAAATCCCTAAACGAACAGAGGGAACTCCTGGTGGAGTCAAACTCTCAAATAACGACTCTGCATACGAAGATTGACAAATTGACGGTCACAGCTTCTGCAACGAGCGAGATTGCACCAAAGAAAATCGATGCTAGAGCCACATACGCTAGTATAGCAGCCAAACCGATAACACCGGTATTTTCAGTCATAGTGTCCTCCGAAACGGAACAGGACACTAGCAACGACGTTATCACCAAAATAAGATCTGCGGTTGACGCAAAAGCAAGCGGCCTTAAAGTTGATAGGATTAGGAAGGCAAGAGACCAAAAAGTCATAGTAAGCTGCGGCAATAGAGACGAGGTGAACAAAGTCTCCGACAAAATCAGAGCCACAGCTTCGAGGCTACGGGTAGAGCCAATGCTAAATAAGGACCCACTGGTAATCCTGAAGGACGTCCTCACTGTGAATACAGATGAGGACATTAAGACAGCACTAAAAAACCAGAATAAACACCTGTTCGAAGAGTTGCCAGTGGATCATTATAGAGCGGAGGTGAAATACCGACGCAGAGCCCGGAATCAATATGTCAACCATGTGGTCCTACAAGTGTCACCCCAAGTGTGGCAGAAACTGGTGCAAGCGGGGAGAGCCCATATAGATCTGCAGAGGGTCGTGGTAACGGATCAGTCGCCACTGGTACAATGTTCCCGTTGTTTGGGCTACGGGCATGGACGCAAGTACTGCAAAGAAACGCAGGACCTATGCAGTCACTGTGCCGAGCCACACTTAAAAGTAGACTGTCCAAGTTGGACGGTTGGGGACCCCCCCACTTGTAAAAACTGTGTCCACTCAAAAGCCGACAGAACGGATCACAACGCTTTTGACGGCAACTGCCCCATCCGGAAGAAATGGGACGAGATAGCGAGGTCCAGTGTAGCATATTGCTAACGTTGATAAAGGCCAGAACGGGGACACCGATGAACCAAACAACTATCATGCATTTCAAGCAAATCTCCAGCGAAAACGCCTCGCCACAAAAGAGCTAATAATCGAAGCAAGTAAGAGAAGGACGAGTTTCGCTCTAGTTCAAGAACCCTACACGGGCGCAAGCGGTGTATTAAAGCAGGAAGTGGGGACAAGAGTAATCCAGTGCACTATAAATAGAAACGGACCAGTGAAAGCTGCAATCATTGTATTTAACGGTAAGGTGAGGGTAATTGAAGACGCAACACTGAACACTGAGAACATGGTTGCAGCCAAACTAAAGACGGAAAAGTGGGAGATTGCAATTGTCTCCGTTTACTTCGAAGACAGCAAACCTCTTGAACCCTACCTACAAAAGCTCAAGGAAGTCATTGAAAAGCTCAACACTAAAAACGTCCTTGTGGGGGGAGATTTCAATGCATGGAGCACGTGGTGGGGAAGTGTGAGAGAAGACAGTCGAGGAGAGGAGCTCAGGGGTACTCTTGACGATCTGAAACTGCACATATTGAATGCGGGAAACACTCCAACTTTCGACACCCTCAGAGGAGGGAAAATATTCCAGAGCTGCGTGGACATCACGGTATGTAGCGAAGACCTAATTGGGAAAACAAACAATTGGAAAGTTAACAAGGAAATAACAAGCTCGGATCATAACACCATAACATTCACATTAAAACTGGAAAAACACACACAAAATAATGAGAGTAAATCAACACGAATATACAACACTAGAAAAGCTAACTGGGAAAAATTCGGTAAACATATTGTAGAGTCTCTAAACACAAAAAACTTAACAGAACAAAAGATAAATGAAATAGATACAATAGATGAATTAAAGAAAACAATAGATACATATATAAAAATAATAAAAGAATCATGCGATAGCAATATACCAAGAATAAAACAGAAAAACAAAGTTAACTTACCGTGGTGGACCGTAGAGCTGGAGAACCTGAAGAGGGACACCCTTAGGAAGAAGAGGCGAATATCCTGGACCGCCCCCCGCCGCAGAAGACACGCAGTTGAAGAGTACCTGAAAATAAAAGAAAAGTATGAAATAGAGGCTGCTAGAGCGCAGACGGACGGCTGGAAGAATTTCTGCACCAAGCAGAACCGAGAGAGCCTTTGGGATAGCATATATAGAGTTATAGGGAAAACATCGCAGAGACATGAGGACCAACTACTCGTGAGGGAGGGAGTGACCCAAAGCCCTGAAGAGTCGGTAAAACTGTTAGCGTCCACATTCTTTCCCGAAGATACGTCTGAGGGGGACAGTGATGAACAGGCCCAAATTCGAGAGGTAGCAAATAATGAGGAAACAGAACACCCGGGCGAAAAGTCGGACCCTCCCTTTACCAAAGCCGAACTCCAATACGCTATAAACAGCTTTAACCCAAAGAAAGCTCCAGGTCCAGACGGCTTCACCGCCGACGTCTGTGTCTCGGCAATAAGAGCCGAAGAGCGGATCTTCCTAGACTTAGTGAACAAGTGCTTAGAGCTCTCGCACTTCCCTGAGCCCTGGAAAGAAGCAACCGTAGTGGTGCTTCGGAAACCCGGCAAGTCTGACCTCACCAATCCAAAGTCGTACCGACCAATAGGGCTTTTGTCAGTCCTGGGAAAGGTGATGGAGAAGATGCTGATCAGAAGGATCAGGTGGCACACCTTGCCCAGGATGAACACCCGACAATACGGTTTTGTACCCCAGCGCTGCACGGAAGACTCCCTCTACGATTTGCTCCAACATATAAAAACGAACTTGGGCAATCACAAAATAAACATCTTAATATCCTTGGACATAGAGGGGGCTTTCGACAGCGCATGGTGGCCGGCAATAAAAATCCAGCTAAAAGAAAAGAAGTGCCCTACGAACCTCCGAAGGCTGGTAAATAGCTATTTGAGTGACCGGAAAGTCACAGTCAGATATGCCGGAGAAGAAGTAACAAGACAGACCACGAAAGGCTGCGTGCAGGGTTCTATCGGTGGCCCCACATTCTGGAACCTGCTATTGGACCCGCTACTCAACGAACTGGAGGCTCGGGGGGTGTACTGTCAGGCCTTTGCCGACGATGTGGTGCTGATATTCTCCGGCCACTCAGTCCCAGACCTGCAAGAGCAGGCAAACAACACACTGGCGCATGTGCAGAAATGGGGCTATCGTAACAAATTGAAGTTCGCGCCACATAAGACCAATGCGATGATCATAACAAATAAAATGAAATACGAAGTCCCTTTGCTCTACATGGGCGACACCGCCATTGAACTTGTGGAAGAGGTAAAATTGCTAGGCTTAACAATAGACAAAAAGCTAACCTACAACGCTCACGTGACAAACGTGTGTCGGAAAGCCACAAACCTGTATAAAGTCTTGGCGAGATCGGCCAAAATATCATGGGGGCTGAACCCGGAGGTTATCAGAACCATATACGTCGCAGTAATCGAACCGGTTATATTATATGCGGCAAGTGTCTGGGCAACGGCAGCATCGAAAATCACGGTCCAAAAACAGCTCAATGTGATTCAACGCGGTTTTGCGCAAAAGATCTCGAAAAGCTACCGCACAGTATCCCTGAACGCCGCGCTTATCCTTGCGGGAATTCTCCCCTTGGATTTGAGAATACAAGAAGCGGCTCAGCTCTACGAGGCTAAACGAGGCAGACCCCTGCTGCATTTGGACGGGGGGGGACTGGCAGATAGGGAGATAGAGGGAAAAGTTTGTTTCCTGGAGGCACTGCACCCAGCCAGGGAGGAGGCGGTGGAATTCACATGCCTCGAAAACACTGAACCTCAAACCTTGCTAGACCATCAAATAGCTGGAGACATGATCTTCACCGATGGAAGCAAGATTGAGGGGAAAGTGGGGGCAGCACTCTCTCGCTGGCGGGAAGGCAGAGAGGTAGAGTGCAGGAAATTCCATCTGGAACCCTTCTGCACAGTCTTTCAGGCCGAAATGTATGCTCTATGGAGGGCCATAGATATGGCGACAGCTCACCAGACCACCAACATCTTTAGCGACTCCCGATCCTCACTTGAGCTCCTGAAAAACCAGAAAGAGTTCCACCCATTGGCCATCAAAATAAGGAAAACCTTAGCGAAGCTTCGCGAACAAAACAAAACGGTCAAACTCTTTTGGATAAGGGCTCACGTTGGGGTGATGGGGAACGAACGCGCTGATGAGCTGGCTAAAGAGGCGGCACTGAAGCTCAAGGTAAAGCCACATTACGACAGATGCCCTATCTCGTTCGTGAAGAACAGGATAAGGCAATCTACGATCGTGAAGTGGAATGACCGGTACCTGGAGAGCACAACAGCTGAGGTCACCAAGGTGTTTCTCCCGAGCGCAGTGACCGCATACCGTTTCGTTCGGAAGGCTCGGTTTACGCCAACTATGGTCCAAACAATCACGGGACACGGGGGTTTTGCCGCGTACCTCCACAGGTTCAAGCTGAGGGAGGACCCGGGATGTTTCTGCGACCCAGATACAAACCAGGATATCTGGCACATTTTGCTAGACTGCCCGAAATTCGGGCTAGACAGATTTCAACTGGAGATGGAAACAGACATGACACTCACTAAAGACAATTTAAACATCATTCTAATGCATAAACGAAATAGAGTCCCTTTTATTAAATACTGCACAAAATTAGTAATGTACGTTGCGAAGATGAATAAATAAAGATTAAAGCTATGCAGGTAAGTGTACTGCGTACACTATCTAGCATATTGTAGGTATAAGATAGTTGATAAAATAAACTAAGCCGTTTAAATAAGAAATTAGATGTAAGCAATAGTATAAGGATATTGTAGAGAAAACTCTGCAACAGAATATATTGCAATATATATTCATGCTGTAGAATGTATAAGAGTAGTTAAAACATACACCGTAGAAATAGGGAAAAGAAAAGAAAAGAAAAGAAAAAAAAAAAAAAAAAAAAAAGAAAGAAAAAAAAAAAAAAAAAAAAAAAAAAAATGTCTAAAATATATGTCTTAAGCTTAGTCTCTGTAATGTATATAATGTATACCTAGAAACAATGTGTGTCTATATATTATATACTTATATATTCCCACGCCATACACAACTGCAACATAATAAAAAACATTGCACACCCCGAAGCGAACGAAGTGGTACACCACTAGTGTATTACGGATTCACTTCTCCAGAGTAAACATATGAATGTCTCATAAGTTTTCGGATGTACAAAGTCTCTGGCCCAATGCCGGAGGACACACTGACGAAAATACAATAAAAAAAAAAAAAAAAAAAACCTAACCTAACCTAACCTAACCTAACAAAACCCAAAACTAACAAAACCCAAACCTAATAAAACACAAACCTAACACAAATTTAAACGAAACCTAACCCAAACCTAATCAAACCCAAACCTAACAAAATTCAAACCAAACCCAAACCTAACCCATACCCGAACCCAACCCAAACCTAACAAAAAACAAATCTAACAAACCCCAAACGTAAAAAAACCCAAACTTAACCCACACCTAAACCAAACCCAAACCTAACCCAAACCTAACACAAACCTAACCCAAACCAAACTCAAACCTAACCCATACCAAACCCAAACACAAACCTAACAAAACCCGGTATGGGTTAGGTTAGGTTAGGTTAGTTGTGTTTTATTAGGTTTGGGTTTTGTTAGTTTTGGGTTTTGTTAGGTTTGTGTTTGGGTTTGGTATGGGTTAGGTTTGAGTTTGGTTTGGGTTAGGTTTGAGTAAGGTTTGTGTTAGGTTTGTGTTAGGTTTGTGTTTGTTTAGTTTTGGGTTAGGTTGGGCTTAGGTTTGGGTTTGGTTTAGGCTTGGGTCAGATTTGGGTTAGGTTTGGGTTTTTTTAGGTTTGGGTTTTGTTAGGTTTGGGTTTTGTTAGGTTTGGGTTTTGTTAGGTTTGGGTTTTGTTAGGTTTGGGTTTTGTTAGGTTTGGGTTTTGTTAGGTTTGTGTTTGGGTTTGGTATGGGTTAGGTTTGAGTTTGGTTTGGGTTAGGTTTGTGTTAGGTTTGGGTTAGGTTTGGGTTTGGTTTAGGTGTGGGTTAAGTTTGGGTTTTTTTACGTTTGGGGTTTGTTAGATTTGTTTTTTGTTAGGTTTGGGTTGGGTTCGGGTATGGGTTAGGTTTGGGTTTGGTTTGAATTTTGTTAGGTTTGGGTTTGATTAGGTTTGGGTTAGGTTTCGTTTAAATTTGTGTTAGGTTTGTGTTTTATTAGGTTTGAGTTTTGTTAGTTTTGGGTTTTGTTAGGTTTGTGTTTGGGTTTGGTATGGGTTAGGTTTGAGTTTTGTTTGGGTTAGGTTTGAGTTAGGTTTGTGTTTGTTTAGGTTTGGGTTAGGTTGGGCTTAGGTTTGGGTTTGGTTTAGGCTTGGGTCAGATTTGGGTTAGGTTTGTGTTTGTTTAGGTTTGGGTTTTGTTAGGTTTGGGTTTTGTTAGGTTTGGGTTTTGTTAGGTTTGGGTTTTGTTAGGTTTGGGTTTTTTTAGGTTTGGGTTTTGTTAGGTTTGGGTTTTGTTAGGTTTGGGTTTTGTTAGGTTTGTGTTTTGTTAGGTTTGGGTTTTGTTAGTTTTGGGTTTTGTTAGGTTTGTGTTTGGGTTTGGTATGGGTTAGGTTTGAGTTTGGTTTGGGTTAGGTTTGTGTTAGGTTTGGGTTAGGTTTGGGTTTGGTTTAGGTGTGGGTTAAGTTTGGGTTTTTTTACGTTTGGGGTTTGTTAGATTTGTTTTTTGTTAGGTTTGGGTTTGGTTTGAATTTTGTTAGGTTTGGGTTTGATTAGGTTTGAATTAGAAGATAAATGAAATATAGGCTTATTTATTATTAATAGTCTTTTATTTATTAAGTAAAAAACACCCAACCCACAGTACTCTTAAAGTATCTATATTTTAACTAACAATTATCAAACGCCATTAAACCACAGACAAAAAATAATAGAAAGCGACCGCTAGACATTGTCTATGTTATTACAATGATTATCAACACCCCGCCTCAATGTAATAACAGGAAAAAACTTATTACTACAGTCCAAACAACAATAGTTACTTAAATACCTAAGTAATACATACAGAACTACAAAATTACTTTTCATACACCCCACAACTATTTAGAAATCTCAACAGTAAATGCTTATTTAACGGCTTTGTGAACATATCTGCAGTTTGATCTTCAGTTTTTAAATATTTTAAACACAAAGTTCCTTTCTTAACTAAATCCTTAATGAAATGATATCTAATATCAACATGCTTCAAACGCTTAACACTATCAGTATTTGCAACCATTATTGCAC
Organism: Pectinophora gossypiella; assembly: GCF_024362695.1. Taxonomy (NCBI): domain Eukaryota; kingdom Metazoa; phylum Arthropoda; class Insecta; order Lepidoptera; family Gelechiidae; genus Pectinophora; species Pectinophora gossypiella. Next base: position 15,249,983 of record NC_065420.1, on the reverse strand, counting down.
ATTGGTTATCGCAAAACATTGTAACCGGGCAAACATTTTCAATGTTAAAATCTTTTAAAACATTAATAAGCCAACAAGCTTCGCTTGACGCCATACTAGCGGCTATATATTCAGATTCTGTTGAAGACAGACTAACACTGGCCTGCCTTTTTGAACACCAAGAAATTAAACAATTAGCAAACTTAAAACAATAGCCCGTAGTGGACTTTCTATCACTTAGGTCTCCTCCCCAATTTGCATCACAAAAACCAATTAACATGTCACTATTACATCTATATACTAATTTATAATTAAGAGTGTGTTTAACATACCTTAAAACTCTTTTTAAGGCTGTTAATAACATATTATTAGCTTTATTCTGATATCTGCTCAAAATAGATAAAACAACACAGATATCTGGTCTTGTTCCTAATGCTGCATATGACAGACAACCTATAATTTGTCTACATGTCTTTTCAATTTCTTTGTTAATTACAGACCCATTATTTACCTCTAACAATATTTTAGCATTAAAGTTTACATCCATAGGGGTACACATTTCTTTACAATTATACATTTTAAATTTATGTAAAACATTTTCAAGATATTCCTTTTGACTTAATTCAGTAATTTTATTTTCAAAATCCTGTTTTACATGTATACCTAAGAAAATTGATACTAATCCCATATCCTTCATTTTAAATTCCTTGTTTAACAATGACTTAAGGTCACATATTACTGTTTCATCATTTCCAAAGATTAATAAATCATCAACATATAACAAAACATATGTCTTACTACCACCTATACATTTTGTATACAAACAACAATCACTTTGTGACCTAACAAAGTTTTCTTTTGTAATAACAGAATTAAATTTTTCATTCCAATATTTGGGAGACTTTTTTAAGCCATACAAGGATTTATTCAATTTAACAATTCTCTTGTCCCCATTATAAGCACCTTCTGGTAGTTCTAAGTATACATTTTCATCTATATCTCCATACAAAAAGGCCCCTGTCACATCCATCTGAAAAACAGGTAAGTTTAATTTAGATGCTACAGCCATAAATAGTCTAAAAGTTGCTAATTTTGCTACAGGTGCATAAATTTCGTCAATATTTAATATATCATTTTGTTCAAATCCCCTGGCAACTAATCTAGCTTTATACTGTATAGAACCATTGCTTTGTTTGACCTTAAACACCCACTTACTACTAATCACTTTTTCATTACATGGTGGTTCACATACATACCACGTGTCAGTCTCTTGAAGAGTTTGAAGTTCCCTTTGTACGGCCTTTTGCCACTTACAGGCATTCGGGCTTCTCATGGCCTCCTCATATGTCTTAGGCTCTTGGTCATCCACCATCACATTGTTGCAGTTGTAGAATTTTGTTTGTTTTCTTACACGCTTCTCCTTAGGACTTACAGAGCATTCTCCAATATCACCAAGCTCGTCGCTGTCACTTGGTTCATACAGACTGCCTTCAGACTCGCTATGAGCACTAGACTCCAAGTCCGATGTAGAATTGGTGTGTGGTGACTGATGATCTTCACATACTTGGGTTTCTTGAACAGCCTCTTCTTTTTCAGCGCATGTGTCAGTCAGAACTTCCTCTTCACTTGTCGCTCTTGGTCTCATCCTCTCTTCTTTAATAAATACTATATCCCTTTTAATTTCCACTTCTTTCTTATCTGGAAAATACACTCTGTATCCTTTAGTAGTTTCACCATACCCCACCATCACTCCTTTTTCTCCCTTAGGATCCCATTTCATACGCTTCTCTTTAGGGATATGAACATATACTGGGGTACCAAATATTTGTAGGTTATGAATATCATAAATCTTATTTGCCCACAATTCATAGGGCGTCTTTCCTTCAACAGAGCTCTTCCCAGTCCTATTGATGACATAGGCCGCTGTATTAACAGCTTCAGCCCATAAATTGATCGGTAAGTTTTTAGCACAAAGCATTGTTCTGGCTGCCTCCACTAAAATTCGGTTTTCACGCTCGGCTCTCCCGTTTTGCTCTGGAGTGTAAGGTACCGACGTTTGATGTACTATGCCCTTTTCCTGGAACATATCTTGAACCTCTTTGTTTATAAATTCTGTGCCATTGTCACTTCTGACAATCTTTACCTTATTTCCAGTCTCGTTCTCGGCCAGGGCAATAAATTTCTTGATGCACAACTTGATTTCATGTTTTCCTTTCACAAAATACACCTTTCTATACTTTGAATAGTCATCTTTAAACGCGACAAAGTATCTAGAACCTCCAACAGACATTGTTTGCATTGGTCCACAAGTATCAACATGAATCATTTCACCAGTCTTTGTGCAGACGTTTTCGCTCCTTGGGTAGGGCAGACGATGCATTTTGCCCTTTAAACAACTTTCGCACGTAGAGGATTGGGCACTGCTCGGAATTATATTGTTTTTCTTGAGCGCGTCTTTCACGTAACCCATGTTTTGATGTGCCATTTTTTCGTGCCATTCATTCAAATCTGTCGTTCTAACATCAGCGACATTTGCGGCGCCTGTCTTATTATAGCGAAAATCCAGGTAATACATGCTGCCGCAACGCTCAGCCACTGCCATCACTTTATTTTGCTTATAAAATTTGCACATTTTATCACCAGTTACCAAAACATAACCTTTGTCTATTGCACAGTTGACAGAGAATAAGTTTGTTTTTAATTCCGGAACATGAAGTACATTGTCTATGGTTGTATCCACCCATTCACTACCATTCCAAACATATACCACCACCTGTCCACAGCCTCGGACAGTAATTTGCGTTCCGTTTCCCACAATTACAGATTTATTTTTTACCATAGAGTAAGATGTAAATAGTTCGTAATCACAACACATATGTTCGCTTGCACCCGAATCCACCAACCATTTTGTTTTTTGAAAATGTTCACCAAATGCACTGTCTACTACAAAAGCGTTACTTTCTTTTTGCTCACTGTTTTCTTTATTCTTTCTAAAACGACACTGATATTTAAAATGTCCTGGTTTCTTACAATAATAACATCTCATATCTTGACGACTGTCTTTCAATGTTTTGTCCGTACACTCACTTTTATAATGTCCTATTCTGTTACAATTGAAACACTTTACAGTTTTCTGGTTTGTTTTCTTAGCTACGAAAGCTGTAGATGTTTGCACACTTTCCACTTTTCCTTTAATTCTTTCCTGTTCTATTAGCAATCTTGCAACTAGGTTTTCAAAAGTTTGTTTCTCGTCTGGAGCAGACTCCCAAGCTGATATAAAATGTTTATAATCTTCCGGCAACGACATTAAAACCTTTGTTATTACAAATTTGTCAGATATTTCTTCCCCCATCTGTTTCAATTGACTCTGTAACTCCTGTATTTTAGACAAAAACACAGACATATCTGACCCTTCCTCATACTTGAACTGAAAGAACCGTTGCTGTACAATGTGTATACTAGTTTCAGATTTTTGTTCGTAAACACTTAATAACTTTTGCCACATCTTTGCCGCAGTATCACACGTGATGATGTGAAGCATGACATCCTCCGTCATTCTTGTTACTATCAGCGATTGGGCCTTCGCATCCTGAGCTTCCCATTGAGAGTGTAGTGTTTCATTTTCAGGTTTTACCGTTGTACCTTCCACTAACTTAAACAATCCTTGCCCACGCAACAATACTGATGTTTGAAATTTCCAAATATTCCAGTTCTTGGAACCCTCTAGCTTCATCACATTCTGTGTATCCATAATAGTATCCCTCCTGTAGGTTGTCCTGCCTTGCCTCCGAACAAGTAATTTCAAAATTCCTTCCTGGCGAGATGTGTATAACCACCAAAAGAGGTCGATCGACACGTGCACAGTATTTCACTCACAATAAGCCTACATTCACCTCTCAATCCAGCTAGTGGCCTGGGCCCATAACCAGAAGATAAATGAAATATAGGTGTTGGGAGTTACTCGTCGTTAACGGTACTCCGGTTGTTGTAGGGTAGTTGTTATAAGTACCACGGAGTACCGTTAACGACGAGTAACTCCCAACATAATTTTGGTCCTTCGAGCTTTGTGCGGATTTGGAGCATTATTGTAGTGTTTCTCTTACGGTTGCAAATCGGTGTTGCTGGCCTCCTACAAGCAGGTCTCACCAGCAGCATTGAGAAGGTGCATCGCCCGTAAGGTAATACAGCGCTATATTTTGTGCTCGCAACTCGCTTATCAACAACATCAAGAAGATTCGTCAACGACCATAACGTGGCAACAGAAGAGCAAATCTTTGTTTTCAACTTCGTAATCTGTGGAGTGTGTAACCAGCACGGACAACGTCTACTGCTACTACAACAACTAAACTTACGTGCAACATTTGTAGGTACTAACTAAGAACAATGGCCGATGAAGAATTATTCAACGAGCTAATTAGAAAACAAGAAAATAGTTACGAGTCTATAAAGGACATCGCGACTAATTACAAAAAAGATAGCCAATCAAGAAAGACTTTGGAATATCTAAATAAACGGATCACTGCTCTAGAATCACATTGGAGTGAATTTAGCTGCAATCATGAACTACTGAAACAATTTGAAACAACACGTGCTGATACCGACTACTTTCAAAAGAACGTCTATGGTATAACTAAAACCATGTTTAACGAAACCTTGCAATCGATGACCAACTTACGAATTGAACGCTTAGGTCAACCCTCAAGTTCAAAAACACCTCAAACGATCCAGAGTGAATCTTCAGTGAGAGCACAAAAACCCAAGGAAATCGTCATTGAAGAAAACGATAAACATATTTCAACGCTACTACGAACCCAGACATGTAACTTCCATGCGCTTGAGCGTGCCGTGTCAAAGGTAAATGTACAGCATCTTAATGAAAAATGGCAACTACAAGATCAACTTAACATATTACAATCAAAGTGGGAATCGATTGACAAAATTCACTGGGAGCTGAGTTATCTATTACAAGGCAGCGATGAAGCATACGAGAATAACTTTGCTCACTGGGAGAGAGCATACGATAAATTAAAAGAAGAACTAAGCAGGAAAATGTGGGAAAGTTCTCATTATGAAAAGTCAACGCCAAAAATTGAGCTACCGGATTTTAATGGCGCTTATAACAACTGGGTGTCTTTTAGAGACCTATTCTTTGAGACAATCCACAATAACCCGACCTTAAATAAGACACAGAAAATGAAATACCTAAAATCTAAATTGAAAGGTGAAGCTGAGAAACTTATAAAACATTTATCTGTGTGCGCAGACAACTATGATTCGTGTCTTGAAATTATACAAAACCGCTACGATAACAAGCGTTTACTTTTTACGTCATACACAGATACACTTCTCAATCAACCATCTATTGAGAAAGCAAACGCCATCAACTTGAAAAAGTTACATGACACCACCAGGGAATGTCTGAACGCCCTTGAAAATATTGACATCAAAATAACAGAATGGGGTCCGCTCATCGTACACCTACTCACAGCTAAACTGGATGACGTCACTTACAGCGACTATATAACGAGTATGGGAAACTCGAGAAAGCTGCCAGACCTGGAAGAGTTCATGGGCTTCTTAGAGGTAAAGTTCATGTCATTGGAAACCGCCCGCATCAAAAAAGGCGGCCAAAAGCCGACTTATCAAACAACATCCTTTAAAAATAATTTCGAATCGAAACCAACGAACTTTAATCGATCGGAAAAGTGGACAAGAACCTACCATGCTTCACTTCGAAACTGTCCACTCTGCAAAGGCGATCATGTTCTCCGGCAGTGCGCGGCATTTCTTGACATGAATGTCGCAACGCGAAACCAAACGGCTAATAAACTACAACTATGTAAAAACTGTTTATTTAGCCATGGTGGAAATAAATGTACTTCAACAAAACGATGCATCACGTGTAATTATAAACACCATTCTTTATTACACGATGATACCCTAAAACAACAACACCAAAATATACGACCAGCGACCTTATCATCAGGGGAACGCTCATCCAATCACATCAACAGCGAAGATCAAGAGATACTTCTAACTACACTACAACTTAAAGTAAAAAACAAAGAAAGTGATTACGTCACTCTACGCGCATTACTGGATCAAGGATCACAAGTTACCTTGATCACAGAAAATGCCGCTCAACGGTTAAACTTACCGAGGAGCAAGATGAACGCTGCAGTATCAGGAGTAGGCTCTATAATTGGCAAAAGTAAAGGCATTATAAAACTGGAGTGCAAATCAATCCACTCCGATTACACTTTTAGCACCGATGCGCTAGTGATGCGTAAACTTATCAACAACCTGCCTAACTCGCCAATAAATACGGAGAACTGGAAACATCTTGACAACATAAAATTAGCTGACCCAGATTTTCATATTTCGGGGCCCGTCGACCTGCTACTAGGGGCCGACATCTACTCGGAAGTAATACTAGAAGGTGTGTTAAAACAAGACCAATACTCACCAGTAGCTCAACAAACAAAGTTGGGCTGGATACTATGCGGCGCCACGAAGCAATTTAACTGTCTAGTCACACTAAATGACCTGGATAGTTTAAATCATTTTTGGGAGTCGGAAGAGGTTTCAACGGAACCTGACCCCGAGCATAGCTCAAACAACGCTTACTGTGAAAACAACTACATTGAAACCACAGAACGAACAAACAACGGACGCTACGTGGTAACGATGCCAATGATCGAAAACTATGAACAAAAACTTGGTAACTCGAAACGTCAAGCCATCGCACAATTTCTTCAATTAGAAAAGAAGATATCGAGGCAAAACCATTTTGCAAGTCTATATAAACAATTTATAAAAGACTACATTGATCTGGGTCACATGAAACCTGCAACGTCATCTGAAACCGAACCTTCATCCTACCTTCCGCATCACGGAGTGTTAAGAGAAAATTCAACAACCACAAAACTGAGAGCTGTTTTCAATGCCTCACTGAAAACAGACTCTGGCTATAGCCTAAACGACTTGATGGAAAAGGGACCTAACTTACAAAAGAACGTCCTAGCACTTATAACGAAGTGGCGAAGTTATAAATACGTCTTAACGGCGGATATAGAGAAAATGTACCGCCAAATCCTTATCCGTTCAGACCAACAAAGTCTCCAAAAAATAATATGGAGGAACTCTATGAGAGATCAACTGCAAGAAATGCAGCTTTGTACTCTAACGTACGGCACAAAAGCCGCACCTTTCATCGCTATGCGTACATTGTTGCAGCTGGCAACAGACGAAGGCCATGCGTATCCACTGGCTCAAAAGGCGCTGATAAACGATTTTTACATGGATGACGTCATCACCGGTCACCATAATATCGAAACAACAAAATTACTACAACAACAACTTTACGAGTTGTTAAAGAAAGGAGGTTTCGTGCTGTGTAAATGGGCTAGCAACGAGCCGTCTATTCTAACAGAACTGCAAGATAACGATAAAAACCAAAACAATAACTTCAACTTCAAACAAGAAGAATTCAGCAAAACACTCGGACTCGCATGGAACAAAAACAACGACACTTTTAATTTTACCTGCGAAGTACCATCTACAAACGAACTGAAACCGTACACCAAGCGGGAACTACTCTCGGAGATAAGCAGGATCTACGATCCGCTAGGCTGGCTGGCTCCTATGACGATAAAAGCCAAGCTAATTTTTCAAAAACTGTGGACAGATCGATTCCAAAACATCAGCTGGGATGAAACTCTACCCGATAACATAACTGAAGAGTGGATTAAGATAAAATCCGAACTACATAATATTAATAGTATCACATTACCAAGATGGATAAACAACTCAAACAATTGCATAGAACTGCAAGGATTCTGTGACGCAAGCGAGCGCGCATACGCATGCGTTGTATATAGTCGCACCACGTCACAGACCGGCGATTACGTCACGACGATCGTAGCGGCTAAAACAAAAGTCTCTCCGTTGAAAAACAAAACAACGCTACCTAGGCTGGAACTGTGTGGTGCTTTGTTATTGGCTAAACTACTTGATAAAGTCAAGACAGCTCTTGCAGACTACCAGCTGAAGATAACGTGCTGGACGGACTCTAAAGTCGTCCTAGCATGGCTTCAAGGAAAGCAATCGAAGTGGGAAAAATACATTGCAAACAGAACTTCGCTCATAACAAGTATAGTACCTGCTTCAAACTGGGGTTACGTCAAAACGAATGAAAATCCCGCAGATTGCGCAACGCGCGGACTATCACCATCTAAGCTGGTAACCTTTTCCCTCTGGTTTGAAGGTCCTGAATGGCTGAAGATTAGGGTGGAACATAAGGAAACAACTGAAGCAACCAAGAAAACCTTTACAACAAACGAAGGGTTATTAAAAACCTGTTACACTACGGAACCCGTACGAAACACGAACAACTTAATTAAGCATTTGCTCGAACGATACAACGACATAGATCGTATTACGTGCATACTTGGATGGGTAATGCGCTTTGTAAAGGCATTGCGAAACAAGTCAATATCAAGCCGACGTGATCAACTTACTTTAGCTGAATTACAAGAAGCGAACCGTATAATCGTAAAGTCAATCCAACATGATTGTTTTGAAGATGAGATAAGTTCTCTCAAAAACAAAGGAAAACTTCCTAACAAGAGCAACATTTTGAAACTGCATCCGTTCTTAGATAGCAACGGCATCTTACGCGTCGGAGGACGGTTAGAACATGCGTATCTACCACCTGAAATGAAGCATCCTGCTATCATACCCTATGAGGGTAAATTGACTCAACTTATTGTAGATAACGCTCATCAGAAAACTTTGCACGGCGGAGCTCGACTAACATTGGCTGCCACAAGGAATCAGTATTGGATAGTCAGCGGTAACAGAGCCGTGAAAAAGATACTTCGAAACTGCGTCAAGTGTCGTCGGTATTCGATAAACAAAACAGAACAACTAATGGGTAACCTACCTAAGGAAAGGATTACACCATCAAGACCTTTTAGGCACACGGGCATTGACTTTACAGGCCATGTGGAAGTCAAGATTAACAAAGGCCGCGGTATCAAAACATGTAAAGGCTATATAGCCATATTTATATGCATGTCTACAAAGGCAGTGCATATTGAGCTCGTCTCTGATTTAACGACACAAACTTTCATAGCGGCACTGAAACGTATGTGCGCTAGAAGAGGCGCCCCGCAACACATATATTCGGACAATGGAACCAATTTCTCGGGAGCCGCTAAAGTACTAAATGACGAGTTCAAGCAATACGAAACAATGCTATCTTCAGAGTTCTTTAAAGAGATAAACACCATGAAGATCGAGTGGCATTTCAACGCCCCCGCCTGGCCATCGGCGGGTGGCCTGTGGGAAGCAGCTGTGCGCTCTATGAAAAATCATCTGAAACGGGTGATTGGACAACAGAAGCTTACCTACGAACAATTTGCGACTCTACTGACACAAATAGAGGCAAGCATGAACAGCAGGCCACTGTGTCCTTTAACAGAGGATATAGAAGATCTAGATTATTTAACCCCTGGCCATTTTCTATCTGGAGGGCCGGCGATGAACTTACCCATAGATGAACCTGAAGAAATGAAATCAGTTGACCTGAAAAATAATTGGAAACTCATAGAACTAATGTACAGACATTACTGGAAGCGTTGGTCACAAGAGTACCTTCACTTACTACAAACCAGAGGCAAGTGGCAACATGCGAAACAAAACATAACGAAAGGACAACTAGTCCTAGTTAAAGAAAACAACCTTCCGCCTAGTAAATGGGCTATGGGAAGAATAACCGAGCTGCACCCAGGAAGCGACGATTTAGTACGGGTAGTGACGCTCAAGACACAAAACGGTGTGCTAAAGAGGCCTATAACTAAACTAGCTCCATTACCCGTAAGGGAAAGTGATGACGTCACGGAGCCAAAGAAACCGGAACTGGAAAATGATAACAAGAAAAGGATATCACTCAACAAGCTCAACAGTTTATTTGTGATGTTACTTGTAGCCTGCACAACACTTATTCCAGTTCAAGCTGCAACCTTATCGCAAAACTTCAAGATTACGCCGTTAAACGAAAATCACCCGATCTATTTTGATTATGTAGGAAATATGCAACTGATACATGAAGAATGGAAGCTACTTGTATATTATAACTTAACAACATTCTGGCAAAGTACATCGAAAGTCGAACAATTCGTTAATCATTTAGAGAAAATATGTAACACGATGCCCAATGAACCATGCCACTCGACTATAAAGCAACTGAAATACGAAACAAGTCAGCTGGACGAGTATAACAAACTTTTATTATCACAACATCAACAAAGGAAACGACGAGGGTACGTCAATGGCGTAGGCAACCTTGCCCGAGCATTATTTGGGGTTTTAGATGACGATTTCGCCCAAAAATACTCTCAAGACATACTGAAGGTCAAAGAGAATGAACAGTATTTATTGGAGCTGATAAGAAACCAAACGCTTATAGTTGAGGCCGAAAACAATCTTATAAAGAAAAATGAAGATTTTGTCAACAGGCAATTCGAAACCATACAACGTCTTTGGGAGCAAAATCAAGAAGAGTATGACTCTGGAAATACCTAGCATTGACTCACCAAACGACTTGCTGGATACCTATGAAAGTAAGAATATACTATTAACTCGATTCAACACCTCAGAACAACACAGACTGATCGAGAAACAGATAACTAATCAGAAACAACGTGAACACCTCCCCAATGTCCTTTCTATTCATGACGTCAGCAACTACAGCATGAGCACTTTGTTGGTGGCAGGAATTGCCATTGCAATCTTATGGCGATATAAACAACGTATCTTCAAGTGCAAGAAAAATAAAAGGCACATTGCAACAACACCCAAGAGAGAAGATAAACAAGTAGAAGAGATAGAATTACAGGAGATAACATCTAATCAAGAAGCAACACATAAGTCTTCGAGCAACCAACAGCAACCGAAACCAGCATTTAGAAGAGAATTTAAACTTTGAATTTTATAAGATTTTCTTTATATATTATGTCATATTGGAATTTTATATACCAACGCAAGTTTACTTATCTGAACTATTCCCTCGGGAGCATGTACGAGCCATCGTACAGGCATTTTTGCTAACAGCGCGTTTTTACCTAATTGACCTAATTAGAGTCAGTCGTCACGTAGTCGCTACACAATCGCAACGCGTGTGTGTATCTCGTTACTTATTAACAATATCTCGGAAAGTGACGCTCAGATAAATAAACTTAACTATAACTTTTATAAATAAACTCTTTGAACATTTAAGTGATGGTTTGGTGTTAACTTATAACAACTACCCTACAACAACCGGAGTACCGTTAACGACGAGTAACTCCCAACAATAGGCTTATTTATTATTAATAGTCTTTTATTTATTAAGTAAAAAACACCCAACCCACAGTACTCTTAAAGTATCTATATTTTAACTAACAATTATCAAACGCCATTAAACCACAGACAAAAAATAATAGAAAGCGACCGCTAGACATTGTCTATGTTATTACAATGATTATCAACAGAATTAGGTTTCGTTTAAATTTGTGTTAGGTTTGTGTTTTATTAGGTTTGGGTTTTGTTAGTTTTGGGTTTTGTTAGGTTTGGGTTTGGTATGGGTTAGGTTTGAGTTTTGTTTGGGTTAGGTTTGAGTTAGGTTTGTGTTAGGTTTGTGTTAGGTTTGTGTTTGTTTAGTTTTGGGTTAGGTTGGGCTTAGGTTTGGGTTTGGTTTAGGCTTGGGTCAGATTTGGGTTAGGTTTGGGTTTGTTTAGGTTTGGGTTTTGTTAGGTTTGGGTTTTGTTAGGTTTGGGTTTTGTTAGGTTTGGGTTTTTTTAGGTTTGGGTTTTGTTAGGTTTGGGTTTTGTTAGGTTTGGGTTTTGTTAGGTTTGGGTTTTGTTAGGTTTGGGTTTTGTTAGGTTTGGGTTTTGTTAGGTTTGTGTTTGGGTTTGGTATGGGTTAGGTTTGAGTTTGGTTTGGGTTAGGTTTGTGTTAGGTTTGGGTTAGGTTTGGGTTTGGTTTAGGTGTGGGTTAAGTTTGGGTTTTTTTACGTTTGGGATTTGTTAGATTTGTTTTTTGTTAGGTTTGGGTTGGGTTCGGGTATGGGTTAGGTTTGGGTTTGGTTTGAATTTTGTTAGGTTTTAGGTTGTGGTTAGGTTTGTGTTAGATTTGGGTTAGGTTTGGGTCAGGTTTGGGTTAGGTTTGGGTTAGGTTTGTGTTCGTTTAGGTTTGTGTTTGGTTGGGCTTAGGTTTGCGTTTTGTTATGTTTGGGTTTTGTTAGATTTGGGTTTTGAGGTTTGGGTTTGATTTGGTTTAGGTTGTGGTTAGGTTTGTGTTAGATTTGGGTTAGGTTTGGGTTAGGTTTCGTTTAAATTTGTGTTAGGTTTGTGTTTTGTTAGGTTTGGGTTTTGTTAGGTTTGGGTTTTGTTAGGTTTGTGTTTGGGTTTGGTATGGGTTAGGTTTGAGTTTGGTTTGGGTTAGGTTTGTGTTAGGTTTGGGTTAGGTTTGGGTTTGGTTTAGGTGTGGGTTAAGTTTGGGTTTTTTTACGTTTGGGGTTTGTTAGATTTGTTTTTTGTTAGGTTTGGGTTGGGTTCGGGTATGGGTTAGGTTTGGGTTTGGTTTGAATTTTGTTAGGTTTGGGTTTGATTAGTTTTGGGTTAGGTTTCGTTTAAATTTGTGTTAGGTTTGTGTTTTATTAGGTTTGGGTTTTGTTAGTTTTGGGTTTTGTTAGGTTTGTGTTTGGGTTTGGTATGTGTTAGGTTTGAGTTTGGTTTGGGTTAGGTTAGAGTTAGGTTTGTGTTAGGTTTGTATTTGTTTAGTTTTGGGTTAGGTTGGGCTTAGGTTTGGGTTTGGTTTAGGCTTGGGTCAGATTTGGGTTAGGTTTGGGTTTTTTTAGGTTTGGGTTTTGTTAGGTTTGGGTTTTGTTAGGTTTGGGTTTTGTTAGGTTTGGGTTTTGTTAGGTTTGGGTTTTGTTAGGTTTGGGTTTTGTTAGGTTTGTGTTTGGGTTTGGTATGGGTTAGGTTTGAGTTTGGTTTGGGTTAGGTTTGTGTTAGGTTTGGGTTAGGTTTGGGTTTGGTTTAGGTGTGGGTTAAGTTTGGGTTTTTTTACGTTTGGGGTTTGTTAGATTTGTTTTTTGTTAGGTTTGGGTTGGGTTCGGGTATGGGTTAGGTTTGGGTTTGGTTTGAATTTTGTTAGGTTTGGGTTTGATTAGGTTTGGGTTAGGTTTCGTTTAAATTTGTGTTAGGTTTGTGTTTTATTAGGTTTGAGTTTTGTTAGTTTTGGGTTTTGTTAGGTTTGTGTTTGGGTTTGGTATGGGTTAGGTTTGAGTTTGGTTTGGGTTAGGTTTGAGTTAGGTTTGTGTTTGTTTAGGTTTGGGTTAGGTTGGGCTTAGGTTTGGGTTTGGTTTAGGCTTGGGTCAGATTTGGGTTAGGTTTGTGTTTGTTTAGGTTTGGGTTTTGTTAGGTTTGGGTTTTGTTAGGTTTGGGTTTTGTTAGGTTTGGGTTTTGTTAGGTTTGGGTTTTTTTAGGTTTGGGTTTTGTTAGGTTTGGGTTTTGTTAGGTTTGGGTTTTGTTAGGTTTGGGTTTTGTTAGGTTTGGGTTTTGTTAGGTTTGTGTTTGGGTTTGGTATGGGTTAGGTTTGAGTTTGGTTTGGGTTAGGTTTGTGTTAGGTTTGGGTTAGGTTTGGGTTTGGTTTAGGTGTGGGTTAAGTTTGGGTTTTTTTACGTTTGGGGTTTGTTAGATTTGTTTTTTGTTAGGTTTGGGTTGGGTTCGGGTATGGGTTAGGTTTGGGTTTGGTTTGAATTTTGTTAGGTTTGGGTTTGATTAGGTTTGGGTTAGGTTTCGTTTAAATTTGTGTTAGGTTTGTGTTTTATTAGGTTTGGGTTTTGTTAGTTTTGGGTTTTGTTAGGTTTGTGTTTGGGTTTGGTATGGGTTAGGTTTGAGTTTGGTTTGGGTTAGGTTTGAGTTAGGTTTGTGTTTGTTTAGTTTTGGGTTAGGTTGGGCTTAGGTTTGGGTTTGGTTTAGGCTTGGGTCAGATTTGGGTTAGGTTTGGGTTTTGTTAGGTTTGGGTTTTGTTAGGTTTGGGTTTTGTTAGGTTTGGGTTTTGTTAGGTTTGTGTTTGGGTTTGGTATGGGTTAGGTTTGAGTTTGGTTTGGGTTAGGTTTGTGTTAGGTTTGGGTTAGGTTTGGGTTTGGTTTAGGTGTGGGTTAAGTTTGGGTTTTTTTACGTTTGGGGTTTGTTAGATTTGTTTTTTGTTAGGTTTGGGTTGGGTTCGGGTATGGGTTAGGTTTGGGTTTGGTTTGAATTTTGTTAGGTTTGGGTTTGATTAGGTTTGGGTTAGGTTTCGTTTAAATTTGTGTTAGGTTTGTGTTTTATTAGGTTTGAGTTTTGTTAGTTTTGGGTTTTGTTAGGTTTGTGTTTGGGTTTGGTATGGGTTAGGTTTGAGTTTGGTTTGGGTTAGGTTTGAGTTAGGTTTGTGTTTGTTTAGGTTTGGGTTAGGTTGGGCTTAGGTTTGGGTTTGGTTTAGGCTTGGGTCAGATTTGGGTAAGGTTTGTGTTTGTTTAGGTTTGGGTTTTGTTAGGTTTGGGTTTTGTTAGGTTTGGGTTTTGTTAGGTTTGGGTTTTTTTAGGTTTGGGTTTTGTTAGGTTTGGGTTTTGTTAGGTTTGGGTTTTGTTAGGTTTGGGTTTTGTTAGGTTTGGGTTTTGTTAGGTTTGTGTTTGGGTTTGGTATGGGTTAGGTTTGAGTTTGGTTTGGGTTAGGTTTGTGTTAGGTTTGGGTTAGGTTGGGGTTTGGTTTAGGTGTGGGTTAAGTTTGGGTTTTTTTACGTTTGGGGTTTGTTAGATTTGTTTTTTGTTAGGTTTGGGTTGGGTTCGGGTATGGGTTAGATTTGGGTTTGGTTTGAATTTTGTTAGGTTTGGGTTTGATTAGGTTTGGGTTAGGTTTCGTTTAAATTTGTGTTAGGTTTGTGTTTTATTAGGTTTGGGTTTTGTTAGTTTTGGGTTTTGTTAGGTTTGTGTTTGGGTTTGGTATGGGTTAGGTTTGAGTTTGGTTTGGGTTAGGTTTGAGTTAGGTTTGTGTTAGGTTTGTGTTTGTTTAGTTTTGGGTTAGGTTGGGCTTAGGTTTGGGTTTGGTTTAGGCTTGGGTCAGATTTGGGTTAGGTTTGGGTTTGTTTAGGTTTGGGTTTTGTTAGGTTTGGGTTTTGTTAGGTTTGGGTTTTGTTAGGTTTGGGTTTTTTTAGGTTTGGGTTTTGTTAGGTTTGGGTTTTGTTAGGTTTGGGTTTTGTTAGGTTTGGGTTTTGTTAGGTTTGGGTTTTGTTAGGTTTGTGTTTGGGTTTGGTATGGGTTAGGTTTGAGTTTGGTTTGGGTTAGGTTTGTGTTAGGTTTGGGTTAGGTTTGGGTTTGGTTTAGGTGTGGGTTAAGTTTGGGTTTTTTTACGTTTGGGATTTGTTAGATTTGTTTTTTGTTAGGTTTGGGTTGGGTTCGGGTATGGGTTAGGTTTGGGTTTGGTTTGAATTTTGTTAGGTTTTAGGTTGTGGTTAGGTTTGTGTTAGATTTGGGTTAGGTTTGGGTCACGTTTGGGTTAGGTTTGGGTTAGGTTTGTGTTCGTTTAGGTTTGTGTTTGGTTGGGCTTAGGTTTGGGTTTTGTTATGTTTGGGTTTTGTTAGATTTGGGTTTTGAGGTTTGGGTTTGATTTGGTTTAGGTTGTGGTTAGGTTTGTGTTAGATTTGGGTTAGGTTTGGGTTAGGTTTCGTTTAAATTTGTGTTAGGTTTGTGTTTTGTTAGGTTTGGGTTTTGTTAGGTTTGGGTTTTGTTAGGTTTGTGTTTGGGTTTGGTATGGGTTAGGTTTGAGTTTGGTTTGGGTTAGGTTTGTGTTAGGTTTGGGTTAGGTTTGGGTTTGGTTTAGGTGTGGGTTAAGTTTGGGTTTTTTTACGTTTGGGGTTTGTTAGATTTGTTTTTTGTTAGGTTTGGGTTGGGTTCGGGTATGGGTTAGGTTTGAGTTTGGTTTGGGTTAGGTTAGAGTTAGGTTTGTGTTAGGTTTGTGTTAGGTTTGTATTTGTTTAGTTTTGGGTTAGGTTGGGCTTAGGTTTGGGTTTGGTTTAGGCTTGGGTCAGATTTGGGTTAGGTTTGGGTTTTTTTAGGTTTGGGTTTTGTTAGGTTTGGGTTTTGTTAGGTTTGGGTTTTGTTAGGTTTGGGTTTTGTTAGGTTTGGGTTTTGTTAGGTTTGGGTTTTGTTAGGTTTGGGTTTTGTTAGGTTTGGGTTTTGTTAGGTTTGTGTTTGGGTTTGGTATGGGTTAGGTTTGAGTTTGGTTTGGGTTAGGTTTGTGTTAGGTTTGGGTTAGGTTTGGGTTTGGTTTAGGTGTGGGTTAAGTTTGGGTTTTTTTACGTTTGGGGTTTGTTAGATTTGTTTTTTGTTAGGTTTGGGTTGGGTTCGGGTATGGGTTAGGTTTGGGTTTGGTTTGAATTTTGTTAGGTTTGGGTTTGATTAGGTTTGGGTTAGGTTTCGTTTAAATTTGTGTTAGGTTTGTGTTTTATTAGGTTTGAGTTTTGTTAGTTTTGGGTTTTGTTAGGTTTGTGTTTGGGTTTGGTATGGGTTAGGTTTGAGTTTGGTTTGGGTTAGGTTTGAGTTAGGTTTGTGTTTGTTTAGGTTTGGGTTAGGTTGGGCTTAGGTTTGGGTTTGGTTTAGGCTTGGGTCAGATTTGGGTTAGGTTTGTGTTTGTTTAGGTTTGGGTTTTGTTAGGTTTGGGTTTTGTTAGGTTTGGGTTTTGTTAGGTTTGGGTTTTGTTAGGTTTGGGTTTTTTTAGGTTTGGGTTTTGTTAGGTTTGGGTTTTGTTAGGTTTGGGTTTTGTTAGGTTTGGGTTTTGTTAGGTTTGGGTTTTGTTAGGTTTGGGTTTTGTTAGGTTTGTGTTTGGGTTTGGTATGGGTTAGGTTTGAGTTTGGTTTGGGTTAGGTTTGTGTTAGGTTTGGGTTAGGTTTGGGTTTGGTTTAGGTGTGGGTTAAGTTTGGGTTTTTTTACGTTTGGGGTTTGTTAGATTTGTTTTTTGTTAGGTTTGGGTTGGGTTCGGGTATGGGTTAGGTTTGGGTTTGGTTTGAATTTTGTTAGGTTTGGGTTTGATTAGGTTTGGGTTAGGTTTCGTTTAAATTTGTGTTAGGTTTGTGTTTTATTAGGTTTGGGTTTTGTTAGTTTTGGGTTTTGTTAGGTTTGTGTTTGGGTTTGGTATGGGTTAGGTTTGAGTTTGGTTTGGGTTAGGTTTGAGTTAGGTTTGTGTTTGTTTAGTTTTGGGTTAGGTTGGGCTTAGGTTTGGGTTTGGTTTAGGCTTGGGTCAGATTTGGGTTAGGTTTGGGTTTTGTTAGGTTTGGGTTTTGTTAGGTTTGGGTTTTGTTAGGTTTGGGTTTTGTTAGGTTTGTGTTTGGGTTTGGTATGGGTTAGGTTTGAGTTTGGTTTGTGTTAGGTTTGTGTTAGGTTTGGGTTAGGTTTGGGTTTGGTTTAGGTGTGGGTTAAGTTTGGGTTTTTTTACGTTTGGGGTTTGTTAGATTTGTTTTTTGTTAGGTTTGGGTTGGGTTCGGGTATGGGTTAGGTTTGGGTTTTGTTTGAATTTTGTTAGGTTTGGGTTTGATTAGGTTTGGGTTAGGTTTCGTTTAAATTTGTGTTAGGTTTGTGTTTTATTAGGTTTGAGTTTTGTTAGTTTTGGGTTTTGTTAGGTTTGTGTTTGGGTTTGGTATGGGTTAGGTTTGAGTTTGGTTTGGGTTAGGTTTGAGTTAGGTTTGTGTTTGTTTAGGTTTGGGTTAGGTTGGGCTTAGGTTTGGGTTTGGTTTAGGCTTGGGTCAGATTTGGGTAAGGTTTGTGTTTGTTTAGGTTTGGGTTTTGTTAGGTTTGGGTTTTGTTAGGTTTGGGTTTTGTTAGGTTTGGGTTTTTTTAGGTTTGGATTTTGTTAGGTTTGGGTTTTGTTAGGTTTGGGTTTTGTTAGGTTTGGGTTTTGTTAGGTTTGGGTTTTGTTAGGTTTGGGTTTTGTTAGGTTTGTGTTTGGGTTTGGTATGGGTTAGGTTTGAGTTTGGTTTGGGTTAGGTTTGTGTTAGGTTTGGGTTAGGTTTGGGTTTGGTTTAGGTGTGGGTTAAGTTTGGGTTTTTTTACGTTTGTGGTTTGTTAGATTTGTTTTTTGTTAGGTTTGGGTTGGGTTCGGGTATGGGTTAGGTTTGGGTTTGGTTTGAATTTTGTTAGGTTTGGGTTTGATTAGGTTTGGGTTAGGTTTCGTTTAAATTTGTGTTAGGTTTGTGTTTTATTAGGTTTGGGTTTTGTTAGTTTTGGGTTTTGTTAGGTTTGTGTTTGGGTTTGGTATGGGTTAGGTTTGAGTTAGGTTTGTGTTAGGTTTGTGTTAGGTTTGTGTTTGTTTAGTTTTGGGTTAGGTTGGGCTTAGGTTTGGGTTTGGTTTAGGCTTGGGTCAGATTTGGGTTAGGTTTGGGTTTGTTTAGGTTTGGGTTTTGTTAGGTTTGGGTTTTGTTAGGTTTGGGTTTTGTTAGGTTTGGGTTTTTTTAGGTTTGGGTTTTGTTAGGTTTGGGTTTTGTTAGGTTTGGGTTTTGTTAGGTTTGGGTTTTGTTAGGTTTGGGTTTTGTTAGGTTTGGGTTTTGTTAGGTTTGTGTTTGGGTTTGGTATGGGTTAGGTTTGAGTTTGGTTTGGGTTAGGTTTGTGTTAGGTTTGGGTTAGGTTTGGGTTTGGTTTAGGTGTGGGTTAAGTTTGGGTTTTTTTACGTTTGGGATTTGTTAGATTTGTTTTTTGTTAGGTTTGGGTTGGGTTCGGGTATGGGTTAGGTTTGGGTTTGGTTTGAATTTTGTTAGGTTTTAGGTTGTGGTTAGGTTTGTGTTAGATTTGGGTTAGGTTTGGGTCAGGTTTGGGTTAGGTTTGGGTTAGGTTTGTGTTCGTTTAGGTTTGTGTTTGGTTGGGCTTAGGTTTGCGTTTTGTTATGTTTGGGTTTTGTTAGATTTGGGTTTTGAGGTTTGGGTTTGATTTGGTTTAGGTTGTGGTTAGGTTTGTGTTAGATTTGGGTTAGGTTTGGGTTAGGTTTCGTTTAAATTTGTGTTAGGTTTGTGTTTTGTTAGGTTTGGGTTTTGTTAGGTTTGGGTTTTGTTAGGTTTGTGTTTGGGTTTGGTATGGGTTAGGTTTGAGTTTGGTTTGGGTTAGGTTTGTGTTAGGTTTGGGTTAGGTTTGGGTTTGGTTTAGGTGTGGGTTAAGTTTGGGTTTTTTTACGTTTGGGGTTTGTTAGATTTGTTTTTTGTTAGGTTTGGGTTGGGTTCGGGTATGGGTTAGGTTTGGGTTTGGTTTGAATTTTGTTAGGTTTGGGTTTGATTAGTTTTGGGTTAGGTTTCGTTTAAATTTGTGTTAGGTTTGTGTTTTATTAGGTTTGGGTTTTGTTAGTTTTGGGTTTTGTTAGGTTTGTGTTTGGGTTTGGTATGTGTTAGGTTTGAGTTTGGTTTGGGTTAGGTTAGAGTTAGGTTTGTGTTAGGTTTGTATTTGTTTAGTTTTGGGTTAGGTTGGGCTTAGGTTTGGGTTTGGTTTAGGCTTGGGTCAGATTTGGGTTAGGTTTGGGTTTTTTTAGGTTTGGGTTTTGTTAGGTTTGGGTTTTGTTAGGTTTGGGTTTTGTTAGGTTTGGGTTTTGTTAGGTTTGGGTTTTGTTAGGTTTGGGTTTTGTTAGGTTTGTGTTTGGGTTTGGTATGGGTTAGGTTTGAGTTTGGTTTGGGTTAGGTTTGTGTTAGGTTTGGGTTAGGTTTGGGTTTGGTTTAGGTGTGGGTTAAGTTTGGGTTTTTTTACGTTTGGGGTTTGTTAGATTTGTTTTTTGTTAGGTTTGGGTTGGGTTCGGGTATGGGTTAGGTTTGGGTTTGGTTTGAATTTTGTTAGGTTTGGGTTTGATTAGGTTTGGGTTAGGTTTCGTTTAAATTTGTGTTAGGTTTGTGTTTTATTAGGTTTGAGTTTTGTTAGTTTTGGGTTTTGTTAGGTTTGTGTTTGGGTTTGGTATGGGTTAGGTTTGAGTTTGGTTTGGGTTAGGTTTGAGTTAGGTTTGTGTTTGTTTAGGTTTGGGTTAGGTTGGGCTTAGGTTTGGGTTTGGTTTAGGCTTGGGTCAGATTTGGGTTAGGTTTGTGTTTGTTTAGGTTTGGGTTTTGTTAGGTTTGGGTTTTGTTAGGTTTGGGTTTTGTTAGGTTTGGGTTTTGTTATGTTTGGGTTTTTTTAGGTTTGGGTTTTGTTAGGTTTGGGTTTTGTTAGGTTTGGGTTTTGTTAGGTTTGGGTTTTGTTAGGTTTGGGTTTTGTTAGGTTTGGGTTTTGTTAGGTTTGTGTTTGGGTTTGGTATGGGTTAGGTTTGAGTTTGGTTTGG
This sequence comes from Pectinophora gossypiella, assembly GCF_024362695.1. NCBI lineage: Eukaryota > Metazoa > Arthropoda > Insecta > Lepidoptera > Gelechiidae > Pectinophora > Pectinophora gossypiella. The sequence goes on along the minus strand of NC_065420.1, from coordinate 15,229,644 downwards.
GTTAGGTTTGTGTTAGGTTTGGGTTAGGTTTGGGTTTGGTTTAGGTGTGGGTTAAGTTTGGGTTTTTTTACGTTTGGGGTTTGTTAGATTTGTTTTTTGTTAGGTTTGGGTTGGGTTCGGGTATGGGTTAGGTTTGGGTTTGGTTTGAATTTTGTTAGGTTTGGGTTTGATTAGGTTTGGGTTAGGTTTCGTTTAAATTTGTGTTAGGTTTGTGTTTTATTAGGTTTGGGTTTTGTTAGTTTTGGGTTTTGTTAGGTTTGTGTTTGGGTTTGGTATGGGTTAGGTTTGAGTTTGGTTTGGGTTAGGTTTGAGTTAGGTTTGTGTTTGTTTAGTTTTGGGTTAGGTTGGGCTTAGGTTTGGGTTTGGTTTAGGCTTGGGTCAGATTTGGGTTAGGTTTGGGTTTTGTTAGGTTTGGGTTTTGTTAGGTTTGGGTTTTGTTAGGTTTGGGTTTTGTTAGGTTTGTGTTTGGGTTTGGTATGGGTTAGGTTTGAGTTTGGTTTGGGTTAGGTTTGTGTTAGGTTTGGGTTAGGTTTGGGTTTGGTTTAGGTGTGGGTTAAGTTTGGGTTTTTTTACGTTTGGGGTTTGTTAGATTTGTTTTTTGTTAGGTTTGGGTTGGGTTCGGGTATGGGTTAGGTTTGGGTTTGGTTTGAATTTTGTTAGGTTTGGGTTTGATTAGGTTTGGGTTAGGTTTCGTTTAAATTTGTGTTAGGTTTGTGTTTTATTAGGTTTGAGTTTTGTTAGTTTTGGGTTTTGTTAGGTTTGTGTTTGGGTTTGGTATGGGTTAGGTTTGAGTTTGGTTTGGGTTAGGTTTGAGTTAGGTTTGTGTTTGTTTAGGTTTGGGTTAGGTTGGGCTTAGGTTTGGGTTTGGTTTAGGCTTGGGTCAGATTTGGGTAAGGTTTGTGTTTGTTTAGGTTTGGGTTTTGTTAGGTTTGGGTTTTGTTAGGTTTGGGTTTTGTTAGGTTTGGGTTTTTTTAGGTTTGGGTTTTGTTAGGTTTGGGTTTTGTTAGGTTTGGGTTTTGTTAGGTTTGGGTTTTGTTAGGTTTGGGTTTTGTTAGGTTTGTGTTTGGGTTTGGTATGGGTTAGGTTTGAGTTTGGTTTGGGTTAGGTTTGTGTTAGGTTTGGGTTAGGTTGGGGTTTGGTTTAGGTGTGGGTTAAGTTTGGGTTTTTTTACGTTTGGGGTTTGTTAGATTTGTTTTTTGTTAGGTTTGGGTTGGGTTCGGGTATGGGTTAGATTTGGGTTTGGTTTGAATTTTGTTAGGTTTGGGTTTGATTAGGTTTGGGTTAGGTTTCGTTTAAATTTGTGTTAGGTTTGTGTTTTATTAGGTTTGGGTTTTGTTAGTTTTGGGTTTTGTTAGGTTTGTGTTTGGGTTTGGTATGGGTTAGGTTTGAGTTTGGTTTGGGTTAGGTTTGAGTTAGGTTTGTGTTAGGTTTGTGTTTGTTTAGTTTTGGGTTAGGTTGGGCTTAGGTTTGGGTTTGGTTTAGGCTTGGGTCAGATTTGGGTTAGGTTTGGGTTTGTTTAGGTTTGGGTTTTGTTAGGTTTGGGTTTTGTTAGGTTTGGGTTTTGTTAGGTTTGGGTTTTGTTAGGTTTGGGTTTTGTTAGGTTTGGGTTTTGTTAGGTTTGGGTTTTGTTAGGTTTGGGTTTTGTTAGGTTTGGGTTTTGTTAGGTTTGGGTTTTGTTAGGTTTGGGTGGTATTAGGTTTGGGTGGTGTTAGGTTTGGGTAGTGTTAGGTTAGGTTAGGTTAGGTTTGGGTTTTGTTAGGTTTGGGTTTTGTTAGGTTTGGGTTTTGTTAGGTTTGGGTTTTGTTAGGTTTGGGTGGTGTTAGGTTTGGGTGGTATTAGGTTTGGGTGGTGTTAGGTTTGGGTAGTGTTAGGTTTGTGTTGTGTTAGGTTTAGTTCATGTTAGGTTTAGTTCATGTTAGGGTTGGGTTAGGATAGGTTTAGGTATTGTTTGGATTCAGTTCGTTATTTCATATTATTATCCATGAAAATTCGTAATATCACTCTACTGCATCAAAATATCATAGACGCTTTTCTTTTTTATTGCTTCATAGGGTAGTCCTTGTCTCCCCGAAAATTTTAAGACCACTCCCGCGTCTCTAGGACGCCGGGAATGCAAAAATTTTGCCCTCCCGCCCACCCTCTGGCGATTTATTAGGCAGACGAGGTCACATACCCGCAGGGAAATCCACTCGCATTGTTATAAATACCTAGAATTCTTATTTACTTTCGTGCTTGTATTATTTTTTATATACCTCCTTTTTATATTATGTACTTATTTACGTTTTTAATTACTTATGCGGTTAATTACTTTTAATTAATACGTTTAGATATAGATTTATTTTTATACATTTTGCTTATTTCCATGCATACTCATTTATTTATTTGCTTATGTACTTAAGCTTACGTAGACAGCGAGTATGTCAGCGATTCAGCGATGGTGCCTACACTACATGGGCAATGTTGCTTGCTCAGGACAAAATCTTGTAGCGGACTCAACTATTTGACCAGCTAGTTCGTTCCGTATTCAATAGATGGCGCTCATTATTTCTGAATGTTTGTACAGCGGTCCAGCTAATGAGAGACTTTCCAATCGTTGTTCCCCAAACACACGATAGATGGCGTTGTTCACTTTTAACACGTGATTATTACCTATTTTCTCATTGCTGGGGTACATAATTGTTCAAAATTAAGCAAAATTAAAAATTTTGAAAAAAACCCACGACGGTATAAATCTCATCGAAAAAGAATCAAATAACTGAAAATCTCCGACTTAACCCAATCATTATGTAACGAAATATTATATTATTATATTATAATATTATACTTTCTAAAAAAGAGTTGATATCTCGAGACATTGGTAATAGATCAGATATACTTAAGTACCTAAACAATGAATATGGATGTTTACAGTTTTTTCCTAACGTGTCTGTTTCTCGAAGATATACTTAAATGTAGCGATAATAATTTTACCATAATACATAACCCAGGAATATCCGTCGGGGGCTGCCTTTTCTATATAAAATTTCAACAAAAATTTAATCATACTCATAAGTGTATTTTATGCCGTCGTTAAACATCTAAAATTCTTCAATACATATAAGATAAGTGGCCGCGTTCTAAAAACCAACATACTACCAAGGGCCACATACAAAACGAGCGTGACACGCCTGGCGTGTCATCGGCCCCGCTTAATGATGACACGCCTGGCGTGTCATTGGCCACACGTAAAGATTTACATTCATTTTCGCTGATGCGGCGCCACTGACGCTATTTCGTGTTTACTTCCTAAACTGTGCGGTGGTGATTGAGAGTTTCAATTATTTAGAATGCATTCTAAGAAGGTTGATGAGCTAAAAAGTAAGTTTTATTATAAATTGATAAGTGGTTGTAAACATTTTGCAAGATTTTAATAAGTCATTTTTAATATTTAGGACCTACAAAAAAAATTTGTCCAAGATACAGACGTAGACTTGACTCAAGCAGATAGCCCATTTTGATTTGATTTTTAGGGTTCCATAAAAGAGAAACCCTGTACCATACTACACCCATACCCTCCTACACTATACTATACTATAGAATCCACTCATGTATTTGTCTGTCTGTCCGTCTGTATGGAAAACGTTGAAATTTAGTACATAGGTACCTATTTAGGATTTGGTGGCTCAAACACGAAGGCGCGGTAGTAGATAAACAAATTCCTAAGTTTTGGGTTGTTTTCGGAGGGGAAACTAAAAAAAATTGAACTTTTCGCAAGTGCATCTTGTAATACTAATATCAAATAAAAGAACTTTTACGGAGAATGGAAATGAAAATGGTTTTTTAACCGACTTCGCAAGAAGGAGGATTATGGTTTTCGAGTATATGTAAATACGTATATTTCTTTGTGTCGCTCTGTAGTAAACGGCTTGTCGTTAGATTCGTCTTGATTGTGAGATTTGTAAGACATTGATACGTCAAAATTATAAAAAAAAAATTCTCATGTAGTCGGGTCTTTTGTTTTTGAAATAATTCCACTTACATTTTTTTAATCCATCGTTTTAAAGAGATTCCATCAGAATAATTACGAAAATTGACTGTCTCCGAAACTTTTAAGTCTTTTTGAAAAAAAAAATATAAAATATAGAACTTTACTTTTTATTTTACAGTAAAATTATAATGAAAATCCTAAAGGAAATTGGGCAAATCTGGTCCAAGAACCTCCACTGATGAGACTTATATGTAATGAAAGCTTATGCTTTCTGGCAAAGTTCTATCAGATTCTGTCCCGGGGTTCTTTTTCTACGGCCATGTAGTACATCGCCTTATGCGAAAGAGACGAAATTTTATACATTACTAGATAAAGCCCGCGACTTCGTCCGCGTGGCGTGTCATAAAATAGAGATATTTGTGTGTGTGGGAGAAAGGTTAAAAAATTCTTAATTTTATTTAACGGCGAAATGCCTAAGAACAAAATTAAAATAACTTAAAAAGACTTATAACCTACAATTATTTGAACAAAATTTAGAAATTACAACAGAATATTACTTATACATAATTCAATAGCCGTGAACGTCCGCCTGGAAAATTCAACAGAAAACTACCTACTAAAGATTTGAACCATCCAAGAATAGTGAAAAGTCGCCCGCATAATTCAATATTTAATACGACCATCAACGACGTCTGCCTCACGCGTCTGCCGCATTCCGGTTGCTCACTCGGGTATCTGCCCCCCCTCCGCGCCTCGCCACCACGGTCGCCGCCCCATTCGCTCTAACTCGCTTCCCGTTCCTAGGGGAATTTTTAACTTTGCATTCACTAAGGTATATGCATGTCAAATTTCTAGCATCTAACTTATGCAGTTTAGATTTTTTCATACAACAATTTTTTCCCGTTAACTCCCGTTTTTCAAAATACAGCCATAACTAAACTTTATATTTATTAAGGTATGCATGCATGCTAGATTGAAAACATCTATCTTACGCGGTTTCGATTTTTTCATACAAATGTTTTTTTCCTGCTAACTCTCGTTCCCGTGGGAATTTTGCAATATCCTGTTGCAACTAAGCTTTAAGTTTACTAAGGTACATGCATGCCAAATTTCAATCGTCTAACTTAAGCGGTTTAGATTTTTCATACAAAAGGATTTTCCCGCTAATTCCCGTTCCCGTGGGAATTTCGGGAATTCATTTCTTAGTGCACCTCTAGGGTACCTAAGCTACGTCCCTTCCAAATTTCAAGTACCTACGTTTAGCCGTTTAGGCTGTGCGTTGATATGTCAGTCAGTGAGTCAGTTAGTTTCTCCTTTTATATATTTAGATGATACATAATTATTGTAGACTTAATTATTCAGGAACAAATCTTGAGTCGATTTTAGCTCAAATTGTATTTTATCTCGTATTTAGCCAGGACAAACATGCCGTAAAAAAAGAACCCCGGGACAGAATCTGATAGAACTTTGCCAGATTCATAGGGAAAGCATAAGCTTTCATTACACATAAGTCTAAATCGATGCTATAATTATGCGCCGCCCTGGCCGTAACCGGTCGAATGACTTATTACTATATTTTTTTGTATCTTAGGTGCGTAATATTGATTACTCTTAAAATGTTTACAACCCCTGAAAGTATGGGCTTTGGGCATTAAACTAGAAACCAAGCTATATATGGAGATCTGTGTTTAATTTCAAAAATATTGGTCTATTTCATTAATTAATTATCGCATTTTTGGCTGATTTTGCATTTTTTCTTCGTGACACGCCTCGCGTGTCACTGGCCCCCTGTGAAAGTTTTGCGTGACACGCCAGGCGTGTCATTGGCCACGAATCGGTTAAAAATAAAACAATTTTTTCCTTGAACATTATGATTTATTAGGTAGGTAAACGTATTTAAGACGTCTCCTTTATATTCGTGGTGGTGGCTGCGGTCGTCTCCTCTATAGGTGTATTAGTCTCAGGACTTCGACTGGGAGGATGGACAGTTATTTCTCTCTTTGTCAGAATTTAATCGAAGATATACTGCAGGATTCGTCTCATGATTAGAAAGATGAATTGCGGCCGCTGTTGTGTCAGAGTTAACATGGAGAGGTATTACCGCTGTTTGTGTCTCAGTATAAGAAGAATGTGGGATACGTTTTGTATCAGGATTCTGAGAATGGAGGGCGTTTCCTCTTGTCTGAGGATTAAGAATATGGAGTGGGGTTGTTGTTGTTGTTTCAGGATCAGGAGGTTGAAGAGGGATTACTGTTATCTCAGGAAGATGCAGGATTCCTCTTGTCTCCGGATCAGGTGGTGGGTGGAGAGGGATTATTCTTGTCTCCGGCTCAGGCATAACAGGCTCGGGAGGAAATCTGCCGAAAAAGCAACCCTATTCAGGACCACTGTTTCCCTTCAGCAGTCAAGTATTTTAGAAATGGAGAACTGCACCGACCAGACTTGTCGTCGGCCCATAGAGTAGTTTCCAACTAGTCAAATCACGAGATTACTAGATTGTATGTAAAAGCAACCCTAAGCTATGACGTTATACAAAAACGAGCCTAGGAAACTACCCAATAGTACCTACTGAACATTAGTATAATTTCGTCAACTATCGATGCCAACTCTACAGCTAAGATGGGTTGAAGTGTTTCGCTCTCAACGGTTCAAATCTTCAAATCATTTTGACGGATGACATCTTGTTGTCATAGTTTTTCATCCTATAAATCTAATAGTTTTGGGCCGATACAATTTAGTTTGCCATCGACACGACAAGAAGAAGAATAGGCTATTGGGTGCTACTAGCAATAGCTAAGAAATATCTTTTTCGTTGGTTGGTTTAGACAAAATAGAGCATGTCCTTTATAAATCTGTGAAGCGTCGCTACTTAGTTTGTACTTCTGGGACTTTCAGCTCGTATAAAATAACGAGACTGGCGCAAGGCGGCCGCTGGCTCTTGGTTCAAATAAATCCTCTCAAAATTCTTTGTATTGGCAGACAATGATTAGGTATGAAACTGAGGATGGCACAAGAGATGGTTGCAAAGAAAAGACAAGTGTATAACTGAATACATAATTTATTTGTTACTGGTTGTACCCGAGCAGGCGGCGGCGGCGGCGGCGGCCCACGTCACAGGGCGCGTCTACTCGCGCTACAGGCAACTATGTACAATTGTACACCCATTATTTACAACATAAACGATAGAAGACTCAACATAATATTAATATATCAAAATGTTAATTCGGTATAATTCCGCTTATAATATCGATGCTCTACGAGTGGAAACGTTTAAAGCGCACAGGGATACGTTAGCGGCGGGGGTTCTAAACATATTCGTTTTTGTAAATTAACTCGGTAACGCGGAGCGGTACAAGTGATACAAAAGGACGTCCGTAGTATTTAAGTACCTACTTGCGTTAAACTTACCTCGACGGGGCGCGGCACCGTCTCGTCCCACAACGTCCCGCATCGAACGCGAGCGTAAAGTGAAGCGGGCGGCCTACTACAATCGTGTCACTATCCCTAATTAATTAATTAACAATATATTTGGTTAAAGATTTGAAAAACAAAAACTCCAAAATCACAATGGTGCGCGCGGCGGCGACCACGGGGCTGGGCGGCGGCCCGCGCTGCTTACGACTTCTTCCTGCAATACATAACAACAGCGGCGCGTTAGCTCCTCTGACCGCCACTCGCAAACACTGTCAAACACACCAGCAACGGGACGTAGGGCAAGCTACTAGGACATGGCAGAGGGCACTCACTGGTCGTGGTTGTCGGTGTCCGAGTCCTCCAGCTCGGTCTTGGTGCGGCGCTTCTCGTACACCAGGATGATGGCGCAGAGCACGAACACCTCGGCGCAGATGCCGAGGAAGGGCCAGAGCGCGGCGTACATGTCCTTGACGCGCAGGCGCGTGACGGCCGCCGTGCCCTGGCCGCCGGCCGCGGCGCAGCGGAACCAGCCCGCGTCGCCGCGCTCGGCCGGCTCCAGCACCAGCTCGCCCGCCTCCACGCCCTGCTCGCTGGCCCGCAGCGCCGCGCGCGGCCCCATGGCCGCCGTCACCTCCGTGCCGTTCTCCACCGTCTCCGACGAGTTGCTGAAGGTCCACACGACGGCCGGGTACGGCCGGCCCACCAGCTTGCACACCAACTTCAGCTTCTGGCCCTCGACGACGCTGGTGTCGGCGGGCAGCTTGGCGTGGGGCCGCACGCGCAGCTGCCAGGCCAGCTGGGCGGCGCCGGCGCTGCAGCTGTAGTTGCCGAAGTCGGCCTCCACGGCGCGCTCGCCCAGCGTCAGCAGCGAGCGCGGCCCGCCCGCCGCCGGCAGCAGCACCAGGTGGCCCCGCTCCGACAGCTCCAGCACCGTGCCGTTCTTCCTCCTGCAACACACGTCCGCATGCTATTACACGGTGATTCCTAGATATAAAGCCAAACCTAACCAAAGCCAATACCCTACGCAGTTATGTATGTGAAAATGAATATAAACACTCAACGTTTAGTCGCTATAAATAGTTAAATTGCCACATGACTGTACATACTCCTATCGAAAGGTATAGAGAAGCTTTAATTAATTGCTACGACGACAATAACCATGCGCAGAGTCCGAGCACCGTCCGCTCGTCGGCATTTCAGTTGCCGAGTTAGCTTAATGAGCGATCGACCCGATTGTTTCTGAAGTATCATGTGTCAACCATAATTGAACAAACTTTCATTTACCACAAGCTTCCAGTCAAAATAAAGTCGGTCAGTCGGTCGTGCACGAAGGTACTCACCAGACGAGCGGCTCCGCGCTGCCGAGACTGCTGCAGTCGAGGGAGAAGTTCCCGCGCAGGTCGAAGTACTCCACCTTGCCGGCGTCGGCCCCGTCGTCGGCGCCGCCCGCGGCCTCCGCGGCGTCTGTGGTCGGCGCCGCGCCTGCACACACACACTCGAGGTCAGAGCCGGCCCGCGGCCGCCTCGCGCGCGCGCCACGCGGTGCCAACTTACACTGGGCGAAGAAGTCATGTAGAGCTATCCAGCATGAGTCGATCTGACCAGCGTCGGACCCGTGCGAGTAACGCTAGCGTTGGCAATCCGATTGCAGGACGCGGGCGGAGCCGGGTGGCGACTAGGTGCCGTGGCGGTACCTTATCATTTAATTTTAATTAGGATAAAAACTAATCTACTGTCTACTCGAGCGATACGAACGGCGATATCTATAAGCGAATTGTGAAATCTACTACCGTCTTATGTCTTATCTACGTGTACAGAAAATAAGGAAGCGTCTAAAATCTAAATAACGAACAAAACGTCAAACATCCGAGGACGAGGTAGCGAGGAGCGGCCCTCCGCCGCTCACTACTGCACAGAGATCACATCGAGGCCACCGACGGAGCGACTCCTCTCGCCGAAGACGGAGAGGCCTACGGGACGGAGACAAATCATACGGTGCAACGACAACTAGCGACTAACGCTATCGAATCCAAATAGAAAGAACAGAAAACGGGCGGCTACGGAGCAAAGAAAACATATATGGGCGGGCGGCGGCGGGCGGTACCGGACAGGCGCACGCGCACGCGCGGCGAGCTGCGCGCGCACTCGTACACGCCGGCGTGGTGCGGCCGCGCCGCCGGCGCCGCCAGGCGCGCCGTGAGCGCGGCGCCGGCCGCCGCCGCCGCGCCGGCCGCCGCCGCCTCGCCCGCCGCCATGTCGGCCGGCGGCGGCCCGCCGTCCAGGCGCCAGTCGGCGCGCTGCTCGGGCCGCAGCGCGCACTCCACCACGAGCGGCGCGCCCGCGCCCACCACCAGCTCGCGCTCGGCCGCCGCCGCCTCTGCGGACGCCACGCACCGTCCGCGTCTCTAGCCAGCGCTAGCGACGCGGACGTCACAGATTACGCTGCGGAGATCGGCCGCTATCACCGGCAGTTGTAAAAACAAATGTTCAGTATCAGTGTGTATGTGCTCATTGCCAGATCTGTGTTCTCAAACATTGTCTAAGAAGATATCTCGATGACTAGCTTACGCACATTAAACTAATTAAATAGATAACATTTATTTGCTTATAGTTTTACTAACAGTTTTCCCATTACCCAACATATTATGTATACCTAATTACTTTGTTTTATCAATTAAATAAATATAATAAATATAAATAGGGGTATAAGATAAGAAGGAGTATATATATACATACCCCCTCCAGTTTATTGAGGGGAGGCCTGTGCCCAGCAATGGGACGTATATAGGTTATTTATTTAGGTTATTTAGGTTATCTATATGTATATATTTTTTTTCTATTTCACCAAATCTATAAAGTAATAGGTAATTTATTTAATTATTTACCACATGGAAGCATTTCATCTAAAAACAATATTGCTATTGGACAAATGGCATATTGCAATATTGCTTTTTTAGATGAACTGCTTCAATGTGGCCTTTTTAGCCCCCTTCTCCACTGAACAAGCTTGTTCTATATAGAAAAAATATGGCTGTAAACAAGCTAATATTTTAATCAAACAGAAATGGAATGACTGTTTTAACTTCATTACTGTGTACACATACCTACCTACATGACAACCGTTATCATTACATTTTATTTGTTAAGTATATGACTGTAGTTTCCCAGTTTTACAAAAACTCCAACAGCTACCTTTATTATATTATACTCATATATTCTTCTTCGACAATTGTGTGGGTTGTGAGGTGAATTACCAAACATCAACCCTGGTGTCAGGGTTATTATTAAACCACGAAAGGCCCCTGACATGGCTCATGTAACAACATATTACTTATATAAATAGTACATATAAATAGTTTTACTTTTGTTTGTAGAGCACAGGTACATCTTTCAAACAAGCATCAACAAAATTAGTGCCAATTAGTGAAAAATAAACTTCATTATGACTCCACTATGTTCATAATTATGGGCCATATCCTGTTGCCAAAAAACCATGGTTTGTGGTCAATCTTTTGATAAACAGTAATACAGCAGTTATAAAAAGGTTGAATTATCTTTGAATCTTTAGTGATGATTGATTGAAAGATGTAATATCACTCTTACACAAAATCTTGGTGTGTGTATACTGTATAAGTACTACACCTTAGTCAACATAATAAAATGTGGGTATTTTCCATATGTAAATAAAAGTTGTTTTATGACAAAATAAGTCAAATTGATTGAGATAATGTTTGATACATTATCGCAATCATTTCAGTAATATTATTATTTGTTTTATTCTTGAAACTTTTTTCTAAAAGAACCCATTACCTATAAGGTATCTTTCTCAAATTGAATTCCTGCCTGATACTTGGTTGTTTGTGAAAGGCTCTTCATAAGAAGCATAGTATAGATGGTATAGCGTGATGGACTGGGCCTGTCGAAGTATGTGTGTGTGATGTAGTATTAATGCACTAGGTAAACGATGTGGAGTCTCTGACCTCGGCGACAAGGGCGCCCGCTACGCTACTCCCGACTAGTCGCGCTATCTACCGAGACACTAGCAGGAACAGCCGCACGTCTGACACCGACAAGGCATGCGTGGTGTGATGCGACACCAGCCCCGACTGCTAGTGACATCACCGTCGCGGCCACGATCGATCAGCTGCGACCTGTCCCCGAATGTCTATGCTTGACCCATATACTAGCAATTTCGTCCCTTACACACCTAATTGCTACCAAAACAATAATTTAATTTTCATATGTCACCATTATGTATATTAAATTCACTTACTTTGTCCGTTTGAGGGAACCACAGTGGCTAAAAATAGCAGTGCCACTGGCAAACAGGATAGTACTCGCCGCATGGTGATTGCTATTAGATGGATACTAATCACTTAAAGATATTATTCTTATCAGATGAGCGCAATGCTCACTAAACAGTCAACCACAACGGAAGAAGGACTTCCAAATGACTAATCAACGTTACGAACACTAGAACAATGCAGCAAAATGGCGCAGTGAGTGAACGGCTGACAGATAGCAAATAGTGTTGTTCGCGAACTCTTGCTTGCGGTAAACTTGAGTCTACTCGTAACAAACGCCAAAATCGTCCAAAAATTCCGAAACACTTTCGATGTTTTGTTCAACAATACATGACTTTCTTTAAATGTTTAAAAATACATCAGTTAAAGGCCGAATCTATTTTGATTAGGGTTAGCCCGAAAGGGTTGATCAAACCTAAGATAGATAAGTCATTCGCTGACGGGTTTATAAAACGTAGTGGTTATATATATATGCGCCTTTGACTACAACGGATATACGATTCGCACTTGAGTTATGGAAGTATTCGAAATTTCGAATCGTAGAAAGAGTATAGGTACTACAGAAGACTGGATATCCTATTCACTCGCACAGAAAAAAGAAAAATAATTGCTAGTTTCGTATGACAAAAAGAAACAGAGCATGATATTTATTGTCCCTCATCGTATGTCGGCGTTTTTCAGCTACTCAAAAGGAAGGAACAAATGAGGGGAATGCAGGAAAGGAACTGAAAAAAGCATACACCACTCCACCAAGGAAAGGAATATAGTATAGCTACACTAAATTAGTATTATTTTATAAATAAAAACACCTGACTGCTTAATATACGTTTTTTATTTTATGGATATCTTTTATGTAATGACGTGGCGGATAGAACAGATGTCAGATAAGTAGATTTTCCTGGTATGTCTCTTACTGGGCTGAATTTGATATTTTGATAAAATAATTACTCGAATCGTAACATCTGCGAATCACATCCCTAAAACATAGATATCTGGGATTGCCAGATGAAAAAAATAAAGGCAAACATAATCCTATTATAATACTATTGTTACTATTTTTTACATCCCTATCGGGGTGGGCAGTATAACACAAGTTATCATAAGCATGATAACCCATACCCATTATAGAGTCGATAAAGTAATGCTACTAATAAAGTCGTACGTAACCCAATGTCCTTTTATAACCCAAACCTCATTGTTTAACTATTATGCGTCTGGAAAACTGGGCTTTATGATGGTCATACTATGTATAGAACTAGAAATTAACGCTTTCTCGGTGTAGTATTCTCCATGCTACTTTTTTAAGGAAAATAGGGTAGTATATCTTTTGCCTTCCGCCACGCAGTACTCCGTCTGCCGCGAGTGGGATGGCTCCCAGATAGTGATGGGCAGGGAAAGAAAAAATTGGGTGGGAAAGAAAAAATATCGGGAAAATATGGGAAAATAAAATAAACACCCGAAAAATTCCCGAATCATGGGAAAATATTTTTTATTCAATTATTTTTAATCTTATTATTATTTGTATCTCGTTTCCATGTCTCGGGTCGGGTCTGTCATGGAGTCCCGGACTTTTGGAAGGCGTGCGTGGGGCCGAAGCTAACACGTAGAGGCCCCTTAAGACAATTTACTCTAAATGTGTTGTGACACCAACCGGCGATTATCCCTGTATGCACTATGGGAGTGCACCCAAAGACAATTCCTGGTTCGTGTAGGACTATTGCAGATTATGGGAACAAAAGGAACTGGGCTATTGGGTTGGGGGTTAGTGAACCGGGATACTGGGGCTATGGGGGACTATGGCGCCTGCTCGACCAATGTTAATTACAGAGATATATTGGGCAGGCGGTGACTCGTCACTCACTGGTTGGGCCACCTATCTAGCCGACGCGACTGGACGGCAAGGCAGCAACATGGTTGTGAGCATCTCAGGGTGTCAAGAGGTGTACACCGCTTTCTGCGAGGCGGTTTACCCGCCTTACCAACTCGCGACTTATGCATCTTTCACTTCCACCTTGCGAGCGTATAGCTCTAACGCCCCACTCTGGCTGGCCAATGAAGGCAAGCCAGAGGTGAGAGTCCTGCGGCCCCCGCTAAGATCCACTCCGGCCAGCCAGTACTGTCACCATCTTTGTTGCTCTTCTTTGGACTCTCTCTAGTAGTGCAATGTCCTTCCTATAGTAAAGTCTCCATAGATGAAACCCATGTTCTAACAGCCATCTGACGTAAGTAAGTTTTGTAAAGCCTAAGAAACAATTCCGTATCTATATGATAAAAAGCTTTTCTAATTATGTATACGAGGGAGTTATCCTTCTTAGTGATTCCAATAATGTGTTCGTCCCACTTTAGATTATGTGTTATCGTTATGCCAAGGTCATTTTGTTATTTAACACACTCGAGAGGTTTTGAGTCAATGGTGTAACTCAACGTGGGGTGGTTACTGCCAACATGCAACACAGTGCATTTGTCTACTTTTAATGTGATTAGCCAATCTCGGGTCCAAGCAATTACTCTATCAAGATCATCTTGGATTATATTATGGCTAATAAGTGGATTCCCCGTTATTTTCGTGTCATCTGCAAAGAGTGATATATCAGACATGATACCATGTTTAAGATTTGTAAGGTAGATACTGAATAAAATAGGTCCTAACACCGATCCCTGCGGCACACCGCTGAGGACTTTTCTGGGAACAGAGTATGATTCTCCGATGCGCACAGAGAATGTGCGATTTGACAGGAAGTCTTCAATCCACTTCACGACATTGTCTCTGATTCCAAAGGGCTCTAATTTAGCAATCAATCGTGTGACAGGAACTCGATCAAAAGCTTGTTCATAGTCCAAGTAAATAATATCTGTAGGTATTCGTGCCTCCCAATTTCTTGCACAAAACCATGTTGCTCCTCGATGATGACATTCTCTCGTGCCAAAAGCATCCTATATATCCTATAATATATAGATATCTTTGCATGGAATTATTAAAATCGAACATTCCATTCAAAATATATTACAAAGGAGATCATCGGCTTTCCATACTTTGGCCGGCCCAAATTTGAAAGTGCCGGTCAGAGAAAAAAAAATGTGTCAAACTTTTCGAGTAGATTGTTCTGAACATTTTTTACTATGACACCAGACGTGTATGACCATTAGTTTGGCTTTAATTGGATTTTAAAAATCTCGATTTTTCATACATTTTGTAAAAAATAATATTATGTCCGTTGGGAAAAAGAGGTATACAGGCGTATTACAAAAAGGACCTTTAGAACATTTAATAATCTGGTGCAAAACATTTTTGACCGTTATCTTGACTTTTTATTCGTCTCTCTTTCCGTTTTGGTTCAAATGGGAAAATGTCAGCCAGCGAAACGAAATAAGTCAAATCTTTTGGTAAACGACTTGAAACGTATTTTTACTATACTACCAAATGTCGACTTTGGCTTTTATTGGACTTTTAAAAAAATCTTTTTTTTATACATTTTAACAATGACAACAAGTAGAGCTTTCCCAATGACTAGTTATTAGTCAGATAAATACTTTGTGTTTTTGTTTTGTGTGTTGTTAGGTGAACTTCTATATTAATACTATCTGATTTTAGATATGACGTTGGCTGTAGTTTTTGCATTCGACTCAACATTACGGCCTAAGTTTAGGTTGAATTATGGTATTGATTCACCTTGACCGTAAATGGTTACCACCCTCCAAAGATAAGCTTGCCATCTAGTGACGAAACTCGTATTTTGGCATGACGTCTGAAGTATCTGTTAGGGAAAACAGGAGTCGGGTAGTTGTACTTTGCAAGTATGCCTATCACAATGTCATGGTGCTACTCGGCCGATAACATAGTACCTCTATCACCCCACTGTTTATTCCTTGTATACACTTTTCTTTAAAAAAAAGTAGCTTCTTAAGCGTGTATCACCATCAGGTAAGGTAGTGGTCAAACGCAAACCTATTTTTCAAAAGACGACCACCATATTACGCCTTTAGCAAGATAGTTCCATTATCACTAGATAAAACTTTTTTTTGATTTTTGAAAAATCGAATTAAGTTCAAAATATTGGTCATAGTCGTTTAATGCCATAGTAATAAACATTCTGACGATCCTTTAAATAACGCGCCTGTTATATTTTATTTTTATACAAAATGAAACAAAATTCAAGTTTTTTTTTAAATCCAACAAAAGCCAAACTAATTAATGGTCATAGACGTTTGGTGCCCTAATAATAAATGGTCAAATGGATAAGTTCTAACGGGATATACAAATATTGTTCCATGGCCGGCACTTCACATTTTCACCAAAAATGTATGAAAATTCAGTTTTTTTTTAATTCGAATAAAACCGAAAATATTGACCCTACAGCTTTGGTGCCATAGTAATAAATGCTCAGACGGATAAGTTCTAAGGATAATACCATTATTGTTACTTGGCCGGGACTTTACATTTTCACCAAAAATGTATGAAAAATACAGTTTTTTAAAATCGAATAAAACCGAATATATTGACCCTACAGCTTTGGTGCCATAGTAATAAATGCTCATACGGATAAGATCTAACGGAATATAGCAAAATTATTTTATGGCCGGCACTTTGACTTCTGGGCCGAAATCCGATGATCTCCTTTAAGTTTTTTAAGAGTTCATACGACACTACGACAGAAAATAAATTGGGCATAAGTAGGCATACATTATATTTAAATGGTCTTTGTTGGAAATCCTTACTTTTAATACAAATATATGCGATAAAAAATATTTTCCCTTGAAATGGGAATTTTTCGGGTTTTTTCCCTCAGAATTGGGAAAATTCCCAAAACGCGGGAATTTTCCGGGTAAGAACCCAACACTACTCCCAGAGTAGTCTATTTTCAAAGCCGTATAGGACTCTTGTCCTCCGCCTCTATATAATAGTGCTGGCAGTTACTAACAACTAACTAGAACTAAACTACTAAAAATAAACATGAAATATTATATACATATCACTATAATTTATCATTATACTTTGCTTGAGGTTCAAAACGGAAAAATACAAGAGGGGATCGTAGTTTATTTATTTCACAACACAAAACCTCAGAAAAGCAACCTGTCATGGACCAGCGTGGTAATAGTTGTCGTGAGTTTTAAAAAATAGTATGGTTCCCTGCTCTGCGTCAGGAGATAAATGAAACAAAATATTCAACATTAAAATTTATTGATAAATACTATACACAAGTGGGCGTCGCCTGCACTCTCCGCATAACGGATTCAACACAACTAACTTAAACTAAGGTTACACTATATTAGGTACGGGTTCTTTGGAATACTACGTCATAATTACCGTTCATAACTAATATTGGAATAGCGGCGACGTCGTCGTGCTGCGGCCGCACTACGCCCAGATCTGAAACAAGAAGCGGCGCGTGAGTGTCGTGTGGCCGGGCGGGGGCGGGGGCGGGGGCGGGGGGCGGGCGGGGGGCACGCACCCGGATGGTGGCGTCCCAGGAGGCCGTGGACAGCGCCGTGCCGTCGGGCGCCAGCTGCACGCGCTGCACGCGGTGCTCGTGGCCGCACAGCACGCACACGCGCGCGGCCCGCAGCGCGTCCCAGGCGCACGCCGTGTAGTCGGAGTAGCCGGCGAACAGCAGGCGGCCGCTCACCGACCACTCCACCGAGTTGACGCCGAACAGGATGCTCTCCTTGGTGTAGCGCGCCACCTCGCGGTCGGCGCGCAGGTCGAACAGGCGGCAGCACGAGTCGTCGGAGCCCGAGGCCAGCGAGTCCCCGGAGGGGTGGAAGCGCACGGCGGTCACGTCCGAGTCGTGCGTGTCGAAAGCCTGCACGGCCTGGCCGGTGCGCATGTCCCACACGAGCAGCTGGCGGTCGCAGGCGCCGGACACGAAGGTGTCGCCCATGTCGCAGGGCGCCAGGTCCACGCACATCACGTCGGCCGCGTGCGCCTGAAAGCTCTGCAGCAGCTGGCCTGATTCGATGTCCCACAGAGCGCAGGTGCCGTCGCCGGACCCCGTCAGGATCTGCCGGTCCGAGTTGGGGAACAGGCAGCACGAGATGTACGACGTGTGCGTAGCCACGGTGCGCTTGCGCGCCGCCGGCTCCTCCTCGCCCAGCGGGAACACCGTCAGCTTGTTGTCCAGGCCCCTACACACGGAACGATATCAGATATTAAAGTTGGTTTTCCAAAGATTAAATAAAAAATACTTTAACAACCAATTGCCGGAATCATTATGGTTCTCCAATTATTAATAGCAACTGACCCAGCGGCGACCATGTTCCCGGAGGGCGCGTAGGCGCAGGCCATCACCCACGTGCTGGGCATGGGGATTGTCAGCTCCTTGGTGGCCGTAAACGCGTCCCAGATGATCAGCTTGCCGTCCTGCAACACACAGCGCGGTCATGTAACAGGCATAGCTCATGTACGCGTATACACACATGTTCATAATTATATGTATAACAAACATCAACCCAAGTAATGTTGTGTTTCCATTGCTGGTTATGTTAGGAAGCATAACTCCAGAAGTCTTCTGAGACATTCACTGATTATGTTGCCACCCTGTCCATTCAAGGTTCTTGCTAAACAAGCCCCATTGACCTCTGCAAGCCTACGTGAATCCTACGTGGTGTCTGTGCTTCTAGGATTGTATGGGATGCAGTATTCTCTGTAGTGTCCTCACCTGCGAGGAGGACACGATGTGCCGCTTGTCGGGAGCCCAGTCCGAGCACAGCACCTTGGACTGGTGCCCCTTCAGCACGCGCCGCAGCTTCAGGTTGGGGAAGTTCACTGGTTCCAGCCGCTCCGCTACACATGACACTGCCAATAACATGGTATAAACTTAGATTTGGTATTTTATCAAAATATTATTTATTTATTCAATCTCGAATTTTTTTATTAAATCCTCTTTACAAATAATGTTATTTTTGTATCATTGACAGCTGTAACATCACATAACAAATACTTTATTGCATACAGGAAGTTACGGAACCAACCTGAAATTCCCACAAAACCATGGTTTTTCCGTTATCGCTCGGCGGACAAACAAACCACATCGGTTATATGCCGGCTCCGTATCGGCCACGCGTGCACCCCACTAAATTTATTTAAACTGAAGATACGAAATTCTCCCATGTGTGACTGCGGAACTGAAGAAGGCTCCACAGACCTATCTCTTTGTATGATATCCTGCCATCGAAAATTCCCAGACCCATAAATATGAAATCCCTGCTTTTATACACTAACACGCCTTTCATTAGACTATTTTGTAAATACACTTCTCATCAAAAAAATCGAAACACTTCCGTTTTCATTGTTTCTGTCCGAATTTAACACAAAAAAGAATTCATACGATGAAAAAAAATACATAAATGTATTGCTGGCAGTTTGGCCATTACAGTAATAAGCGAAAATTCTAAATTCAAAATTAGAATTTCATTTGTTTATCTTATAAACGAAATGAATCACTGTTTTGAGACAAATGTGTGTTTAGGGTTGGAGTACATTTAGCGTTTAAAAACTAAAAATTGGCGCCTATCCTTAAACTTTTTGTTTTTTATTTCAATACTGTGACTTTGGGACGTCTGAAAAAAGGTTTTTTTTCTAAAACGTATGGATACTTCGCCCACAGAAGCCGCCCAAGTTGTGGCATTGCTGGATTCTGGCCTTAGTCAGCGTGTTGTGGCTGCAAGACTGCATCTAAGCCTGTCATCTGTTCATAGAGTCTATAAACGTTATCGGGAGACTGGTTTGTTCACGCGCCGTTCAGGATCTGGCAGGAATCGGGTCACTTCTGAGCGAGATGATCGATTTATTGTAACAACTTCTTTAAGAAATCGACGCCTTAACGCTTTTCAACTGCAGCAGCGGCTTCGTGTTGTACGAAGGGTGGCTGTAAGTGACTCTACAATTAGAAGAAGGTTGAAGGATCGTGGACTGGTACCGCATAAGCCAGCAAATGGGCCGAAATTAACTGCAGACCATCGAAGAGCGCGCCTTAACTTTGCACGTGAGCACCTAAATTGGTCATACCTA
Source organism: Pectinophora gossypiella (assembly GCF_024362695.1). Lineage (NCBI taxonomy): Eukaryota > Metazoa > Arthropoda > Insecta > Lepidoptera > Gelechiidae > Pectinophora > Pectinophora gossypiella. Next base: position 15,209,948 of record NC_065420.1, on the reverse strand, counting down.
CAGTGGAGCAAAGTTCTCTTTTCTGATGAGTGTAAAATTATGCTGTATGGTAACGACGGAAGGAACAAGGTCTACAGAAGAGACGGAGAACGCTATGCACAATGCTGCATTGAAGAAAAGGTCAGCTATGGTGGCGGTTCGTGGACGGTTTGGGGAGGAATCAGCGCCGACGGTAAGACAGAGCTTGCTTTCGTGTCTGGGCCACGTCTGCCTGCACTAAACTGTCATCGGTACGTCGAAGAGTGTCTCGAGCCTCATGTGATGCCCTATGCACATTTTATTGGCAACGGCTTCATATTCATTCCACGACAATGCTAGGGCTCACACCGCGGGCGTCGTACGAGATTATCTTAACGAAGTCGATATCTCTATTATGGAATGGCCAGCAAGAAGCCCGGACATGAATCCCATTGAACATCTGTGGGATGAATTAAAGAGACGAATTCGAGCAAGAGATCCTGCCCCAGAAACACTTAGCCAGCTGCAAGATGCAATCCAAGAGGAATGGGAAAATATACCACAGCATGTGATCGTGACTCTCATCCGATCGATGAAGAACCGTATGGAAGCAGTAATTAGAGCTCAGGGAGGGAATACAAGTTATTAAATAAACGTTTTTTAGCTTTTTTTTTCATTTACGTGTGTTGTTTTATCCATTTCCTTTATACTCCATACGGAATAAAAATGACTCATTTAACAAAATACGAAACCTATGAAAAATTCATTTAAATTTAGAACATTAACATTAAGATTTGATAAGCTCATATTACTCACTATTAAACGACATTTTACATTTATTCCTAAATGTACACATTTTTCTGATAATCCTGACAAAACGTAAACTTGCAAGGTGTTTCGATTTTTTTGATGAGAAGTGTATATAAAAAAAAAAAAAAAAAATACTGTTATTAAGTGTGCATTTGTGACGTTTTGTTTTGTCTGTCTGTGTGCTTAATATCGTGTTCTCCTATTTCAGGTAATACAATACTTATCCCTGGAATTGACTTTGGATAAATTTATCAGACATTCTCTATGGACAAGTGGCTTTTCTATACTTGACCTAAGTTCTAATAGTGACCTTAAGGAAAAGACAGAGGTAGCTTTTGCTGTTATTATGTATTTGTAGTACTGTCATTGTTGTGTTTTGAAAGTTATGTGCGTTGGTTAATGTACAATAAAGTATATTCAATTTGATTTTTGAATCATTTGTATTGATTAGATTAGACAAATAAATACTTGGGATCTACCACAGGGACCTACAGCAATCTTGAGCTGTAATATTTTTTGAATGTGTTTCAAACACATGTGCCATAGTACTCAGGTATATGCATGAATGATTATACCTATGTATGAATACATGTTTGAATCTACTCTCTTAGGATATCTTGTATCTTGTTTTATCAAAATGGGTTTAGAATTTTCAAGTTATGGTCAAGAAAGTGTTAAAGATGAAGACCTAATTCTGATATTATAAGGAATCACGTGTTTCAACCATATTAACAGAAGCTTAGAGGTCATTTCATAGTATACACAAGTATCATTAATACTTAATTCAAAATTCTAAACCCATTTTGATAAAACAAGATACAAGATATCCTAAGAGAGTAGATTCAAACAGTGGTCTAATGGTTTAAGCATAAATTAATAAAAATGGGTAATGGTCAAGGGTGTGTGGGATGTAGATTATAAACAAATTATAAGACCTGTAAATATTCCAGTATTTTCAGTGTTTTGATAATGTATGTACCTGACAACTGACGTAATAATCTTTTCAGTGTTACCTAGAGTTTAAAATAAGCAAAATGTTTTGTTGAATACAATGTTAGGATCTCAGACTAACAAAAAGTTACACACACTATCACAAACCCTCATTTAACAAACATACACACATCCTAACAAACATATGCACTACATGCATTGTATCATAATCCACACATTTTTATATTAGGTATAACACTTTATTAACACTGTTAAATTAATTTGTTTGATTATTGTTTATATTTAAGCTTTTTATGTTATGTTATTTTTGGGGCACAGCTGAAAATCAGCATTGTGGTACTACCTCAATCTTTTTAGAGATAAGGTTTTATTATTATGTTCACTCCTACTGTGTACCTATACCTACTTATATCTAACAAAAAATGTATTCTATTGTAGCTGTCATAAGTAACTATGATGGAGCATTAGCAGGGTTTGCAAGTAAAGAAGGTTGCTGGTGTGCCAACTGCAGAATTTATTTTTCTTATTTTTTATTAGACAGATTTTGAAGTTGGTGCAAATTTTTTTGGGACACAAATGACTTTTTTTTTTATAATTAGGTGAGCTGTTTACACATCCTATTATCCATTATTTTCGAAATACCCTGTACTATGTATCTATAAGTCACTGTAAAAGCACTTAAATAAATAAATACACTCAGAAAATGTATTCGATTGATACAGTGAAACCCACAAAAATAATTCTTTTATTATCCAACTGTCATTCTGTGGGAAAATAATCTTTCATGGGCAATTACATCCTTTTAGCTACTAACAAAACAATATATTGTAAAGTAATAAAAAACAGAGAGGATGTGAGTCCACAATGACAAAAGTTAGCACTTTTCCCATAGAACATCACAAATATTTCATTGTTTTATGGAGATTACAAACTGGATCAAACTGAAACATTCAATTTCCTAGTACTTATCTGCTATTAATAACCAGTAATTATATAGCAATGTACGCCAATAGGACATAATACAGTTTCAAGTAATTGGTAACTGTGTTAATTGTGAGACTAGGTGGTGGCACTTACGCGTGACGTCGTTAAGTTTCTGGCGTTCTTCCTCGAGCCGCTGCTTAAGTGCTTCGGCCTCGCGCAGCAGTGCCTCCAGCGTGTCCTCGGGGGCACTGCCTGCGCTCGTGGTGCTGCCCGCGGTCTCGGCAGCCATACCGCCGCCGCGCTCTGTCGCTATACCCAGCCCCGCTAGCGCTGCTGCATCCTGCTACGCACCTTCTCGTTGTCGGTCGCACCTACACCATCACGACACTTGTTACTTTTGTAGGCGATTGTTGTTTTATTTGTAGACTAATTTTGTCTGCAACTTGTTACAATGAACGAAATAATATTGAAATCGATAATCACAGAGGGGTGGGACGTGAGAGAAACTCAGCACCAGTCAGCGGCGGAATACTTTCTAATCTGTGGTCTGTGGCAAACAGTGTTGCCAACTTTATTTTCACCAGCCCACCAAATGCGGCCGTGCAAACCACCAGAAACCACTAAAACTGAGCGGTCTCTCAAACCACCAGAATTTCACTAGATAAAATACATACATAAACTCACGCCTATTTCCCACCGGGGTAAGCAGAGACTATAGAATCACTAGACAACCCAAAGCCGAATCAGTGCAATCAGATCGTGGGATGTTTTTTCCCCCTCTTTAGCGCCGCGTCGTAGGTAAAGACGTGCTAGAGACAGGGTAAATTATTCAATTATTATTAATAATGATTCCTTAATAATATACCGCATAATTTGCACTTAGCAACTGGACCACCAGTGCTTTCGACTATTTGCAACCAATCCCTTAAAACTGGGTCACGTAACCAACAATCACGAAACTTTTGGGTGTACTGTGGCTTAGGCATCTTGATCTTACTCAATATGAAACTTATTGTATGTATTACTAATAAATAAACTTTATGTTGGTTCTTTCGCTCAAGTAACTCATAAACCATTTTCGGTTGTGTTAGTGGTTAAATTCGTCACTTACCGCTAACTGGAAGGACTCTAATCCACTAAAAAATCCACTAGCCACTAAAACTAATATTTTTTCGCCGAACCACATGTCTAAACCACCAGATCTAGTGGAAAATCCACTAAGTTGGCAACACTGGTGGCAAAATATCAAAAAATATCCACAGACTTTTTTTTTTGTTTTCCCCGAAGGGTAAGGCAAAGGGAACTATACCCATACAGCCATGTCTTACGTATTTTTTTTCTTGATTAATGAAATGATGAAAGACGTGTTTCTGGTTGAGCGTCGATGCGCGTCGGTCGTGAGATTCCGTTATTTCAATTTTATTAGCAATTATCTTTTCTTTTTGTCAAGAATCACTTTCATATTGTAGTTAGTTTAATATTTGGTGTTGGGTTAGTGTTGTGTACATCCTATCTGTATTTTTTATTAATATTTTATAATTATAATTTTGTGTTCGGCGTCCCGCCACTATGGCGGACATGCCGCCACCCGATGATCCGGGTGGTGGGTACCATGGATCTTTTGCAATCCTGGATACTCAGGGGAACTCACAGGGTATGATCTCGGACTGTAAGTCTAATAGGAGGAAAAAATGTAAGGGTAAATGTTCTAGACATCATAATGAATCATCGGACCGCCGTTCAACAAATCGTTCTCGATCTACCTCCCGCTCTCGCTCGCTAATTGAAATGGACGCTAATATTTCTGACCGATTGTCATCCGGATCTTTGAATTCCCTTGCAAACCACTCTATTGCTGACACTCCAATCCCGGCGGGACAACAAGTACTCCCAGACTCCCGTTTAATGGACTCCCAGGATTTCCCTCCCCTCCCAGCTAGCAAACCGACCTTGTTGAATTCAACTCCACACCCAGCGTTGATCCAATCTCAAGTCTCAACACAACCCGGCTCCCAACCATCCCAATCCCAGGATTTCCTCCTTTCCCAAATAGGTCGTTCCAAATATGGGAACAATGATCGTGGCCCTTTCGTCGTGCATGTGTCTCTCGAGAATCCAGTTCCCTGAACTCGGGTGAGACTCTCCACCCTGTAACGTTTGGACATTTCCTTTATAAAAGAATAAGAGAATTTCCAAACATTATCGAAGGCTCGGTCAAAAGAGTTGGTAGAAACCAAATGGCACTGGCATTCCACTCTGCATTTGATGCAAATTCTTTTATTGAGTCTCCTACCCTAATCGCCAATAAACTCAGAGCATATATCCCATCTTTCAACATCACCCGCATGGGCCTTGTACGAGGAGTCCCAAAAGATTTACCAGATGAGGAAATTATCCAACTTATTAAAGTCCCCGAAGGTTGTGGTCCTCCTATCAAAATGAGACGACTTAATTTTCAAAAAACTCACCAGATGGCTCCTTTTCTTGGTGTGAGTCAGAATCAGTACTTATTACTTTTGATGGCCAGTACCTCCCACGTAACATTTTTCTCTGTTTCAACTCCTTACCTGTTGAATTATATACATACCCTACAGTGCAATGCTACAAATGCTGCAGATTTGGCCACACTAAATCTAAGTGCAGGTTAAATCCCCGATGCCTTAAGTGTGGACGAGATGGTCACACAGGAGACAGTTGCAGTGCCCAGGATATAACCTGCCTAAATTCAAAGGTTATGTTCTTCAAAAGTTCGCACATCTAGTTCTTAAAAGCCATTTTAAATGTCAAAAAAAAACTGAAATTGATTTAACTTAGTAATTAACGTAGATATGGCAAAACAAAAATCGTTAAAGCGCTGTACTCTAAGACCAAGTCAAAGACTTTGTATAGAATAGACGGAGCGTATTTAAGACGAAAGAAAAACATAGGTTTTGTCTTTCGCACTCATGTGAGCCGTCATAAGTTAAAAAGAGATAAATATACTATTGTCGTAACGTCTTTTGTACTCGCGTGGCGGGTTTGTTATAGAAACATACCTATAGTATATGTTTTTGTATCAGGACTACTAGTGCCGTTCCATGTCTTTATCGACATTATTATCGGCTAAATATTTCATGTTAGTCCAAGATCTAAACAATTATACATTACAAATTGAATGATTAATTAAATACAGAAATAACGACCTAGTATCCATACCTGGGTGGGTAAAACCACAAGTAAATTAGTTAAAACGGCATCTATTTTTTCCCTGATAGAAAGATATCTATGAAGAACCGTACGTTGCGGTGACAGATTCAGAACCACTTATTCAACGTAATTATCATGGACAAACTTGTTAAAGGTCAATTTTACATTTTTGAATCTATGTCATTTTGCAAGGTATTATGGCCGAGGAGATCAGGACGGTCCATCTAGTCCAAATATACTATAGTATCATTTTAATACGACATTACGGCCACCCTTTGGTTGCTATAAATCACATACCTACCCTTTTGTAAAAAATTAAATACACGTTTTTCATTGACTTGACCGGAAATCGAATCGGCTCTCGATACAAGAAGTAGACGACCTTCTAGTATATTTCGGGGATTATCTCAATGCGATTAAAGAATAAAAGCAAATACTTCTTTATAATATTTTTATTCAATATAGTTAGAATACAATGACCACGATGCACTTAACAATTCCGATTTTTGGTGGTAAAAAAATTTTTCCTCATGTTCACTTACTTTAGAAGTGTATAGTGTCGGCTCTGGTCGTCATAACTTTACCAGCAAGAATGGCACATATTAACGTGGAGCACACAAATACACAAGAATTACATGTTTACGCACAGGTACTTACAAAAATAGTTATTCATACTAATTATTTTGTGCAATAGAGAATATTTGTATTGTATTGAATTATTTTTTCCATGCTAATGTAGAATACAAAAACGAAATAGCTGCAAATTCATCTACAAACTTATAACTAAACTTAAACTCACCCTATGTGAGGTATGTGAGTGAATATTGTTGGTACTGCATCTCTATGTAATATTTTTGTTTGGTATCCTGCTCGATAGAAAGCAAGATACATCGAAATGTAATTAGCACAGGCTTAAAATAAGGAGAAGGCGTCCTTCAGAAGAGAGAATCATCTCGTTTCATGGTCTGAATCCAATTGTTTCTTAATTTCTGGTTTCGTAAATTAGGATATTTAGAAAATCTGGAAAATACAATATATTTATGTAATCTTCATACAAATCGGAAACAGGTCGAAAAATAAATTAAACGTGAATAGAATAACACAACATGTAGATGTTACATTAAAACATAATATTATGTTATCGACATCAAAGGACAACACTACTTATAATACTTTGGGTACATGATCTGTCAAAGCTGATTAACGTAAAATGTGAAATCAATTATTTGTACAAATGTGACGGCTTTGCTGAAAATATGCGTCTATTTTAACTTTTTATATAAAAAATCTGTGAAATAGTTATTCATTATGAACCATGGCTTGCGTAGCTATTGGTTGTGAGAGTAGAATGGGTGTTATAATGGAGAACGATCAAATAATGTCTTACCATGGGTAAGTTATCGACCACATAATACATTAAAGCACATAATAACGGGTTCTTACCGCGGGTTCATATCCCCATTTAAACGCGGTAAGAACCCGTTATTATGTGCTTTAATGATGATAATAACCACATAATACATGTTTGTGTGCAAGAAATACATTACCTGGTCTGGTTTTTGTAAAGTTTATTGAGCCCTAAACACGATGCAGACGCATATTTTCAGCAAAGCCGTCACATTTGTACAAATAATTGATTTCACATTTTACGTTAATCAGCTTTGACAGATCATGTACCCAAAGTATTATAAGTAGTGTTGTTCTTTCATGTCGATAACATAATATTATGTTTTAATGTAACATCTACATGTTGTGTTATTCTATTCTCGTTTAATTTATTTTTCGACCTGTTTCCGATTTGTATGAAGATTACATAAATATATTGTATTTTCCAGATTTTCTAAATATCCTAATTTACGAAACCTGAAATTAAGAAACAATTGGATTCAGACCATGAAACGAGATGATTCTCTCTTCTGAAGGACGCCTTCTCCTTATTTAAGCCTGTGCTAATTACATTTCGATGTATCTTGCTTTCTATCGAGCAGGATACCAAACAAAAATATTACATAGAGATGCAGTACCAACAATATTCACTCACATATCTCACATAAGGTGAGTTTAAGTTTAGTTATAAGTTTGTAGATGAATTTGCAGCTATTTTTGTATTCTACATTAGCATTGAAGAAATAGGTAAAAATATGTTTATATTTGGTTGTATAAATTAAATATAAGGAGCGGGAAAATAAAACGCGTCGTTCCTTTTACTCCATTTTGTTTCTATATTATTTTTTACATCCCGTTTCCGCTAGATGGCGTTTGTCTCTGACAAGCATGGAAAAATACAATACAAATATTCTCTATTGCACAAAATAATTAGTATGAATAACTATTTTTGTAAGTACCTGTGATTATTCCTTCTACGTGCAATGTGTAAACATGTAATTCTTGTATATTTGTATGCTCCACGTTAATATGTGCCATTCTTGCAGGTAAAGTTATGACGACCAGAGCCGACACTATACACTTCTAAAGAAAGTGAACATGAGGAAAAATTTTTTTACCACCAAAAATCGGAATTTTTAAGTGCTTCGTGGTCATTGTATTCTAACTATATTGAATAAAAATATTATAAAGAAGTATTTGCTTTTATTCTTTAATCGCGTTGAGATATACTAGAAGGTCGTCTACTTGTATCGAGAGCCGATTCGATTTCCGGTCAAGTCAATGAAAAACGTGTATTTAATTTTTATAAAAGGGTAGGTATGTGATTTATAGCAACCAAAGGGTGGCCGCAATGTCGTATTAAAATGATACTATAGTATATATGGACTAGATGGACCGTCCTCGGCCATAACACCTTGCGAAATGACATAGATTCAAAAATGATAAATTGACCTTTAACAAGTTTGTCCATGATAATTACGTTGAATAAGTGGTGCTGAATCTGTCACCGCAACGTACGGTTCTTCATAGGTATCTTTCTATCAGGGAACAAATAGGTATCGTTTTAACTAATTTACTTGTGGTTCTCCCCACTCAGGTATGGATACTAGGTCGTTATTTCTGTATTTAATTAATCATTCAATTTGTAATGTATAATTGTTTAGATCTTGGACTAACATGAAATATTTAGCCGATAATAATGTCGATAAAGACATGGAACGGCACTAGTGGTCCTGATAAAAAACATATACAATAGGTACGTTTCTATAACAAACCCGCCACGCGAGTACAAAAGACGTTACGACGATAGTATATTTATCTCTTTTTAACTTATGATGGCTCACATTGTGCGAAAGACAAAACCTATGTTTTTCTTTCGTCTAAAATAAGCTCCGTCTATTCTCTACAAGGTCTTTGGCTGTACTGTAAAATTTAAAAAATTACATTTATGACCTTAAAGAACTAGATGTGCGAGTTGTTCAAAAGAATCACACAGCGGCTTTTTGGCGGGAGGCGGGAACGGGACAGTTGCTTTCTTCATTGAATAATCTAAATAATTAATACGAAGTGGTGTTTTGTGGTTAATGATCGCATTAAGTTAGTCGGAAGACATTCGCGAGTGTTATTATATTGGAGTATTCAATAAACAAAGTGTATCTGCCTATTTTCGCTTCGTGTCAGGAAGCCGCTTCATAACTCAAAAGTTTATGCGGACTTTTGAGTTAATTCGTTTGGGGTTCGGAGTAGGAGTCTACTCCGAGGGTGGGGGCTTAGGTTTCATCATCATCACCTTTCATCATTTCATTAATCATCAAGAAAAAAAATACGTCAGACATGGCTGTATGGGCATAGTTCCCTTTGCCTTACCCTTCGGGGAAAACCAAACCAAAAAAAAAAAAAAAAAAAGAATCACACAGCACATGACATGGTCTGTAGGCGAAGTGAGTATTTTGCAAAATTATAATTTATTTAGAAAATCTTTCTGGGAAATCCAGCCATCATGAATTCCCGCAAAATAACTGTTTTGGTTTCAGAACGTTACTGTCATTTTGGGATTTTTGACAATCTTCCTTATTTCCGTTATTTTGAATAATTAATTTGTTTTGAAACGTCTGTGGACTTTGCTGTTGTTGTATTTCTTAAATTGAATAAAATAGCCATGAACGTTCTTCACGTAGAAGTTCTACAGAAACGAGAAAGCCGGGCGAGTACAGAGTATGTGGAGCGATTAGTGCGGTCATACTTATCGAACTTTGCGACTTTGTCGCCGGGCGCGGTGCTGCACGGAGACGAGTTGGACGCTAGCGCGGCAGGCGCTGACGGTGAGGTGTGGCAGCACGCCGCTAGCGTGGCGCTGTGCGACGCCGAACACGAAGCGGGGGACGAGCTGCGCGCAGCCGATGTAGAGCTGCGCGTGTGCGTGGTGGGCGCCGGCGCAGGCGGCGCACGGGACGCACTGGGCGGCAGCGGAGACGATGAGCCGGCAGCCGTCGACGTGTGGGCGCTGCCGGCCGCCGACCTGCATGGCGTATGGGAGAGCCTCGTGTTCGAGGATTCGTTGAAGGCGGATGCGCTGCGGTTTGTGGAGACCGCGTTCGAGTTCGAAGCTCGCGGCGTGGACGCACGCCAGGTGGCGTGGAGTCGTGTGGTGCTGCTGCACGGGCCGCCCGGCACCGGCAAGACGTCGCTGTGCCGCGCGCTCGCGCACAAGCTGGCCGTGCGCCTGGCGCCGCGCTTCCCGCGCGCCCGCCTGCTCGAGATCAATGCGCACGGACTGTTTTCCAAATGGTTCTCGGAAAGCGGCAAGATAGTCGCGCGTCTATTCGACCGCATCCAGGAAATTTTAGAAGATCCACGAATGCTTGTCTGTGTTCTGGTGGATGAGGTGAGTCATCATGTTAATAATACTTCATTCTTGGTCATACAATAGTAGGTATACAATGAAACATATTCAATGATCGGTGATGTGTTTGAAGGTGGAGTCGCTGGCGGCGGCGCGGCGTGCGGCGGCGGCGGGCCTGGAGCCGTCGGACTCGATCCGCGCCGTCAACGCCGTGCTGGGCGCGCTGGACCGCCTGCGGCGCGCGCCCAACGCGCTGGTGCTGGCCACGTCCAACGTGACGGCCGCCATCGACTGCGCCTTCCTGGACCGCGCCGACCTGGCCCGCCGCGTGGGCCCGCCGGGCGCCCGCGCCGCGTACGCCGTGCTGCGCGGCGCGCTGGGCGAGCTGATGGCGCGCGGCGTGGTGGCGCCGCGGGAGCCGCTGTTCGCGGAGCGCGTGCTGGCGGCGGCGGGCTACGCCGAGGGCCGCGGCGCGCGCGCCTCGCTGCGCCTGTGGGCGCTGGCGCGCGACGCGGCGGCCGCGGCCGTGTCGGGCCGCGCGCTGCGCCGCCTGCCCTTCCTGGCGCGGGCGCTGCACGCGCGGGGCGCGCCGCCGCCGCTGCCGGACTTCGTGGAGGCGCTGGGCGAGGCGCTGCGCCAGTACCTGCGCGACCGCGCCGACCTGGCCGTCGACCACTGACTGCCGGGCCGCGCCCTCGTCTTCGCTGTGATATCGTTAGATAATAAGATAAACCTGACTCTGATTTTGCACTCGCCGTGCTGTGTGCGAGAACCTGTGATTACTTGGATAAGAATCTATATGTGTAAATGTATTAAGTGCTCTTAAGTAATGTTATTGTAAGTTTATTCACGACGACATGTTTTTATTTATTATATCCCTTATTAGAACAATGTTTTTAATGTTATTTTCTGCTCACGAGTTTATTATAGAGAAATGCGAGTCGGCCACCGAGGGTTCTGCGACCAGAAAAAAGATAAGATCACCACAATCTCTGGGTTCTATAACGGAACTAAAGTCATTTTGGATGATTTAAAAAGGGGATTCTCTTAAAATGCATAAATGGTTTTGTCATCATTTTAATTATCATAATCCTTTTCGCATAACGTTTTTAAGCATAATAGTACTTTCCCATAATAACATCTAAGAATACTGGTTTGTTAGGTATAACTTATTTTTGGACTAATATTTGTTGGTATAAAGGGCATTGAACATTTCACTATGGAGGCTGGCATAGCCTGGTGGCGCCACCTAGCGGATTTTTTAAAACTGCGGCGCACGATGAAACCTGTGCATATCAATAGGGGGCACTTTTCTGCACAAAAAAGCTTTAATGAACCTATGCTCTAAAGCGTCACGTTTTCAAGATATTTAGCTTGAAAGTTCCGAAAAGTGTTGTATGAACAAATCGATTTTACTTTTATATGCAATTAGAATATAGTGACTAAGTGATTATGCATGGAATATTAGTGTTTAATATACCACATATTTACTTTATTGAAAAATAAATAAATAGAAAATAGATAAAATAAATATCTATAACTTACTTTTATGTGTAACTTAAAAGAAATCCAGAAACGAGTCGTGAGATGTACAGCTCTTGATTATTCTCGTGGTAATCACGCTCAAAGTTATTTGCTATGACTGTCTAACAATTTCACACTTTTTGAGTTTTTATGTTTATTGAATGAAAGGCAGCTTAAATGTCTAATCACAGTGAAAGCAGGTGGGGTGTGAAAATTCGCTTTTAGGACTAGGTACTTTACAGCAGTGTATGGAACATACCTAGTTTATACAAATTCGTACCTATTAGGATAATGAATATCAGTCTTCTTGAATAATCAATATTCTTCTTCATTAGATATAATAACTTGATCTAAAAAGGCAGCAGGGGGTTGAATGGGGATTTCTTGGTGCCGAGCCCATCCCATATAACAAACTATGCACATGACATGAGCACAGCACCCGAGTGTCCGTTTTCCAACTATACAGCTGCAATAGTGACCGACAAGTTTATTTCTGTTTTCCAAACTATTATTTAGCAAGATATATACAAAATAAATTCTGTTGCTCTGGTGCCTCGAGCGTATTTTAGCTCTTGTCAGCCAAGGATCACAAACTACTATGTTGTATTGATTTAAATTATAGTCAACTTCAAAATCTTCATACACTTCAATGAAAAACGTTCCGTTTTCTTTTAGGTGTTCGCCATAGTAGCTTCTTGCCTGCGTCACTTGATACGGTCCCAGAGACATTATCAACAGATCCTCATATGATAAGATGGGAAACTGTTGAAAGCCTTCACTTGAGTTTATAGCTTGGAAAGCGGCTCTGCGTTGATTTAAATTGTTTTGTATTACTAACTCGCACAGATAGTTTGGGGCGTCGTGCTTAAGGTATATATCGTTGATTATTTCATTTACGAGTGGGTGATCTGTCACCCGTTTTCCGAAGGCATTTATTAGGGCGCAAGCAATCCTCACTTCCTCTTTTAAATGTGGCATATTCGGTATTGCGTAGTTAGCTGGAAACGATAATAATACTGTTCCATCAATAATGAAGTAAGAACGTTACATTTAGACTGCGTTTCCACCAGTAACATGCTAGATGCTACGTTGCATACCCTAAAATCGGGTTCATTGTGCCGATCAGAATCAGACCCAATTATCTGATTGGTGGATATTAAACCTAGCAACGTAGCACATGTCAGATGAAAAAACAGCCTTACCGTTGTGCTTGCATTAATATGAACTGATCACTCTCTACTGTTACAAAATAATGCAAATATCATTTATTATACATAATTAAGTGGTAATAGTTGGCTATAAAATCTATTGAAAGCGTAAGTCTGGTACACAAGTGATACGCTTGGCGTAAGACCCATCTTTGGCTAATTATAATAGAGATAAGTTCACGACTTTCTGTTAAAAATGTTTTGCTTTGATTACTTCGTCTAAGACGCTACATAATGAAAGAGCTTCGATAAAGTAGGATATATTATTTCCATACACGAATTTTTTTCATATGACATTTCGATTATGAAAAGCACGATTGAGAAACGAGCCGATTTATACATTGTCATTGTATGTATTATACTGACCAGGGACTATAATATAGATACCAGATACACTGCATACTGAGATTTTTAATTTTTCAATGTTCAAATAAGATTACTTAGCTCTCGATCGTCAAATAAGTGGCGAGCATAATTCAGGGTGTTGGGGTGCCTAGCAATATAATCTTCAGTTGTCAAGTAAGACTGTATAGGACGCCGAGATCTTCGGCGCGGGCCACGAACAGTGCTTACACCATAAAAAAAAACATTGCCTGGCACCAACATGACTGGACATCTTGCTAAGACAACAACAACAAATTCAACAATAACACTAACAAAGTCAACAAAAATACTAACAAACTCAAGAGGAATATTAACAAACTCAACAGTGGTAACAAATACAACAGAATGAACAGGATAGAGTCTCAGAACAGAGAAAAGCGCGTGCGCACGTTGAAGATGAAAGTGGCAAACTGACTGAAAGTTCACCCGGCTGTCAATCGTCGTATTGTATTTATTTTATGATGTTGTCTCACTCCCACTTATTGTATGGCTATTCGCTATCCTTGTTGATTCCGCCGAAACAATAGAAATTCGTGCAACTTTAAACAAAGGACCTCCATTTTCGTAGTTCCTGGAATTAAACGAGAAAGCAAAATGGCAGTTAATAAGTACACCATTTTGTTTCTCTTATTTCTTAAACTTCGAGAATTTATTCTGCTTTTTAACGAGTACTAATGATGCCGCACTAAGCGCATTGCGTATATAAAAATGTAAACTTTTTTTTATATTTCATTAGATCCTGTCGTTGTGTCAAGTAAAATCAAGTTAAGGAGTAAATGACGCCTATATCATACATAACACAAACTGATTAACTCAGTTTGCAATTAGTAACGTTAGATAAGGTGTGCACAGTTAAGTACCTATGTACTTTCTATATAATGTAGCAAAGACAAAAACCATTAATGTTGTTGCAAGTATTTATTAATTTCATTTTTTCAATAAGATAAATATGTTGTATATTAAATAATGTTTCATGTATAATCAATCACTTTGTCACTATATTACGATTGTATATAGATAAAGAGTAAAATCGATTTATTCATACGACACTTTTCGCAACTTTCAAGCTAGATATCTTGAAAACGTGACACTTTAGAGCATAGGTCCATTAAAGCTTTTTTGTTCAGACAAGTGTCCCCTATCGATTTGCACAGGTTTCACCGTGCGCCGCAGTTTTGAAACGTCCGCCAGGTGGCGCCACTGAGATATGCCAGAAAGGTTCATAGCCCTTTGATTCGCATATAAATAGGTATCCATAATTCTTTTTTAGAATAATAGTGTTTTGACATAATTTTTACAAGGCATAACAGTAGGTTAGGGTGCGGCGGGGGTGGCCCTTGGGCCACCCCTACGCCACCAGTATGTTTATCTTACACACGAAAAGTATACTGAATGATCACCAACAGCATGAAAGAGAGTCAAAAAATTTTAAAAGTCACAATCATGAACCAAATGCAACCAAGGAAAAAGTAAGTTTCGGAAATGTTCAAAGTTGTGCCAAAACTTTTCTTATTCGGAGTATAGTTTTTATGCTTATAATACTTATGCTTATATGTCAATTGTCATTAATTATTATGCTTATGGTAGTTATGAGTTTCAAAATTATGCTTAAAAAGTTATGACAAATATTATGCGTAACTAATAATAGGACAAGTAACATTATGCCATTAAACCTTTAAAAAGACACTTTCTTATAATCCTATTCCTACTAATATTATAAACGCGAATATTTGTTATACGTGTAGATGTTTGTTACTAATTATCGCAAATACTACCGAAAAAAAAATTAAACTTTACACCGATAATACATCATCAGTAGGTGGTAGATACATTCGGTTCGGCGACGCGCACACAGTGCGGTCGCGGGGAGTAAAATCTCTTCACACATAAATACACCTAAATCAATCGTGTCCCTTATCCTGGCTCTGCCACCATCACGGATCGGGATTCAGACTACACAGTAAAAAAATAATTGTCGAAATGACAATGGGCACTCAATTCTATAACAATATTTTATGTTTTTGAAAGTAAAGAGCCCTGTGCCGAGGTTTTTCTTGCAGCTTCTTTTCCCCGGCTATTCTGGTTGTAAGAAGCTGCAGTAGTTTAAGACTGATGAGTCGTTCGTTATGTAAAAAATGACGATTCAAAGTGTAAGTAAAGTGTTACCTATTGAATAAAGATATTTTTGAATTTGAATATGTTTTATTTTTTAACAAAATAAGTCAAAAATCGAGATTTTTTTAATCCAACAAACGCCAAATTACAGTTTTATTGTCATAGTGAATAATGTTTACAGGTATCTTCTCGATAGCTTTGAATGTGTTTTTTGCTGACCGGCACTTTTCACATAAAAACTAAAAACGTAAAGTCCAATAATAATGATCAAACGAATAAGTACCAATATTGTTTCTTGGCAGTCACTTCACATTTTCACCAAAAATGTATGAAAAATTCAGGGTTTTTTTAATTCGAATAAAACCGAGAATATTTTGTTCCTACAGCTTTGGCGCCATAGTAATAAATGCTCAGACGGATAAGATCTAACGGAATATAGCAAAATTATATTTTGGCCGGCACTTCTGGGCCGAAATCCAATGATCTCTTTTGTCGCCAAATATCAGAACTCCTCGACACGCCTGCAAGAGATTTTTTGTGCCAGCGCCTACAAAATCTTTATTCCAGCATCACTTCAAAAAGTCAACATGTTTCTTTACCTAAAAAGGTTAAAATAAAATACAAAATTTTATGACGCTTTTAATGTTTATCAAATATTACAGATTAATTATACAGTTATATAACATACTTAATTAATACTTAGGTTTATTTTTGTTTCTTGACGTGACTTATTGCAGATTTGTCGCAAATTCGAAAACATAGAGATTTGTATACTCTTTGTTACTATCACGTCACGGAGAGGCGTGCTTAGTGTACCTAATAGTTGAACAGCTCTCTGTTGCAGGATAGTATAGTTTGACATTTTCTTTTGAATCATATTTACATTTGCATGAATTTGCTTTTACAAAATATAGCTTAGAGACAAAAACGAGTTTGTCGGGTCGTCAGAAAAAGAATATTTATTTTAATTCAGTCTTATGGGAAGGATCGACAAGTTGTTACACAATCGAGTAGCGGCGGAGCGATCACCGGCCGATGATCCACAGCATGTTGAGGCCGGCGGGGCCCAGGTGCACGCGGCGCAGCGCCGGGGGCTCCGCGCGGGCCGCGGCCGCCAGGAACACCAGCAGCGAGTGCAGCAGGTTGTTGCGGCCGCGGGCCAGCTCCAGCGTGTCGGCGCCCAGCGCCAGCACGTAGTGCGGCGGCCGCAGCGACACGCGGTGCAGCGCCAGCGGCCGCGCCGGCGGGGCCGGGGCCGCCGAGATGTGCGCCGCGCTGAAGGGCCGCAGCCCCGGCGCCGCCGCCGGCAGCTGCGAGTCCAGGTACGTGGCCAACAGGTGCAGCACCAGCTCGGCGTCGCACGGCTCGCCCTCGTCCCAGTCGGCCCCGCCCCCGTTCCAGCGGTACTCGCTGAGGCAGCCGCCGCTGGCCAGCTCGCGGATGCGGCGCACCACGTAGCGCTGGTTCGGGAAGGGTTCGAGGAAGGGCAGCAGCTGCGCCAGCGAGGGCGGCGCCTGCGGGGCTCGCGCCAGCACCCGCAGCCGCTCCGGCGCCAGCTCGCCCAGCGTGGCGCCCAGCCCCAGCCGCGCCAGCGCCACGTCCACCGCCGCCATCTCGCGCACCAGCCGCGACAGGATCGTCACGTGCAGCCACTGCCGTACGATGTTCAGTTCGATTATATTAAATCTGCCGAACGCGAGCGTCTACCGAACGCGATACTGACGGCAGGTACTCACGAGGCGCAGGTTGAGGTTGAACTGCGTGAGGCGCTGCGGGTCGAGGTGCAGGCGCGCCCAGGCGGCGGCCAGGGCGTCGGCGCCCGCCGCGCCCTCGTCGGCGCCCGCCTCCGCGTCCACGGCCGCCAGCTGGTACGCAGGCGCCGCGGCCGGCACCCAGCAGCCGGCGCCGGGCGCGGCGGGCGGCTCCTGCCGCTCCGAATAGGCCCTGCGAGGAGAACACAAGTCAGCGCCAGGCCGGCGCCGCGCCGGGCGTCCGGCCGGGCGACACTCACTGCAGGTAGTCGGCGAGCGAGCGGCGGTCGGCGATGAAGCGGTCGCGCGGCGGCCGCTCGGGCGCCAGCGCGTCGTGCGCGGGCGGCGGGGAGGGCGGCGAGGGCGGCGGGCGCCACTCGCGGCGCGGGGACAGCGACAGCGACAGCTCGTCCGACGGGCACGACGCGCTCGACGCCGAGTGCGCGCTCTCCGGGGCGAAGCTCTCCTCCACCGCCGGGAAGGAATCTGCGGGAGAGAAGAGGGAGATGGGGTCAGTCGGGAGATGGGCGGCGCCAGCTGGGCCGGTGAGCGGGTACGCACCGTCGCGGGCGCGGGCCAGCAGGCGGCGCTGGGCGGCGCGCAGCGGCAGCGGCGGCGGCGCGGGCCGCAGCAGCGCCAGCGCCAGGCGCAGCAGGTTGGCGCCCGCCACGCCCGCCGCCGCCAGCTCCACCCAGTGCAGCGCCGACGTGTAGCCCGCGCACTTGCACGACCTGCCATACAAATACTACAGTTCAAGTTATTATACTATTGGTGCTGATTACTGTAGACACTATGCAATTTTATTTTAAGTTATACCTGTCATTTTCTTATCTGCCGAAAAGGAAAGTGACGAATAATTGACAGGCATAAATTTTATAGAAAACACATCAATTTTAAGCAGGAATGCTAAAAAACCTCCCTAGTTTTTATATTGACCAATAACTAAAAAATATAATTATGATACAAAATACATAATAAGGCACAGCATATGTAACCAGAGGTAAACTGGCATTTTAGAAATGTCATAAGATAGTCAACTTGCACTACATGCCCAGAATGCTAAGCATTCAATTTATTTTTGGACAAACATATAATTTATTGCTTGCATGTCTGAAAATACAAATAATTAAAAAAAGGTATGTAGTGTTTGTAAGAAAGATACCTACTTATGTAGTTAAGAGTTACACAGGTATAGCTATTTTAAAAACATCCTTGCCTATTTACATTGTTTATACAATGGATAAAAGATCACCTATACATTACACCAGCATACAGAAGGCAAGCAACATCTCAATAGTCTTATACAACAGTCAAGTTTAGATCAAGAATCATTCAGTTTATGAGTTACTTACAGGTCTGCAGCGAGCGCCAGCAGCAAGGCGGCGTTGAGCGCGGCGCCGCGCAGCCAGCGAGCTCTCAGCCGCGCCGCCGCCTCCAGATCCAACGCGCGCCGCAGCAGCTCGCCGTCCGGCGCCGGCAAACACCTGCAAACATACTCTTGCTCACGAGCTCTAACAGGTTATTGTCAAGTTTGCTACTCTAAATACCTTACATTTCTTAACTGGACAAGAGGTTATTGCTTTTAAACCAGGCTAAACACTTCATCTGTCTATTTGTCTGTTTGGGGGGTCGGTTTCGCGAATCGCGCGCGTTTGAGGTTAGAATTTTATTGTTGGTTTTTTTTTTTGATTATTTGCCCATTCTGGCAGGCAAAGGGAACTTAGCCCATACAGCCTAGTCTTTGGTGATCTTGATCTTTTTTGGAGAAGCACCCAGAAAATGTCTTCAGTCTTCACTCTTCAGGTGTCAGGTAACGTCCTTAGTTTTCAATTTTATAATAATAATATAATAATAATAATATCTTTATTTTGTACCATTAAAGCCTTAAATATATGACAATATATGTTTACATTTATAAATATGTAGTTACAGGCTGTGAGATAATTGCTATGAGTCAGCTGTTATCCCTAAAAGTTTTAAAACTGAGTTAAGGATACCAGCTACCATCCAAAAGTTGTATGCAAAAGCTTCAAGTATAATCCGATAAATAATGTCTTCAGTGATATCATTTTGCTTTTGTCATTTTTGAGTAGTAACGTCTTCAGTAGGTAATCTTCATTAATGTCTTCAGTTATATTCACAATACAACTTATACATCAAAGAATGTCAAATCAATGTCTATTATTTACAAAGAAATATTTACAAAGAAAATATTCGCAAAGAACTTGTCTTTTACAAGCGAGTCGCGAGTCATTTACATATTCACAGGTCTTTTACTGTACTTGTGATAAATCTGTACAAACCCAAATACGAAGATGGATTTCTTAATAAATCCTGAAGAAGACGCGGGACTGATTCAGGATTTTCATACAAACTAATCAATTCATCCATTAGCAGAAGGCGCTGAATGCCAAAGGATGAGCAATTAAAGATGATATGAGACAAAGTTTGTTCTTCGTGTGAGTCACAAAAATCACAGTGGGCATGGTCTGCCATCCTCATACGATAAAGGTGTGAATTAAGTCTAGAATGACCAAAACGAAGGCGACTAATAATGGAATAAAATTTTCTGTCAACAAAATGACGAATTGACGACTTCTGCAAAACCAATATGGGATTGTAAGTTTTTTTTTTGTTTTGGTTTTCCCGAAGGGTAAGGCAAAGGGAACTATGCCCATACAGCCATGTCTTAGGTATTTTTTTCTTGATGATTAATGAAATGATGCAAGGTGATGATGATGAAACCTAAGCCCCCACCCTCGGAGCAGACTCCTACTCCGAACCCCAGACGAATTAACTCAAGAGTCCGCATAAACTTTCGAGTTATGAAGCGGCTTGTTGGCACGAAGCGAAAATAGGTAGATACACTTTGTTTATTGAATACTGAATACTCCGATATAATAACACTGTCGCGAATATTTTCCGACTAACTTAATGCGATCATAAACCACAAAACACCACTTCGTATTAATTATTTAAATTATTCAATGAAGAAAGCAACTGTCCCGTTCCCGTATCCCGCCAAAAAGCCTGGTTATGGTTAACTTGTCAATGTGACACCTGTCATTGTTATTATTTTTCTTTTTTACAATAATAATCGGCAAAGGCTCTCCACGGATTACAGTCTCGTCTATAAAAAATGAGTGAACAGCACAAGAACAGCAAGACTGCCACGTGTGTTTTGGTGGTGGCTATGTTTTTGGTCTATGCTAATGAAGAGGGACTTTCCAAAAACAATATAAATGGCGCTGAGTTCGTTGGATAACAGACATAATATAATACTTGGTCCTTTCATAGTATGCATCTTTTATCTTTGTTTTTGGATATAAATGATGATCCTTGTTATTACACCCAGGCATAATACATCTTTCACCCATTATTATGCTGATCAATATAAAGAGACGCAATATAGGTTTTGATTTCTATACATATTTGATCCTGCCGTTAAATTATTTTTTTGATTTCATTAATTCCCCAAGGATCCCTTTATTATCAGAACTGGACTTTGATAAGTCGGACCATTTGGAGATATACAATATAGGTGCCTCCAATCCACAGGAAAATCTATATTTTTACATGGCATCACGTCTGTATCCCTGAAGGGGTAGGTAGAGGACCTCCTCTCCTAGACGCGTCTATGTTTAAGTCCCATTGATTGTCATTAATCGGGTGTCTAAGTTTGTAAAAGGTTAAACTTATTAACTTATAATTAGTCCGTAAGACGATCGCTAGATGGCGCTGTACCGAATTAAAACGCGGTATCGAGATGTTCATAAGGAACTTATATTTTAGATTTAATGACCAATAAAGGGCATTGAACATTTCACTATGGATGGAGGCTGGCATAACCTGGTGGCGCCACCTAGCGGATTTTTAAAACTGCGGCGCACGATGAAACCTGTGCATATCGATAGGGGGCACTTTTCTGCACAAAAAAGCTTTAATGAACCTATGCTCTAAAGCGTCACGTTTTCAAGATATTTAGCTTGAAAGTTCCGAAAAGTGTTGTATGAACAAATCGATTTTACTTTTATATGCAATTGGAATATAGTGACTAAGTGATTATGCATGGAATATTAGTGTTTAATATACCACATATTTACTTTATTGAAAAATAAATAAATAGAAAATAGATGAAATAAATATTTATAACTTACTTTTATGTGTAACTTAAAAGAAATCCAGAAACGAGTCGTGAGATGTACAGCTCATGACTTATTCTCGTGGTAATCACGCTCAAAGTTATTTGCTATGACTGTCTAACAATTTCACACTTTTTGAGTTTTTATGTTTATTGAATGAAAGCCAGCTTAAATGTCTAATCACAGTGAAAGCAGGTGGGGTGTGAAAATTCGCTTTTAGGACTACTTTACAGCAGTGTATGGAACACACCTAGTTTATACAAATTCGTACCTATTAGGATAATGAATCAGTCTTCTTGAATAATCAATCTTCTTCTTCATCAGATATAATAACTTGATCTAAAAAGGCAGCAGGGGGTTGAATGGGGATTTCTTGGTGCCGAGCCCATCGCATATAACAAACTATGCACATGACATGAGCACAGCACCCGAGTGTCCGTTTTCCAACTATACAGCTGCAATAGTGACCGACAAGTTTATTTCTGTTTTCCAACTATTATTTAGCAAGATATATACAAAATAAATTCTGTTGCTCTGGTGCCTCGAGTGTATTTTAGCTCTTGTCAGCCAAGGATCACAGACTACTATGTTGTATTGATTTAAATTATACTCAACTGCAAAATCTTCATACACTTCAATGAAAAACCTTCCGTTTTCTTTTAGGTGTTCGCCATAGTAGCTTCTTGCCTGCGTCACTTGATACGGTCCCAGAGACATTATCAACAGATCCTCATATGATAAGATGGGAAACTGTTGAAAGCCTTCACTTGAGTTTATAGCTTGGAAAGCGGCTCTGCGTTGATTTAAATTGTTTTGTATTACTAACTCGCACAGATAGTTTGGGGCGTCGTGCTTAAGGTATATATCGTTGATTATTTCATTTACGAGTGGGTGATCTGTCACCCGTTTTCCGAAGGCATTTATTAGGGCGCAAGCAATCCTCACTTCCTCTTTTAAATGTGGCATATTCGGTATTGCGTCGTTAGCTGGAAACGATAATAATACTGTTCCATCAATAATGAAGTAAGTACGTCACATTTAGACTGCGTTTCCACCAGTAACATGCTAGATGCTACGTTGCATACCCTAAAATCGGGTTCATTGTGCCGATCAGAATCAGACCCAATTATCTGATTGGTGGATATTAAACCTAGCAACGTAGCACATGTCAGATGAAAAAACAGCCTGACCGTTGTGCTTGCATTAATATGAACTGATCACTCTCTACTGTTACAAAAAAATGCAAATATCATTTATTATACATAATTAAGTGGTAATAGTTGGCTATAAAATCTATTGAAAGCGTAAGTCTTGAACACAAGTGATACGCTTGGCGTAAGACCTATCTCTGGTGACCTATCTAATGTTTTGCTTTGATTACTTCGTCTAAGACGCTACATAATGAAAGAGCTTCGATAAAGTAGGATATATTATTTCCATACACGAATTTTTTTCATATGACATTTCGATTATGAAAAGCACGATTGAGAAACGAGCCGAATTATACATTGTCATTTTATGTATTATACTGACCAGGGACTATAATATAGATACCAGATACACTGCATACTGAGATTTTTAATTTTTCAATGTTCAAATAAGATTAGGTACTTGCATAATTCAGGATGTTGGGGTGCCTAGCAATATAATCTTCAGTTGTCAAGTAAGACTGTATAGGACGCCGAGATCTTCGGCGCGGGCCACGAACAGTGCTTACACCATAAAAAAAAAACATTGCCTGGCACCAACATGACTGGACATCTTGCCAAGACAACAACAACAAATTCAACAATAACACTAACAAAGTCAACAAAAATACTAACAAACTCAAGAGGAATATTAACAAACTCAACAGTGGTAACAAATACAACAGAATGAACAGGATAAAGTCTCAGAACAGAGAAAAGCGCGTGCGCACGTTGAAGATGAAAGTGGCAAACTGACTGAAAGTTCACCCGGCTGCCAATCGTCCTATTGTATTTATTTTATGATGTTGTCTCACTCACACTTATTGTATGGCTATTCGCTATCCTTGTTGATTCCGCCGAAACAATAGAAATTCGTGCAACTTTAAACAAAGGACCTCCATTTTCGTAGTTCCTGGAATTAAACGAGAAAGCAAAATGGCAGTTAATAAGTTCACCATTTTGTTTCTCTTACACAGATTTCTTAAACTTCGAGAATTTATTTTGCTTTTTAACGAGTACTAATGATGCCGCACTAAGCGCATTGCGTATATAAAAATGAAAACTTTATTTTATATTTCATTAGATCCTGTCGTTGTGTCAAGTAAAATCAAGTTAAGGAGTAAATGACGCCTATATCATACATAACACAAACTGATAAACTCAGTTTGCAATTAGTAACGTTAGATAAGGTGTGCACAGTTAAGTACCTATGTACTTTCTATAATAATGTAGCAAAGACAAAAACCATTACTGTTGTTGCAAGTATTTATTAATTTCAATTTTTCAATAAGATAAATATGTTGTATATTAAATAATGTTTCATGTATAATCAATCACTTTGTCACTATATTACGATTGTATATAGATAAAGAGTAAAATCGATTTATCCATACGACACTTTTCGTAACTTTCAAGCTAGATATCTTGAAAACGTGACACTTTAGAGCATAGGTCCATTAAAGCTTTTTTGTTCAGACAAGTGTCCCCTATCGATTTGCACAGGTTTCACCGTGCGCCGCAGTTTTGAAACGTCCGCCAGGTGGCGCCACTGAGATATGCCAGAAAGGTTCATACCCCTTTTGTCTGATTTACCGAAACATTGATTTTATTTTAGTCATATCCAAAACCTTTTTTGGGGCTTGTTCACCGGGCAAAAATCCACCGGGTAAATCCTGGAAACCACGTGATATCAATCATTTTAGATAGATAGAATAGGTATTTAAGTAAATGAAACAATTGTAACGATTTATTTTTTTATTACATAACGTAACAAAAAAGCGTTGGTTACATCACAGAAAATAAAACGGCATAATATGCTCTTATGCATAATGTAACTTGTCACTTGGTAAGGCCTATTGTTGTATTAGCGCTGACATGTACCGCGGAACTGACCGTGCAGTGCACGCCGGACGGAGTACTACGAAACATTTCTTACTGTTCGAAAATTCATCGACACGATAGTCTGCCATAAGTTTCTAAATACAACACACATAAAATAGCAGAACGACATCACATTATAATAATAGTATTATTTTTTCTTATAAACATAAATTGTCTAATATATGTTATTGGGTATTTACCCAAGTATTTACCTAAGAAAACATTAATACAAAACAATCTGCCTTGTCTGAAGCCTGATCTTGCGCTTTGGTTAAATAAAAATTAAAAGGGATTGTAGCTACCTACTTAACGATATGTTTTTCCTTATAGAACTAATGCCCCAACCTTAAAACGATGTCTGTTTTATATTCCCAGATCCTTCCAATAATGTGTAATTACGTCAAAGGCACAAGTGAGCTTTACACTCGTAAAGAATTTTTGAATGTGTAATATACTGTTATTGATAATAATATACTTCGCGTGTTTAGTTCTAGTTGGTCCGTCGTGGGTACTTTCTATTGATATTCTATAAACTAATTAAAACGAAACATGACGTCAGGTGACCAAAAATTTCCCAAAATGAAGTTTAAGACAGACTTCTTTTATCGTTGTAGGCGAGTTTTCAACAGTTTAAAACTATTTTTTGGGGGTTAAAACGGCAAACACCATTGTTTGTCTACAGCGATATCGCGCTCGCTAAGTTACTGTCGCCATTTAAATTGACTTTTGTGTATGCCCTGATTTAAGACTCTTTGAGTGATGTATTTATTATATTGTATAATAATACTTAACTACTGTCACAACTTTCGTCAGGTCCAAAAAATGGACCCCACAAGTGTCGCGAAGTGCGGCGCTATACCTACACGTACATGTCAACTCGAGGCTGTAGCCTCACACACGGTGCGCCGTCATACCGCGCACGCACTACTATATAATAACATTAATAACTATATATCATTTTTATGAAAAAGCTGGGCACCGTTAATCAAGTAGCTTTGTTAATCGCTAATCCGTTAATAAAAGAGTTAGTTAACTTTGGAAGATTTAACGCAACTTAACGTTAATGATTATTAAGTATTAATTTACGCCAGACTTGATAAAATAATACAAGAAGGGGTTTTCATTAGAGTTCGTAATATATTTTTTAAATAAATTGATATTTATTTACGGATTGTAATTAATAGTGATAAACTTAACTTTATAACTTATAATTTTTATATTACAATATTTCTAAACAAAATTATAAATTAATACAGTCATTCGCCTATCTTCATATGTGACTTCTTATCTGACTGAAAATAAATATTTCCCTTCATAATTATCAACATATTCGCGTGGGCGGGAGGCTCGCTTGCGTGTAAAACATCTTTGGCCATCGAACAAGGACGTTCGACTACAGCACGTAAAGGTACATCGATATTACATCTAATGAACATGTTTACTAATACGTATATATCCTGCAAGGAAGGCCGCACCATTAATTAATGGAAATTAATGAGTTCGTTAACAATCTTTAAAGTATAATTCATCCGTTACTGGAAATATGAACTTCGTCAATTAACTGTTAACGGATTAACGATCTTGCCCAGCTAAGAATAAGAATGAGGTAAACACAACTATAGCTGCTCTCCAGCTGTCCGAAACGCGCACATACGTTATATTTTAATATTCAGAGATATGTTTATGTACACCATGTACAACACATGCTTAATGTAAATAAGGCATCGCTGTGTTGACACAATAGACTAACGCAAACCTCGAGTTATTTTATTTAATTATGAGTAAACCTCACGTCGCCACTATCAATCATGTAATAATCACAATTTATTGTTTCTTTCTAAGTGCATCTAACTTCTTTGGAAGTTTCCAGCGGATTATACTACATCACTACTCACTTACAACGTCATATTTATCAGCAAGAGGTTAGACCGGTATTCATCTGGCGCATACAGAAACAACCGTGCGACTAGAACGTGTAATTTATAAACACGTAAGGATTCGAATCGGGAGTTTACGTACGCTAAACAGTGCGGTAGTTTAGGGAAGGGCCGCGAGTCACACGCGCAGCAGGTGCAGGTGTACGGGCCAGCCCGAGGGCGCGGTCCAGGCGGGCATGCGGGCCAGCAGCGCCTCGTGCTCCGGCGCCCGCGGCGCAGACATGCCGTGGCCCGCCACCGACAGCGCCGCCCACTCCGCCGGCGGGGTCTCGAACGAGTGCTGGGGACACAGCATGTATCAGGGCAGGCGCGGTCGGGCCGGCGAGGCGGGGCAGGCCGCCGCGTACCTGTATGTGCAGCGTGAGGTTCCAGGCCCGGGGCCGCAGCGCGTCGTGCAGCGCCAGGAAGTAGGTGCGGCGCCGGCCCCAGGCCGCGCCCGGCTGCGGCGGGCCGCCCAGCGCGCTGGCCCACGACACCTCGGCGCCCTCGGCCGGCGCCACCACCACCACCACGTGCGACGGGCCTGCGGGCGCCCTCGCTAGTTACGGCTCGTGCGGCGGCACGGGACGTCACGCTTTAGACGTGCGCCCGAAAAACATTCAAGTCTACGTGAAATCGAAAAAGTTTCACTCCAATTCGCAGTTCTCGTCGACTGAACTAAATTGAAAGAGTACCTGCTCTTACCCGGTGGGGCCCCTGCTACCGAATGAAAATGAAACAAAATGGGTTTATTTTATGCTGTCCAGTGTGTAGATTTTGTTATTGTAAAAAATAAGGAACTGGATCTGACGGATCCTGTCGCTTTTTTGGGAATTATTTGGGACGCCGAGCCGTAATGGACGCCTCTTAACGGAAGGTCGTCCAGGCTCAGCTCGGCAGCATTTGCGATCGAAAAAAATCATTCTCGTGTCGTCACCTTTCCGAAGCTCGGAGCTCGAAAACGGGCGGGAATTCAGAGTGGCATAAGAAAGAAAATTTTATGAAGTTTCATTCAACGGACGGACTCTTTCGACTTGACATGCTTCGAGCCGACTACGGGGCCCCACAGCGTAGGAGCGCGAGCGCGCCACGGTACCTGTGATGTGCAGATGCAGCGCGGCCAGGCGCGGGCCCAGCGGCTGCAGGCGCGCCGCCACGGCGGCGGCCAGCGGCGGCGGGCCGGCCGCGGCCCAGTAGCCGCGCGCCACCAGCGCCGCCACGGGCAGGCAGTAGGGCGCGCCGCAGTACGGCCACGCGCCGCACTCCTGCGGGCGCCACGCCGCCTGCGCCAGCAGCGGCACTGCGGGCGGGGGCGGGTTATTTATTTATTCATCGTCACCAACAGAGTTAACAACAATAAATACATTACAAGTTACTTATACATAAACAAGAGTAATTGTTACCCTAATTATAGGTGACAACGGCATGCAAAATTAACTGCAGCAAAGATATCTTAAATGAGAAAAAAAAGAAGGCTAAAAGCGCATCACGCTTGCACAGCTTAGGCCATTTACACTTAAAAACAGACACATTTGTTGTTATTTATTTTTTGTTGTTATTTTGTGTGTTAGCACGTCACACACTCTACGGGAAGCTCCACCTCTCTACGGCGACTCGTACCGTGGTCCTTCAGCGAGCTGGGCGTGTTGGCGTCGAGGTGCGGCACCCAGTAGAGGTCCTCGTGCGTCACGTTGCCGGGCGCGTGGTGCGTGGTGCGCCGCGTGTGGAACACCATGTACCGCTGCGGGGTCGTCGCCGAGTACGGCGCGCCCAGCGGGGTGCACAGCACCAGCGCCACGGCTGCGTCACACGCCTTATTTATTTGGATTGTGAGCACCGAATGATACCACATGGGTACACCCGGGAAAAGAAAGCGATTCCAGTAAAATATTTTCACACAAGGGTCTTTTGTAAATAATCAAATCGAATACACTTTATAGCACCCAACTTAATTTCAACGAACGGACATAACAGATGAATGCAGTATCCATTTTTGCAATGTCCTAACCAAACTAGGGATCACAAAGAAATATTTGTGATTTGCCCTACCAGGATTCGAACCCAGGACCTCTACATCATGAGCACAACACCCAACTACTGAACCACGGAGGCCGTAATACAAAATGTGTAACACAATATTAGTGTACAGAGTGTAGAGTGTGTAGTGTAGCGACCGCCAGCAGCAGCGGCAGCAGCCACGAGCCCGCCGTGTGGTGTGACAGTGTGTAGTGTAGTGTAGTGTAGTGTAGTGACGCACCGAGCGCGCCCACGGCGAGCGCGGCGCGCGCGAGCGTGCCGGCGCCGCGCACCGCCAGCAGCAGCGGCAGCAGCCACGAGCACGCCGCCAGCGACAGCGCCGCCGTCAGCAGCGCCATCATCACCTGGACAGTGGGAACAGTATAAAAGGAAGTATTTTACTGTACGAAAGAAGCATTCCAAATATCATTAAAACAGTTATATCTCAGGAAGCAACGAGCGTATTAACTTAAGATGAGTGTACTTCTAGACTACTTCAATTGGGATATAATAGCTATACGTATAAAACGATAACTCTTCGCACTCCACCAGCGGTGTTACTTTTTTCTTTAATAGTGAGAGCTAGGCGCGGACCTTTGTTTTATTTTTTATTAGTAATATTTTAAATATGTTCGAATTTTGAAATTGGACGCCAACTGTCTGATACGAATATTTGTTCTATTAATTTGGAGTATAATATTACCTAGGCTTAATATAAAAATAATGTGAATGAAATTAATAATTTCAGTGTTTTTACCCACGACGGAACGGAGCAGGTATATGCGTTTAGGGTGAGAGATGTTTGTGTGTGCATTTGTGCAAAGAAATGTTACTAATTATCTTCTAAACTAATAATCCGATTTTGATGCGGTTTTCAATAACGGGTTTGTGTTTGATAAATTCATGTTATTAGACAGGTGTCATGTCTGTAACTCACTAGGGGGCGCCACAATATTAGTGTTTAGAGTCAATATTATTCGAAACGCCTCTTCAATTTATAATAGCAATTTATTTGCAATAGTTTTTATTAGTTAATTGTTTTTGACAGGCGTTTTTTTTTCGGTTCCATTGATTACACGTAATTACGTCGAACACGGTGCTGTTTCATTGCTACCTAAATCCCTTAAAAATCAGTAAAAAGGCATATCAGGCATATTCATGGTCCTTCGAGCCAGATTTCAGAGAAGATCACAATCAATAAATTGTAGTTAAATTAATACGAAGTGATTGGCGAAGATTAAAGAAAAATCAAGATCGACTATAAGTGGCTCGTGGATTGTGTGGTCAAGTGAATCAAATTCATCCAATTAATCCTCATTTAATTCATAAAGTTGTACCCATCACTCAATAATCAGGTAGTATTAAGTAAACAGCCTCCGTGGTCTAGTGGTTAGAGCGTTAGGCTCACGATCTGGTGGTCCGGGTTCGATTCCCGATGGGGACATTGTCGAAATCACTTTGTGAGACTGTCCTTGGTTTGGTAAGGACTTTTCAGGCTTGAATCACCTGATTGTCCGAAAAAGTAAGATGATTCCGTGCTTCGGAGGGCACGTTAAGCCGTTGGTCCCGGCTATTAGCCGTAAAAATATCTCCACCAACCCGCAGTGGAGCAGCGTGGTGGAGTATGCTCCATACCCCCTCCGGTTGATTGAGGGGAGGCCTGTGCCCAGCAGTGGGACGTATATAGGCAGTTTATGTGTGTTATGTATTAAGTAAAGCAAAGTGTTGTTAATTACGGTTAGTATAATTTTAATTACATTTATTACCCACGACGGAACGGAGCAGGTATATGCGTTTAGGGTGAGATATGTTTGTGTGTGCGTTTGTGCAAAGTAACGTTACCACCTATCTTTTAAACTAATGATCCGATTTTAAGGCGGTTTTCAATAACGGGATTGTGTTTGATGAGTTCATGTTCTTAGACAGGTGTCATGGCTGTAACTCACTAGGCGGTGCCACAATATTAGTGCAAAACAATGTTGCAATATAATCAAAACGAAATGTCCGATTACAATTCTGTTTTCGGCAATGTGTACGTGGTAGCTTATTGCATGTTCCCAAATAATATAAAAATTACGTCTTTCTAGAGGGTGCTACAATATTAGTGAAAAATAGTATTGCAATAATATTAAAACGCATTGTCCAATTTCAATGCGGTTTTCAGCAATGGGTTCGTAGTTGAATGGTGCATGGTCTAAGATAAGTCTTATGATATTAACTCACTAGGAGGCGCTGCTATATTAGTGTGAAACGTTTATATTGCAATATTATTAAAATTAATATTATATTGCAATATTATTAAATTTCATATAGAAAAGGCAGCCCCCGACGGATATTCCTCGGTTATGTATTATGGTAAAATTATTATCGCTACATTTAAGTATATCTTCGAGAAACAGACACGTTAGGAAAAAACTGTAAACATCCATATTCATTGTTTAGGTACTTAAGTATATCTATTACCGATGTCTCGAGATATCAACTCTTTTGCCAAGTGGACCATAGGTACATCGAAGTGCTAAGGGACCTCTACCAAAATGCCACTATGTCAGTTCGAGTACAGAACCAGACCTCTAATCCGATCCAACTGCAGCGAGGAGTGAGACAGGGAGATGTCATCTCTCCGAAACTGTTCACTGCTGCATTGGAGGATATTTTTAAGCTTCTGGACTGGAAAGGATTTGGCATCAACATCAACGGCGAGTACCTGACGAACCTTCGATTTGCCGATGATATAGTTCTAATGGCTGAGACCCTGGAAGACCTGAACACCATGCTCGAGCATCTCAGTAACGCATCCCAACGAGTGGGTCTTAGCATGAACATGGCAAAGACAAAAATTATGTCCAACGACCATGTCGCACCCACTCCAGTTCAGGTTGGGAACGTTACACTCGAAGTTGTAGACCAGTACATTTACCTAGGACAAATAATCCAGTTAGGTAAGTCCAACTTCGAGAAAGAGATCTCTCGTCGGATCCAACTCGGATGGGCAGCGTTCGGGAAGCTGCGGAATATCTTCTCGTCCAAAATACCTCAGTGTCTCAAGACGAAAGTCTTTGACCAGTGCGTGTTGCCAGTGATGACCTACGGCAGTGAGACGTGGCCGCTTACTATGGGTCTCGTGAGGAGGCTCGGTGTCGCTCAGCGGGCAATGGAGAGAGCTATGCTCGGTATTTCCCTGCCGGATCGAATCAGAAATGAGGAGATCCGCAGGAGAACTGAAGTCACCGACATAGCTCGGAGAATTGCAAAGCTGAAGTGGCAGTGGGCAGGACACATAGCGAGGAGAACCGATGGCCGCTGGGGCGGAAGGGTTCTGGAATGGCGACCACGTGTCGGACGACGCTCAGTGGGTAGGCCCGCTACAAGGTGGACCGACGATCTGGTGAAGGTCGCGGGAAGCCGCTGAATGCGGGCAGCGCAGGACCGATCGTCGTGGAGATCCTTGGGGGAGGCCTATGCCCAGCAGTGGGCGTCGTACGGCTGATGATGATAAGGGAAGTGTAGTGTCTATGGAGTAATGAAAATGGAGGCGATTACTCCACCGACCAGAGCGCTCTTAAATAAAGAGAGTGTCTATTACCCGATTGCGGCGATTCAAAAGGAGGGTGATGTGTTTGACCGCTATGTACCTATTTTCTTGTTTCATACTTTTTAGAGTGTGATTTTTCCGTAGTCGAGTTTCAGTTTTTAAACTTATATTTATTTAAGTATATTGTGAACCTATAAAACCCGTCCAGACTGTTCGAAAATAATTTGTGATATCGACTGACGATTATAAAAGCTTATTGTGTAAATTGTAGTAAGTACATATCTAAGTATGTCAGGTTAAATTAGGTATTGCCAGCCCTGCGACGCCTGCGACGTCACATACAAAGTGTACCATAACGTCAAAGTGTATAGTGTCTGAGAAAAATGAGGTTTTTTGTGTGAAGAGTCGTCATCTCAAATATCATTTTTTTATATATGTTAGGATTCAACGAGTGTAGTATTCACCAGTAACACTCCTAACGCGCCTTCTATACTCGCAGACATTTCGCCGCACGCCGAACACTCACGCATTCGACGACCAATCTAATCGGTTATCTACGAAACCCAAGACAGATCGAAGATAGCTTGGGCTTTTGTCATTATTTTATCAAAGAAAAAAGTGTGCAACCTGAACGTATAGGTAGTCTCCCTAATAAATCCAGGCTCGTCTTATACATACTAACTTTGTAGAGTCATAGGGAGATGGATGTTATACTAAACACCAGAAGTGATGTGATAACGACTACTTGGGCAGTAGAGATGTTAGTATATTGTTAAACCCGGTGAGGTGTATAGTGTTCATATGTATGAGGCTAGTGTGGTGCGAGCAAGTATTACGTCGGGCGGCAGCGGCGCGGTGCCGGCGCGGCCCGTGATGGGCACGAACATGTGCAGCGAGCCCAGCGCCAGGTACCACGTCTGCAGCATCGGCACCACCGACCCCACGCACCACCACGCCAGCTTGCAGCCCTCTGCAACGACGCATATGGTTATACGTATAATGCAATACGTTTCAAAGAGACGTAAAATGTAGAGGTCTGAAACTACACCAGGGTAACCTGTGTTCTAGGAAACCACCTTCGGAAATAATCGATTTATTTAAACATAATACTAAAAACAATAAAATGAAAATTCTTCACTTCAGTTTAGTACACGTTGCATAAAATGTAAGAAAGTCTGTGTCAGGAGGCTCAGCTCTTTCTTCACTCTTAACATACCTACTGCAATAGACTAAACTAAATGTTAATGTTAGGAGTTTAACACTTGACACTTTTTACGAGCGCTGATGTGTGTTTGTGTCGTATTGTATGTGTGTATGCGTGTCCCCGTGCGTACGTGTGGGCGTGCTCGGACAAGGAGGGTAAGTGGATTCGTCCCGCCTCCTACGGCAATAGCGGCGGCTCACCCGAGGCCCTCAGCACGAGCGCGGGCTGCGCCAGCAGCGCGGGCAGCAGCGCCCAGTGCAGCGCCACGAAGCCGGAGCGCAGCCCTTTGGCGGCGCACAGCAGCAGCAGCGCGGCCCACAGCAGCGCCAGCGCGGCCGCGGCCAGGCGCGCCGCCCACCAGCCGCCCGCCGCGGCGCCGCCCAGGCGCACGGCCCGCGCCAGCCGCCGCAGCGCCAGCGCCGCCGCGCCCAGCGCCGGCAGCGCGTACAGCGGCGCCAGCAGCCACGGCCGCGAGTAGTAGCTCAGCCGCGCGCCCGCCGCGTGCAGCAGCAGCGCCGGCGCCGCGCCCGCCGCCAGCCCCGCGCCCACCGCCAGCGCCAGCCGCGCGCCCATGGCGCCCAGCGCGCGCAGCCACGCCGACGCCGGCACGTACACTGCGGCACGCGCCAATATATTCATTTACTCAAATCACGCTAGTGATTCCCGCGCCTGTGTAAATCCGAGGTAACACTGAACAGGTATAGCGTGATGGTTTCCATTGCAGATGTTGATCGACGAGCACCTAATGTATAAAACTGAAAGACTTCATTTGAATCCGTCCAGTCGTTTTTGCGAGATGCAACCGCGAGAAAGGCTCGCGCCCCTCTAACGGACGTGAAGCCATTGCTACTCACGCTGTCGCCGGGCGTCGTGGGCGTCAGCCCGCGTCCGCAGCAGCAGCAGCAGCAGCGTGGCCGCCACCGCAGCCGCGGCCGCCGGCGGCCGTACACACACCACGAACAGCCCCAGCACGTCGAAGAACACCGGCTGACCCTCGTCCTCGTCCCCGGAGAACTCCAGCTTTTCACTCGCCAGCAGACCTGCGTATTATGCACGTAAAATAAAACATTGTAAGCAAGTATTCATTCAAACACTATCGACGTATAATAATATGTTACTGTTGATTGAAACTACTTGAAACATAATTTGGTCAAATATTGTCGCCATATTTCGAATTAGGTGTTCCTCTCCCTGCCGCCAATTGTTCGTCAGGGAGGCGAGGCAGGCGAGGCAGGCCGCACCGTGCGTGAGCGCCAGCACGTTGTCGCCGGTGTGCTGCAGCGCGCCCAGCGGCACGCGGTCCGCCGTGTCCAGGTGCGTGTGGTACACGTAGCCGTTGGTGCTCCACGCCAGGTCCACGCCTGGGGGAACATTTTTAATCATAAAAAGACAAGTTCATATTTTACGTTATGCTCTAAAAAAATCTCTAGTGACTGATCAGATCAAAAAAGAACAACTCCCGAAAAAAATATTAGATTAGAGGGTTCTCACCGGAGAGCTTGCCGAAGTCGCGGAAGATGCGGAAGTCGGTGTCGGCGGGGATGGTGCCGCTCTCGAAGAGCTCCTGCGCGACGGAGGAGGCGTAGGGGCGCGGCACGGTGGCGGCGTACACCTCCATGATCCAGGGCTGGCGCGGGCCGGCCTGGAACAGCACCTCGCGGCCGCCGGCGCCGCACGCCTCGATGTTGACGAAGGCCCGCACGGAGCGCGCCCACGGGTGCTGCGTGATGAAGGCGTGCGAGCCCTGCATGATGTTCTCCTCGGCGCCGTTGAACAGGAACACGGCGCGGTGCCGCAGCGGCCGCGGGCTGGCCGCCAGCGCGCGGAGCACCTCCAGCATCACGGCGCAGCCCGCCCCGTCGTCGCTGGCGCCTGCCGCGGGACGCGTTACACGCTGTACCTGGCCCCGGCGACGTTGGCACGCAGTACCAGGGCCGACATATTATACGCGGTGACACGCATGTCGAGTTTTTATAAAACCCTCAGCTAATTATGAACGTAGGACATTTCCGCCTAATTGGTTCCGGGCCACATCCTTGCAAAGGTTTGTATCACATTATTACAATATGTCGCCAACAGTCCCGTGCATTCCACGGACCACTATGTAATTTACATCGTGACCTCAAACAGGTATTTAGCGGCAGGTAACAGGTCTTAAGCTAAGATCAGTATAAACAAATAACTCGACTGCCTTAATCCCTAGGTACCTACATATTTGAGGGGCACTGCTTGTCTGGCCGTCTGCGGATTGAACTAATTAGGGATTTTTGGGGAAATAGATTTTACTGGATTTGTGAGATTATGTATACTTAGGAGAGCAGTAAGAGAAGTGTGTATGTGACGTGTGTCGACGTGGCCGCAGCGTCCTCCGGCGATTGTATGCACGTCCGCGTCGCAGCGCCGGCGCGCTGAATGACCCGGCCTGGCCTATTTCCTCGCTACATAATTAGATAATTGTTAACGCATATTACCTACTCTGCAATCAAGCAACGATGATTCGCAGTCGCTAATGAGCGGCGCGTGCCTCGCAGTCGATCTACTTCCAATTTGAGCAGTTAGCGCAGCTCGCTGTACCACGTATAATTGACCCACTATTCTCCGACGGCACTACATTGGTATCCTACTAATTTACACCCACGAGAATCACCTTCCTGCCTAGGGCATCTACCAACAAGATGCATTCCGTCATCAAACGTGTCGACTAAAAGAATCCCTACTTTGTCTAAAATTTTATAAAGAGTCGTTTATCTTTGGAATACAACTGTGTAACAACGAGCCGTACCCGGCTGTTATAGGTACATACAATGAATGAAATGAAGCTACTGCTATCAGCGCGGCACTGGCCGGTGATAACGCGGCTGCCGGGCCGCAGCTCGCAGCACCACGATCAAATACAACCGACGGGGCCATTTATCACTGCCTAGTTTATAATCGATGTTTTACTGTGACATTCGTTAACTTCAACTGGTATTCGTGTATTCGTGTGTTGGTGTTCAACTGTTATCAACACTATGAATATGCCCGGGGTGCAATTATTTAGGCCACGAAATGAACGCTCGGCGCGCACCGATCGCTCTAAAAGAAATTCAACCGGTTATTTATTATCACTCTTTTTGTACGGTGTACTTAGGTGTTCTACCACATTCGATTTTATTATACTTAGTACGCCTTTCACATGCTGATTACAAATTGCAATTAGTCTCACACCTGTTTCCAGCATTTATAAGTTGTCATTTTAATGGCTGTCATGAAAGTAATTTCACAATAGCAGTGTAATACTAAATTTCGTAACAATTAGAGCCGCCAAAGGCCCCTGACATGGCTCATGTAACGATTACTTACTTACATGAGTAAGTAGTAACCGGCACTAACGGCTCAACGTGCCGAAACACGAATCATTTTACTTTCGGACAATCAGGTGATCTTTGTGATAGGTATGTCCCCACCGGGTTTCAAACCCGGGATCTCCGGATCGTGAGCCCAACGCTCAACAACTGGGCCGTTTACCGCCGACCTATTTATTGACGTTTAGCGATAAGGCCGACTATTGTTTAGTTAGCATGTGCAAATGAAGTTGACTACTGGCAGAATGTATTTATTTGGCTAGCCAGCAGCATAGAATAAGCACTAATACTACGTATAGAACGGCAACTCTCCGTTCCCCACCAGCGGCTGAACTAGGTTTAATAATATGACTGTATTAATTAGTTCAGTGAATATTTAAGTGAAGTGTAGTGCCTATTTATTCATTTTATTGTGAACCTTGTATAACACCCGTTCGGTGTTAAAAACATATTTATATAAACTGATAATTATAAAAGCTTCTTGTGTAGGTAGTAGTACCTACCTAAGACATGCTTGCTAAATTAGGTCCCTATTGTAGTATGCGTCCCTCAGACGTCACATACACAGATGTACGTCAACATGTAGTGTCTGTGTAAAACGAAGTGTTTTGTACGAAGTGTCCGGGGTGTGTAATAAAATTGATCTCAATCTTTTGTGCACGTAAGTTTTTAGTTTAAATTATTTTATTGTTTTTATAGATTTTTAGTAAGACTGTTTTAGAGTTGTTGGTCTCCCAAATGTAAAATAAATGTGCGCGTAGTATAGTTACCGGGGCTGCCGGGCACCGTGTCGAAGTGGCAGTTGAGCAGCAGCGCACTATCGCCGCCCCCGCCGCCCGCGCCGCCCACGCGGACCACCAGCGACTGCACGTCGCGGTACACGTTGGTCATGCCTGCAACCACGTGCTCCAGCCAATCATGCCACATACGCATACAACGGACACTCTCCGCCCGAGCTTCCTCATTTCACCCCGATATTTATTACTACGATAACGCCGACGATTATCGTGTCGATGGCGAATAGGGACCGACCGAAAAGGACTACAAGAGACGCACCGTCGAAGAACGAGAGAGGAAAGGCGCCGCTGGCGCGGTGCAGGTCCACCTCGACGGTGTTGTGCGGCGAGGCGGCGCGCGCGATGTCCTTGACAGCGCGCAGCAGCACGGCCACGGCCGCCACCTCGTTCTCGTAGCTGCCGGCCACGCGCGGGCCCAGCGCCGTGAGCGCGCCCAGGTGGCGCTGCGCCCGCGCCGCCACGAAGGCCGTGGCGGGCGCCAGGCGCTCGTCGCGCGGCGCGGGCAGCGCGTCGTGGCGCGCGCGCACCAGCAGCAGCGCGGCCACCGCCGCCGCCGCCGCCGCCCACGCCCAACGCGCGCCCAGCGGCCGCCGCCGGGGCGTGTTCTCCTTCACCACGCCCACCGCGTCCTCCCGCCCCTCCTGCCCGAAACACACTTCCTACCATCAAAACGAACCACCAAATTGTAAGGAAATATGTTTATTTATACACAACCCAATCTTCAGGCTATCATCTGATATATTACAAGACATCCTACCTACCTCCATTCCTCCACACGTGTAACACAAATTGTTTAATATTATTATTGTGATACAGTATCCTTCATTTGAATTTTGACGTTGATGTTTTTTTGTAAGTACGTCGAAATATGGCCCTGTGATGTCTGAATTAAAGAACATATAATTATTATTATTTAATATTCAATATTATACTAAATTCCACTTTTGAACTCACATTTGCAATTTGGTCATTTTTACCTAGAGTGAAATGAATTAACAGAAACCTAGGGTTGTTAAGAAAATCTCACCAATATGAGATATTTCAAAAAGACACTTAGGTAAGTATGTGGTTTCCACTGTAAGACAACATGTAATATTATCATTCTGAAAAAAATATTTTGAAACAGTGTCTGTTATAAAAAGTTACAGCAAGTTATGAATAAAGTATGCACAAAAGAGAATCAATATTTTGAGTAAGTTTGAGCTTTTGTGCTATTTGTTATATTATCTAATGGATAGTCTAAGTCACGGGTCACCAATTAATTCTCTTGTGGGTCTGTTTAAAAATGTACATCTTTCACAGTCTGTTTTACAATATCAATTCCACCCCCAACAAATACAATACTACCATGACGAGCTGTTGTCTTGTTCACATTGTCCGTCTTTTGTCATGTGGCTATCTGATGAATGACAGAGACGAGATAAATTGAATACTTTTTTAGATTCTTCGGGATCTACATTAAATAGTTTGGCAGTCCAGATGCAGATTACTGTTGCCATTTGGTGACCCCTAGTTTACGTGATTTTACATCTTGTTTAACTATGATTGTTAGCTAAAATGTTGAAATGAAACAACAAAGCATTAATAAGTATTATTGATTGATTGATTGATTAATAAGTACAATAATACCTAATGGAAAAAAAAGATTAAGGGCCTGCTTCACCATTTGTTGATAAGAGTCTGATCAGATGACCACCAACCAAAAATTAACTGGTAGATGGTAGTAGGTACTGCCATCAGAGACTTATTCGGCAGATAAATTATTTGAATTCAAGATTTATACAATTTAGTGATAATACAATATAATTATAAAAAACAGAAATAATAAATTAAAATAACTAGTTTACTTAATCTTATTTTTCCATAATATTATATTGTATATTTTTAATTCACAAAAAGTTATAGTACGAAGTTACAAAGATAAAGAACTCGTTTTTTATGTTTCACATCATGGAAATTGATGTTAATGATAATAAAAAAAAAATATCCTATTAGATATTAAGTTTAGGATACTCACCATTACGTTTTATAATAATATGTTTTGTTTATTACGAAAGAATACTTTTGTATGAAAAACCATTTAAATCATATTTTTTGTGTAATATTTTTATCACAACTATCACAACGAATAACGGCAAACAACCTCCTCTCAAGTAATCACAGACTAATAAGAGATACTACGTATCAGACGAACATCTCTAGTACTTAGGTTTTGTTTGATTGGTTTTAATGATACATGACAGTTGTTTTTTTTTTAATAATCGAATTTCACTTGGCAAAGGACTACGCGTTAGACGGCCTTATGTACTGGAGCGGGATATTCAAAAGATAGAGTCTTGTTACCGGGATCGGTATTATTTTACAGATTTTAATTCGACTTTAAAACAAGAAAGTACCTATTTCAAAGTCTCAGATAAACGTACAATCTGTAGAAAATAATACCGAACCCGGAAACAAGACCTACTGACCTCAATAAGTTAGGGCTTGTTTCGTAGGGTTAAAAAAAATGTGAGAAGTTATTTATTAAATGATTTATTTTTCAATTTTTTACAATATTTTTTAAGTGCCATTTCTTGCATGGGCGGTAAATTTTTTTTTAGTCGAGATAAATCAGTGCCTTTTAATATACGATTTATTACATTGCACCAATTCATTACTGAGAACCTGATGGTAATAATTATAAATTTTTCAAGCACCCTTGATCTGTGTTCGGTACAGTTAATAAAATCAAATGAATACTTGGATACTATTAATGATTTGATATTTTGTAAAATATTGTTGTTATGACCATTGTTTTCCAAGTATTCATTTGTTTCAGAGATAACTGCACCGAAACACCTTACAGCACCTTCAGATGGGTAGCATAAACGGTTTTTGTTTTTAGAGAATTCTCTGTGACTGATCCATTCATGTAGGTCATTTTCGTCACTTGTAAAGGATTTTTTGCAGACATCACATGACAATTGCAATTTCCGCACTACCCATCCTGCAGTGAAGGCCCAAGAGTGCATATTAATACGTTCTCTACGGGCCTGCTCCACTATTTTTTCTATGCTTGAAACCGAATGACCCGGACCGCTACTTTCTTTTTCGTTGAATAATTGTTTTAAATTTAATATTGGGTTTGCCGGGTCATCTTCACAATTAAATGTATCTTTGTGGAATTGTAGAAACCTGGTAATCAATAATGATTTGAATGTGCTTTGGAAACTGTGGCAGTTAGGGTCATTATTTCTATAATTATAGGCCCTTACCTGGCCAAAGAAGTTTTCAATAGGATCAGAACTAAAAAATCTTGGCCTCAGAAGTTTTACACCCTGACCTTTTAAAATCTGCCACAGTCTCATGTAGGACTCTAATGTGGTTATAAAGTTTTTTATAGAAGGCACTGATTTTTCCTTACCACTTCCATCCACAAATTTCATTTTCTTTAAATGTTGAATGGCTTCTCGCCAAAAATCGTGGTGCTGAGAGTTTTCAGTAACAGCTAACCGCAGTGGCTTTTTCGCTGCTTTGGCACCAGTGGCAGCTCCATTGACGCTGTCAAATAATTTATCCAAAAACAACACAGTTTCTGCCGTATTTTTCAATGTGTCACTTACTGGCTTGCCATCAGCGTAGTGAGCTGAAAATAAATTCGCCACAATATAACAACTGAACTGAATAGTTGTAACTGAATAGTTGAATACAGGCACTTATCAGTGAAAACTGCCTGCCTGAGTTAATAATAATAATAATAATATGAGATCAATTTAAAAAATGATGAGAAAAATTAGATAGAGAGGCTCATTGGCTAACAGAAACACCCCATGTACCTATCTTCAGCGATTATTTACGGTTTAGGAGATATGATCCATTTTGAACCTTTTTCAAGATTTTCTTCCTTACTTCAGAAATCATTGTTTTGTAGCTATCTCTTTCTTAATAATTATTTTATTTTACATAATACCTAATCCTAAGAAAGTGAATCACTAGCTGAAAAATTAAAAAAAAAACAGCCAAATGAAAGAAAAATAGTTATTGGATGTCAAAGTGAGAATTCGACCAAAATTGTTACAGTTGTTAAAACTTCGCCGACGAATAATAAACACTTGAGGTTGTCATGGACCCTAAAGGTATTTCTAAAAACTGCTCCATTTAATACGCTTTTAGAAATATCCTGAAAAAGTACCCTTAATAGGAGCAAGAAACTAAGTAATTGGCCCTCAAAGATTGCAAAACAGATTTGAAGGAAAAATTGACATTCTCATACATTGTAGCTGCTTCTTTCTAAAGTTGTTAAAGGTGCTCAATGACACATTTCTTAAAAAAAAACACGCTCATAATCGCTAACAGGGTAGTGGCAACGGTCTGAAGACAAACTCACAATCACTTTGGTATAACTGTGCTTACGCTTACTTTAAGTTACAAAATTTACTTGACAATATTAGAATGCACCACGATGCTGATCCTCCTGGGTATATCGTAGAAATCCTTTGTGTCAATGGACTTATGCAAGTTTAAAATACTTACAAACACCAAAAGTGACTGCAAGTTTTGTCTTCAGCTTGTTGCTATGTCTACCCTGTTGGGAATTAGGAGCGTGATAATTTATGTATGTCGATCCAGAGGCCCGGGTTCAAATCCCGGTGGGGACATATCACAAAAATCATTTTGTGATCCCTAGTTTGGTTAGGACATTACAGGCTGATCACCTGATTTTCCGAAAGTAAGATGATCCGTGCTTCGGAAGGCACGTTAAGCTGTTGGTCCCGGGTACTTAGTGATGTAAGTAAGTAGTCGTTACATGAGCCATGTCAGGGGCCTTTGGCGACTCAATAGTAACCCTGACACCAGGGTTGATGGGGTTGGTAATCCACCTCACAATCACAACTCACACTTTAGAAGATATGTATGTTTTTACTTAAAATGTGTTATTTACCACCTTTAAGAACGTTAAAAGGAACTGCATGACAACCTCATGTGGTTATTATTCTTCTGCAAAGTTTTAACAACAGTAAGAATTTTGCTCGAATTCTCACTTTGACTTCCAATATTTATATTTTTATCTTTGATTTGGCTTTTTTTATCTTTCAGCTAGTGGTCCACTTTCTTAGGATTAGATATGATGTAGAATAAGAGAATTATTAAGAAAGAGATAGCGACAAAGCAATGATTTTTGATGTAAGGTAGAAAATCTAGAAAAAAGTACAAAATGTGTCATGTCTCCTAAACCGTAAATAGGTGAATATCAAAATGTGCCATGTTTGGTGGCGAACTTAGGTTCCTTTTTTAATTACTTAACTTACTACTTACTTAACTTAATTTAGGTTCCTTAACCTAATAGTACCAAACTTGGCACATTTTGATATTCACCCAAATAATCGTTGAACATATATGGGGGTGTTTCTGGTAGCCAATAAGCCTCTATCTATTTTTTCCATCCATGCAAAATTACAGATTTCAGGTACGAACAGCTATGTCTTGAACAGAGACACTAACATATTGAAACTAAGGGTTAATTTATTTACTTACAAAATTTTGCAGTATAGGACAGGGCCGCAGATACTGTACTGCTGAACACCTTTACACAGTTTTTGACCTAGAAACGAAAAGAAAATAATAATAAACCGGCAACTCGCGCGCAGAGTTCCACAACACTATCTAATGAGACATTATTGTTGTATGGGAGCACCGCTTGATTTAATTATATTTTTAGTAGTTTTTGTTCTTATAGCGGCAACAGAAATACATCATCTATAAAAAAAAATAAGTCTGTAGCTCTTACGGTTCATGAAATACAGCCTGGTAACAGACGTCTGGTAACAAAAGGTACCCAATCACGAAACAAAGTCTTAGTAATTGGGTACCGTTTTTTACCTTTTAGGTACAGAACTCTAATAGCAAACTTTAGCATACTATAGATTCTTAGTTCACCCCTGTCAACTGCAGTTTCTGTAGTAGGTTTTGATTAAAAGTAATTACCTTCATTTTCTTTATTTTTTCTGGAATTACATGTTGGTCCGTCAAATTGTGGAGCAGCCTGGCTTCGGTGTGTTCACAGTCAGTTTTGTATACATCTACAATATCACTCCACTTTGATATTTTGCCATCAATGGTGATATTTTTATTCAGAAAATTATTTCTTATGCCCTTTATCAGGTGTGGAGGGTCATAAATGATGCTCAGCTTGACATCATTGATTGTGACTGTGCCAT
The DNA here is from genome assembly GCF_024362695.1 of Pectinophora gossypiella. NCBI lineage: Eukaryota > Metazoa > Arthropoda > Insecta > Lepidoptera > Gelechiidae > Pectinophora > Pectinophora gossypiella. The sequence goes on along the minus strand of NC_065420.1, from coordinate 15,166,189 downwards.
CTGAAAACGTAAAATAAACAATTATTGATTTTACCTGTAAATTCCCATATAGTTGGCTAACACAAATATGTTATTATATAGTATGTAGCGTAAGTCAGGAAATAACTATTCTTTGCATCCACTTGCGGCTTCACTCGATAAGTTAGACTTTAAACTATCTCCATTCCTTTTGTCTCAATGCATCCCGACCGTGTAGGAGTGAAGAAGTAACTGAGTACCAACCTGGAGGTACATCTGCCAAAAGCTGATCCCGCCTAGTATCCTGCCTTAAAGAAGATAATGTAGACTGGAATGTAGAGCCTTGGTCACATGATATTGCTATCGGCTTTAATCCGCATTCCACAACTGCAGCAATTATGTCTTTCAAAATAATTTTCAGCTCTACCCCCGAGGTGGCGCCTTGGCAAAAGTAGAAAGATATTGGTTGCTGCCACTTGTAGACTGCTCCACGCAACATAAACACTAGTGCGTGGTCAGCAAATTGGCGCTTTTTTTCTTTCAGCTCTACAAAGCCTGTGATGGTATCCTGTTTTCTGTTGTAAATAAGGGCTGTGTCTAATGACATTTCATCGAAAATGACTGTACACAACTTCTTGCGTTCATTCCATGTCCCAACCTGCAAACACATACATGTTTAATTATTGCAACACAAAGCAAACTTTATTATTTATACTGGAGTTTAGCTGTAAGATTGTGTTAAATACAAACCTCCTTCTTGATTAACCCAGTGACTTGCGAACTAATTCCCGTATGAATCGAAAGCTTTTCAATCATTTTATTTAATGTTGTTTTTGAAGGCAAAATAAATATACGATGTAAAAATCGGTAACCCTTTGGACTTTGTTTCATGATTGCTAAGGCAATCATTTTTTCTTCAGTTGTAAACCGGCGTCCTTTTTTTCTCTTAGTGCAAAGTCTTGTTTGCATTAATATTATCTTTGTAGCATATGGATTTAAGTTTTTAGTCAATTCTTCAAAAGCCTGCCCTTTACTGAATTTTGCTGCATCTTTGGCTCTTTGAAAATAGTCTGCTTGCCTTTTTGCTTTTTGGTAAGCATCATAAATTTTTTGCCCCATAGGCGTCAAATCTTTTACTTTCGAAATCACTCGCTTTCTTAGTTTTACTGATCCTGAAATTCATTATTACCTTTTAGTAATGCTGGACAAAATAAGGGTATTAAAAAAATATTCAATGTACAAGAAAATCTATTTTCTTACCCGAGACTTGTAATGTGGTTTGGACTGGTGTATTTACAGTGCATCCACCACTAGGTCCTGGTATAGGCTCTAGGGTAATGCACCCTAATCTGTCTTCTTTAATATCTATTCACAAAAATATAAAAACTGTATTAATAAGATGATTTTAAAAATCTTTTACATGTTCCTTGAAATCTTTGTGCTAGAAAAAACTATTTACTTACCCGAGATTTTAACTCTGGCTTGGACTGATGTATTTCCGCTTAAGTTGTCTTTGCTCATTTTTATAGAGCCTTCACTCTGTCTTGGTATAGGCTCGTAGCTAATGCCACCCAACCCATCCTCTTTATGGACTTGATTCAACGGTATCTCTGTACACAAGAAACACATTTTAATAAATAATGTAATACATAACATATACATAAACAGCCTATATACGTCTCACAGCTGGGCACAGGCCTCCCCTCAATCAACCGGAGGGGGTATGGAGCATACTCCACCATGCTGCTCCACTGCGGGTTGGTGGAGGTGTTTTTACGACTAATAGCCGGGACCAACGGCTTAGCATGCCCTCCGAAGCACGGAATCATCTTACTTTTTCGGACAATCAGGTGATTCAAGCCTGAAAAGTCCTTACCAAACAAAGGACAGTCTCATAAAATTATCCCGTTTTTTTCACAGGGTCCGCTACCTAACCTGAAGATTTTTACAGATCCGGTTTTTACAGAAGCGACTGCCTGTCTGACATTCCAACCCGCGAAGGGAAAACCAGCCCAATACAGGTTACGTCACATACCTCCGAAAATGCATTTCTCGGGAATGTGGGTTTCCTCACAATGTTTTCCTTCACCGCAGAACATGTGAAAAAATATAATTAATTATATCTAAAAAAAACTAACAAGAAAAAAACTAGCTGTTCTCGAGAGTAATTATGCTCAATCCGGGGATCTTTATTTTCTGAAACATATATCAATATAATATAAAACAATATGTAACTGCAAAGTTGTGTTAGGTATATCAAACAAAATTAATGCAGTTTGGTGGGTGGGGCTCTGTCTGTTTTGTTTAACATAACATCCTACTAATTGATAATTAAATGTAAACGTAAGTTTTATCATAATTATAAAAGGCATTTTGTGCGAAGACATAATATCCCACCCACCCTTCTATTTGAACCCAATAAAACTAGGGAAATTTACAATTTTGGTCAACTCAAATCTTAACCAAAATTAAATGAAAGAAGTTATGAAGAAGAATGAAAGAAGGCAATATGAGGATACCCTACATTATATAAAAGAAAGTTTAAATTCGCTAAAATACAGTGCAGAGTGGTTAGCATGTAGTCTTTACTACATGTGTGAATGCCTAAACAGATTAAAATGTGAAGTAATAGTCTTTTCGTGGTCGATGAAGTTGCGGGCAAAAACTAGTTATTTATTCAAATCATTCAAATATACCTAAATTGGCTTTCATTTAAATATACCTATCTAGCTTATTGGTGGTAGGGCTTAAGGTGGACCGACGATCTGGTGAAGGTCGCGGGAAGCCGCTGGATGCGGGCAGCGCAGGACCGATCGTCGTGGAGATCCTTGGGGGAGGCCTATGCCCAGCAGTGGGCGTCATACGGCTGATGATGATGAGCTTATTGGTTGTAAATACTTACCAGTAAGATTCTTGTTGGATGGTATTCCACTAACAATCTCTTCTTCAGTGAATAGAGATGGGTACGCCTTGCCTAGTAGATGGGATTTTGCAGTAACGAATTTACGTTCGAAATGCTTTTGACACACAAAGAGCTTCGAAAGTTCAATTCTTGGTGTATCTTTTAAATTAACCTGGTCTTCGAGGCACTTTAACCACTTATTGAGTCTTTTCTCAGTGCATGGAAAATGATGCAAAACAGCGTCCTGTCGCGAACTTTTGCAAACACAGCACTTGTAATACATTTTCAACGAAAGAAAACGTATGCCAAAAGATTCACTGGGCTTTGTATTACAAGATAAAGTGGAGAGGATAAGCACAAATACACTTCACTCGATCACACAGTACCTTGTAATGATAAAAAGTTTGAGATGAGATTTTTTTTTTAATGGCCGGCCGGAAAACATGGCTGTCACCGCTAACCAATCACAGGCCAGCATAATTGTCATACGTCATTAAAGAAATATGGCGCCTATCGACAACATCCGTTCTACGCAGATTACGCGGCGTGCAAGTAATTGACACTGTGTGTCTGACACTGACATGTGTCTGACTGATTGTGAGTGAGTGAGTTGAGTGCATAGAGATAGGAAATTTGAGTGACTGACTGGTAAACCTATTTTTGTCTATATCCAAAGGAACTGAGTTTTTGGCACAGAGTACTTTTATATATACGGTTTTTGGTAAAAAGAAAGACGGAACCTTATGATAAGATCTTATCTCTTATGATTTGATCTTAGATCTTCCGGAAAATGCTAAACCGACAAGAGCGTGGCTCGTAAATTAGTGAGTGATGATAATAAGTCTAATATTTTACGGTTTACGGCTCTTGAACACGATAGATGAAGAAAGTGTAGATGTCATGCGTCTCTATCTTTCTCTGAGGCAATCTAGAAGGAGCACCGAAACCCGAAACAGCGGGCGGCGAAGGGACGGGTCTCCAATATTTTGAACGCAGTCGAATATGTTTGATAGATATGTTTCATTCGTCAATCGAACGAATGAATGTATAGGACTGACTGTCAAGTCAATAAATAAAATAAGTGAAATCAACTGAAATGTGGTTGCTTTTTTTGCATGATTAACATGGTGACAGAGTTTCATTGCAAATATTGTCGTAGTTAACAGCGAAAGCAAGTTATAAGATAGAATACTGCGATGGCGAACTGGGTAGGTTACGCGGTGTCCGTGAACTGCGGCGAGCCGCTGGGCTGCTACCAGGGCACCATCCTGAACGCTGACGGCACCACCATCACCCTGACTAAAGCTTTCCGTAATGGATTCCCTTACCCTAAGTCACAAGTCACTTTAAAGTAAGTTGCGTCGTTTAACAAGCGAGGGTCGAAGTGAAGCGAATACTGATAGTAAATGTACAATGTACTGTTTCCTTCCAGTGCGGCAGATATAAAGGAGCTGAAGATCATTGAGGCGCGCGCGGAGCCGGCAGAGCAGACGCACAGCACGGTGGCCGTGGCCAAGTCCAACAAGAAGGCGGCGCGGGCCACAGTCTGTGAGAACCTGCAGGCCAACCCCTCCAGCTCCGGTACTCTATACATATGTTGCACTTATTGCACGTTCTATTGAGGGTCAATACAAATGAAAAATATGGTATACTTACTACCCTCATCCTTAAAATAATACTAATTTTAAATGATGAAAAAAAAGACAAAATAAATTTTAATTTATTTATTTAATTATAATGCCTTTTTTCAAAGGTTTTTTTAAAAAAAACAGAAGTTTTTTTATATTAAACCTTAATACTACCAAGAGAAAAATGTGTATTGTGTCATTATTAGTCGGTAATGATTTGATTTTAATTTAGATCATGTCTACTGTCAAGTGTGTGGTAAATTATAGTAATATTATTTTTTTGTGTTGTTACTTCAGGTTTATAGTACCTTTATTCTGTTGTATTAAAAGGGTGTTGGTTGGTGCTTTTTTTGCAGGCAATCAGGCTGGAGGCAGCGGGGGTGGCGGTGGCGGGGGCGGGGGCGGCCGGGCGGCGCGCAGCAAGCCCATCGACATCCAGCCGTCACGCAGCGGCAAGAGCAACAACCATGCAGGTCTGCCATCTGGGCCAGCATCACACAGCTTCCAATATTAAATTTAATAATATTTTTAAACTATTTGTAAAAGAAAATATTACATTTCAATCGTTTACATGTTTTATTGTAAAAAGGGAATTGTTGAGAATATATTTTTCAATAGGCACAGACAAACAAAGAAAAGCATTCATTAGGAACTAGACCATTAGAAGGAACAACTTTCCTTACTGAAATTGAAACGTGCAGGCAGCTACGGGCAGTCGGGGTCGACGCCGAAGGGTCGCGGCGGCGGCGCGGACAAGCAGCGGCGCCGCAACGAGGCGTGCTTCGGCGACGCGGCAGACCCCGCGCTCGACCGCGACTTCGACTTCGAGGGCAACCTCGCGCTCTTCGACAAGCGCGCGCTCTGGGAGCAGATCAACAATCAGAAGCCGGACCTCGTTAGACAGGTACGGCGTTTTGTCGTTTGACGACGCTCTCTGTGCGCACGGGATACTGATGTGTCTGTTGTCAGACGGACGAGGCGCACGGCAAGTTCCGGCACGACGAGAACGTGCTCGGCGGCGGCGGCGGCGGCGGCGGGCCGCGGCGCGCCATCGTGGTGCCGGACGAGCTGCGCGGCCCGCTCGACTACGTGAGCGACGACGGCTGCGTGGTGCCGGCGGCGGCGGCGGGCGCGCGGCGCCGGCTGTGGGCGGCGCTGGCGCGCGCGGGGCAGGCGCACACGGCGCGGGTGCTGCTGGCGCGCGCCGGCGCCGACGTGTGCGTGCGGCTGGTGGGCGGCGGGCGGCGCCTGGAGCCGCGCAACGCGCACCAGGCGCCCGCCGCCGCCGTGCTGGCCGGCCACCACGACGCGGGCGCCGCCGGCCTGCTGGCCGCGCGCCTGCTGGCGTCGCACGGCGCGCGCGTGGCCGTGTACGTGCACCCGCCGCTGGCGGGCGCGTCGGCCGCCGTGGCGCAGGAGGTGGCGGCGCTGGCGTTGGCCGACGTGGCCGTGTGCGGCCGCCTGGCGCTGCTGCCGCGGGCCGACCTGCTGCTGCTGGCGCTGCACGACCCGGCGCTGGACGAGCCGGCGGCGCACTACGCGGCCGTGGCGGAGTGGGCGCGGGCGGCGCGGGCCGGCGCCGTGGCGCTGGAGCCGGCGCCGGGCTGGGACGTGCCGTGCCGCGCCAGCGTGTTCGCGCTGCTGCCGGGCGCGGGCGCCGCGCTGGGCCGCGTGTTCCTGGCCGACGTGGCGCCGCCGCTGCGCGTGTTCCAGGAGCTGCGCGTGCACTACCGCCCGCCCTTCGGCGCGCACTCGCTGCTGGCGCTGCACCCCGCCGACGACTGACCGCGGGGCCAGCGCTCGTGGCCCGTCGCAGAGTGACGACTGACAGTTGGGCTGAATCGGACTATTTTGACGCCGCTGCGCTGCGTGTTGAACTCTCGCCTGTAGCGAACACCTTGTACAGTGGCCTGTATCTCGAATGATTTCTGTATTTTATTAATTGAATGAAGTGACCGTGTCCTCGTTACGGTCGACAATGACCGTAATATCTCTATGTGTAATGTTGTATGTAAGTTGATGCGTGGAGCGCCACGTGCCATACAAGTGTCCTCCCGCCTCCCGTCTGTACAGGCCTGCACCGCCAGCGTCCGGCACGATCCGGGAGCGCGGCTCTCGATCTGTCTCTTATTCGCTATATTTTCCTATCATACCTCTTCTATCACTTTAAAGTGAAGCTCAATGATGAAACGCATTCACTTCATCCTTCTGGCTCGGTTCTACACAACGGAGATCGCGTGCGGCAATATCGTATCGGACGCAGTGAGTCAATGCCTTAACCTCCCCAAATTAAGAATTATTCTATTTTTATATGGATATAATGTATATTTGAAGAATTAAGTATTATTTTTGAACAGGTTATCTGTGTCGTCTGCTATCTGCTAACAGACGGTACTGATTCCAATAGACACTTTCTAGAGTTATACTTGTCATTTTTTTATCTGCTGATGAGTAAACGAAAGTACAAATCGGACAAGAGGTGTCTGCAGGAATCACCACTAACATAAAGCGCGGGATTTTGTTATTAAAAAACTCGACTCGCGCTACATTGACAATGAACTCGATCAAATAAAATGTTGAAATTGATTATGGCATATTTTATTGAGACACGCATACGGGTTGAGCGGGGGGCGGGGTACAGTGAAACCACAACTCGAGGTCCATCAATTTATTTGTGGAAATAAAACAGACTTAGTTCCTCAAAAAGCACACCACGACATATAATCCCGGATAACAGAACAACAATAATCAAGTTATTATGAACGTTATGGCTTACAACACAAGACGCGAACACTTCTAACTAAACATTATATACACAGGTTGCGCTGCCCGTCTGTACACACTTATAATTATATAAATGTACAAATTAACTAATAATACACCGTAACCGTACGGAAGACTCGATAAGGTAACAGCTGACGGGCGATGACGTCACAGGCGACACGTCACTTAAATAAACTTTACTACTCCACTAACACATGGCAATCCATAATTTCTAAACGTATGTACTCGCGAGCAGGTACAACCACGAGGCAGGTAGGTGTATACTGCATGGGGTTACCTACTCAATGTCGCTGAATGTAGGAGAGGTTAGGTACGCTGTTAAGTCCTCTTGGCAATCTCGCAGAAGCATTACTTAATAAATGGATCATTTCATCAAATCTGTACACTGTCATTTATGTAGGTAATTACAGGTAAGCCCACCGACAGATAGACAAGGGAACACACTGTTATGCCTGCTCCGAGTACACACAATTATTAACACATGTATTCAATTCGCGCATCGTCCATTTTTTGCTTTTTGAGAAAATATATTCTTTAAACATGATTTAATGAAATAGATTTAAATTTCAAAAGGGGTTGATAAAATATTTTGGATATAAAACACTTTGAGTGCAGTCTTTGGTCGTAGACATGGCGGATTCATATAACATTATTCCCTATAAGTAATTTAGTGTGATCGTTCACGCAGCGTGAGAGCGATACAACTAGGGTAAACTCGAGTAAAAATATTTAAAATTGATATAAAAACCAGCTGCTTCGGAATAGGGTGCGAGTTGCGACACGAGGTCGCGACGACCACTCGCGATACTTATAAACATCTTGCGATAAAATTTAACAAAGTGTAAAAGAACAGTGTAATGTAACATGGAACGTGCGAGGCCCCAGGGCCGCGTGGAGTGCTCAAGGGCGGGCCCGCGGCCTCCATTAACTAATAATACTTAAAACAAGCTTATTGTGCCATTTGCTCTGGAATAAATGCACGGCCCCGCCTCGCGCCGCGGCGCGGGAGCATCGTGCGCATGTCTTTACGGGTACCTACTTGAAGATCGATAACAATATAAATATTCATATAAAATCTCTTCTATTTTAAAATGTTACCATTTTGAAAATCGTTCTCTTCGAAGACGTCATTACGTTTCTAAATTGATATGATTGTCGTACATGTAAACACGAGCATCCGCCGGCCGCGCCGCCCTGCAGCCGAGGGTCGCGGCGGCGGGCGGCGCTACGACGGTTATACTGAAGCGAACATATCACGCAGAGCTCGCCTCGCCTACGACGACGAGGCGGCACGCGCCGGGCTCCACCGAGGCGGTTAAAACGCGACTCTAAAGTTAAAACCAGTAGAAAAAATATAAGTAAAAGTAAAACTTATAAAAACGCCGTATTATAAGTCCTTCTCCTTGTCGCGGCCGTTGGGCAGGCGCTCGGGCGCGGGGTCGGGCGCCGGGTCGGGCGCGGGCCGCACCAGGATGTCGGTGCGCGCGTCCAGCAGCCCGTCGGCGTGCGCGCCCACGGCGCGGCGGATGAGCGCGTGCGTGCGCTCGCGCAGCCGCAGCAGCTCGTCCTGGATGCGGTCCGTGATGGCCTTGCGGGTCTCCTCCTCGCTCGCGTTGGACGCGCGCAGCCTGCGGGGGGCACGGCGTCAGTGGGGCACAGCATAAGGGGCGGGGCGGGGCGGTGGGGGACACTTACCGGTGCAGCAGCGTGTCCAGTTGGATGGGCTCGCCGACGTTCATGAAGACCCGCTTGCGGAACTTGAGCAGGTAGGGCTCGCGGTTGGGCAGGATGCGGTCCATGCCCTCGTGCCAGACGGGCAGCACGAGGGGAGGTGGGCCGCAGTCGGCCACGAGGCGGCCGACGCCCCATTTGAAGCGGATGTGCTCCTTGTCGACGTTGACGCGCCCCTCGGGGAAGATGTGCACCCAGTCCCCGCGCGACAGGCGCTCCACACAGAAGTCCATGGCGGGCTGGTACACGCCGGCGCCGCGCCGCACGGGCACACACTTGCCCAGCGCGAAGAAGCAGCTGTGCAGCGCCCGCGTGAAGCAGATGTCGTGCGCCGCCAGCGACCAGCGCATGCGCGAGCCGCGCACCAGCACGCCCATGTCCAGCACGCCTGCAAGCGACACTGCTCTCAGCGCAACTAAATATTTATATTCTAGCCGCATATAGCTGTTGGTGTGGGAAAAAAAACATAATCGTCATGATGGGAATGCTACCAGAAAGAAAATACTTGAATGACGAAATATACCTTCATCATCTCAGGCTGGCAGAGCAATGTGCGAAATCATCCTACCTATCTAAGTTTTCATGATATGCCAAATTACGTAGGTACTGAACATTACTCATAGTATTCATATCAGGTAATAGTAAATAATAAATATCGGCATAAAAAAATAGTACGTTCCAGTTGGCAAGTGCGACTCGCGCCGCTCCAATAGCGATCTAGCGAGGCAGCCGCACGCGGCTCCCCGTTGCGATGTTACGTTCATTACGCTGTATGCTAACCGAGCGCCGCCGCTTATGTTACTGCCTAATAGAGGTCTTGCTCTTGAACGACAGTGACCACCTACTTCCGAGAAGCAAACTCATCTTCCTTATAGGAATGTAAATAATGGTACAAATACAATAAGTATGACGTAAATCATTTGTCCAGATTATAACATACAGCTCGCGGCACAGGCCGCCCGAGGGTCTCTGTGTATAATATTATAAAATAATTTCTTATCAACTGACCTTAATCCTAATAATGTCATAAGCAAGATGCATGCAGCGTAACTTACATACAAAACATTTTATTTATCGCATATCAGGGCATCGCCTGATAACTGATACTTTTTGTTCTTTCGTATATACATATTATATTTATCAGTGTAATTGCACGCGTTAAGCATAAGTTTGAATGTACGATTCTATGGGGCAAATGTAGGTCATACCTCGTATCAATAAAATAGCTACACGGACATCGGTACATTATAATAAATAATCAGTTAACTTGGTTCAATGAATATTTAGATGATTCGTCAATTTTCAAGAATGACTTTTTGTTACGAAAGTAAAAAGCACCATGCATGTGTCTTCGCAATGTTTTATAGGTATTCCTGCTAAGTGTGTGTGCATTATATGGGTGTATGGTATGAGCTAGTGTGTGTGGGTGTGTGCGAAGTGCGCGTAGTGTATGGTGCAGGGCGTAAGGTGGGTGGTGTACCCCAGAGGCCGGGGTCGTCGAAGCAGGAGTGGTGGTTGGAGACGGTGAGCAGCGGCACGCCGGGCGGGCGGCGCACGGCCCGCGCCAGCGCCTCGCGGTTGTACACCGTCGTCTTGTTCAGCAGCTCTGGAACGTACACGGAACCGCGGTTACACACTCCCCTTGTGCCACTTGTACTTCCCGTTGATGAGGGGGAGCTAGCGGCGGCGTAAAGGGTGGGGGGGCGGGGTTGAGTTTCGGTGCGCCTCGGGTGCCAAGCCAAGCCCACTCACCCATACAACTATAAAATGCATAAAAAAACCTCCCTCTATAAAGACATATCAATAAATAACTACCTATTCTTGTAGCTAGCTCCTAGTTTTTAAACAGGTATGAAATATCATTATTATGAAATACATCCCAACTATAGTCATTTTAATTTTGAGGGGTGCTTAATAGAAAACCGCCTGAGGTGCCGATCCACCTCACGCCGCCGCTGGGGGGTGCGATATCGACATCCGATATTTATTTCTTCAATGAGATAAAACTACTTACACTATTAAAATTTATTAAAAACTAGTGAATGATAATAATGTCTGCAAAGTCACACTACCAAGCCAGTAAATGTTTTAATGTCATTTTCTTTATACTTTCAAGAAGGTAATTAAATTTTGCTTTGTTATAAAAAGTCAGAACAATAATTTGCTAGCAAAATACGTTACAAATTGCTCTATACTACAAATAAATATTGTTTGATAACAAACCAGTAATTCTTTATATTGCTGTATGGTCAAATTTGGTTTGATAAGGATACCATCAAAGATTTAAAAAATAAGTCAATAAGCTATTGATAAAGTGCAACTTAAATGATTGGTGTGTTAACTAAGAGAGATATCAAACTAACAATACAACAAATAGTAGAACACTCTGCACTAATACAAGCTAACATAAGGTATACTTAGTTGCTGAAGATTCTCAAACACACTACAGGCGAATAAAGTGTTCCGATAAAGCGGTGTTGAGAGCATAAACTTGTAGTTGCATACAATCTAATAATTACCGCCCCCAATGCCGCCTGCACAATGAAACAACTTTAAACATTCAAAAATGTTAAAATAATTTTATATTTTCAATAAGCTTGGTCAATCGTACTTATTGAAGCAGTGGCTCAAGGAGGGCCCTCACGCCACTGCGGGGTCGGGGAGAGCACACAGACACAGACAGCTAGATCGGGAAATAATATTGAACTTTAGACCATGACACAAATTACCGGTACTTACTTGTGGTCCTCATCAATAATATATTGTTGTGTTAAATATGTAAATTATTTTTTTTCATTAAATGAACTTCACACTTTCAAGGTTTTTACAGATTTGATAAGTAAAATTGTACATACTATGTTCAAGTAATTAAAAATACATTTAAAAATTGTATTTATACACAATGTCCTGGTAACCTTGCACTTGATGAGACAGTTGATTTCAATTGTAGTTCCGTGTGTACTGTACGTTTGGAGAGCAGAGGTATTGTTGTTGGGCATTGTACAGTTCACAGTAGTGATAGAATAAGCAATGTAATGATGTAACTGATGACTGTACATTTTTGTAGTCACACCTAATGTATTCTTCATATTTTATAAAGAAATAGTACCTTATTAAAAATAAAGTAATAATTTTCCTTAAATATGACAAAGTAGCTAAAGTTTACCCTTATAACCTACTTCATAGACATTTCCTTCCTATCAGACAAATCTTGAATGTAATCAATGAACATGAAGACTACAGGTGTACCTCTAACAGTGAACAGTCAATAATAAAATTTGTATTTTCTTACCTAGTTAATAAATATTCTGATGCCTACTACAGTAATGGATTACGAAATTCGGAATTAGGAGTCATGACGCAAAAGAGAGAAACTGCTGAGTAGGGACAAACAAGGCGGTGGCCGCGCTCGTTTCATGTTGCGCTGATGCGAGCAACTCGCAACCAGTTCTCGTCACGGAGCGATATTGCCCAATAGCAGACGTTGTCGGGCTCCACCTGCTTTTTATGAAAGGAATGTGGTAGTGGAGCGGGTGGAAGATGAGCCCGCAGCTGGGGCCGAGCCTCACCTACGATGAGCTTGCTGAAGAGGCCGACGACGGCGACGGTGATGGAGCTGGCGCACCACCACAGCCGGCCCGTGCTGCGCAGCCGCGGGATGATCCATCCGATGTCGTAGCCCATGGCTGCGGGAACGCTCCAATACCCCCCCGTGTTAAACCGACATCATTACTGTGATTAACTTGAATAAAAATCAATTTTTCAATACGCAACAAGACACCCGTGTGTCTTAGTTACGAAATTGACAGCTGACTGACAAAAATGACAACTGCTTTTTTTTACTAAATAACTGTTACGGCTTTGAGTACAGTTATTTTGAGCCCATACAAGAAATACTAATAAACTTTATAGTAATGAAACTGAATAATATACAACTTGCGCGAGTATTCCTACCTATCTGTGATTCCTACCAATGGGTTCTACATGCCAAAAGCATGGAATTAAGTAAGTACCTATATAATTATTATATAATTACTTTCTTGCCATAAAGCCACACTCGTATTCCCATCGGAGTGGGTAGAGTGAAGAGTCTCCTTAAAATATAGCCACTCCACATATTTTGCCTTATTCTGAGTCCTGCCTGGTCCTTATCTTGATTGTTTAGTTCAACATATTTGCTAGACCGTGAAAGAGGCGTGAGCGTGATCGAGTTGCAGTACCGGCGGCACGAGTTTAAATAATACCTATAAGCGGTTTGTTACTATTGTTATGAGTTGAATATATTTTTTGTGTTTGCTATATCTGCACTCATAGTATAGGATCCCACCACAAAACGACCTTCACCGAGCTGGTTAATGGATGAAAAGTATTTTATATTCAATTAAATATGTCAATTTTATTGCAAGCGGGTTGCCTAAAAAAATTCAGTTCAGAAATGATCAATTAACAAATAAAAAATATTTTTCAAACATTTCACTGTTTTTTTCTTTTTACTACTTAATCATGAACAGTTGTTTCGGGTAGAGTGTATGACCACTCATTCTTTGAATACTGTATATTTTATTATATATTTTCTTTTATTTTCCTATACTTATGTTTGTTTGGTAAGCTGGATTGCCAATTCATTGGAATGTTTTTTCATCATTACTTGATAGTTTAAGATTGAACCTTTGATTTCTTTCTTCACTGTATTCATTTTCAGGTTGTTATGAATTTCAGCGTTTGAAATTCATAACCAAGGAGCGTTAAATGGTTCTCAGGATCTTGTTTTGCATTCTCTGTATAATTGAGATGTTTCAGCTGCAGGCACTTCTTCATAAGTACTTAGTTGGATACATTACGACTGGTTTCAGGATAACTTTATCTAATGATCTTTATCTTTTTCTTAAGTAGATGAGTCTATCGTTGGTCAAAGTTTTGTGAAGTGAAGGTGCAATGCACAGATTTCTTTGCACTATTGCACTTTGTGATTTGGATAAGGCTTCTCTGTAGCTTTTGTGTTGCATTTACAGGAACTTTATCACTGGAGAGAATTGCTGTATCGTCGGCAAATGTATTAGTCGTTACACCGTCGACTGTGGCACTCCAGCGTTATTTTCACACAGTGAGGATGTTGCCTCATCGTTATTTTATTTGGAACAGCCTTTCTGACAAGTAGGTATGATTTGAAGATCCCTAAATAACTATGTGGGAGATTAGTTTTTAGCTTGCTGAATATCCAGGATTGCAGATGAACAGAACTCCTTTTGTTCTAGGTATTTCTTATGGTGTCGCATACTCTATGCACTGTCCTACTGTAAAGTGATCTTGTCTGAATCCAAATTGGTAATTAGGTATTGTATTATTTTCTTCCAAAATTGGCAGATTTCTACTCAAAAGCAACTTTTCGAGGATTTTAGACAGAATTGGTCATAAGCTGCTAGGTCTGCAGGGAGTGACTTCATTAGCTGGTTGCCAGCTTTGTGCACCATCAGTATCTGTGTCACCTTCCATACTTGTAACGTGAGACGTATCGAACTCTGAAATGCCGTTTAAGAGAATGATCAGAACTACAGCTTTTTTAGGTAAGTGTATCAGCACTTTTTTGGTACCTAATGAGGTCAAAGCCAGGTGCTTTTCTGTCTTTTAGATATTTGATGGTAAGTATTTCAGACCTACCGTGTTGTTACCGGTTTTGGAGGGATTGAAAGCTGCAGGTCTTGTTCTAGTTCTGAGTTCAATATACTATGTATAATACATAGTACATAAGTAACATTGATTTTTTGTTTCAACGATTTTGTATTAGACTTTATTGTATGGCATTTTACTTGTAAATACAAAATTGTAATAAGTACTACCTACTTAGTATATTATAATAATCACTTTGGAGATTGTAACAAATTCAAAGTAAGTAGGTATACTATAACAAATAGAGTTTAATACCTAACTTACATCAATAACATAATATAACTTCACGTCTGTATCCTCGAAGTAGTGAGCAGAAGTGTAAAGTGTACATGTAGTTAGTTTCACTCCGCACAGGGGGCAATTACCTACGTAGAAAATAAATTAATGAAACGACAACACAGATATATTGCAATAGGAATAATGATTTATTCGCTCGTTCTAATCGAACCTTAATGTTTTGTTCTAGGTATAAATACACATTTCAGACTACCTAAGTACATTATTCGTTCTTCTTCTCTCGTGTGGGTTGTGAGGTGCGGATTACCAACCTCATCAACCCTGGCGTCAGGGTTACTACTGAGCCGCCAAAGGCCCCTGACATGACTCATGTAACGACTACTGACATCAGTAAGTAGTAACCGGGACCAACGGCTTAACGTGCCTTCCGAAGCATGGATCATCTTACTTTCGGACAATCAGGTGATCAGCCTGTAATGCCCTAACCAGACTAGGGATCACGTAGAATTTTTTTGTGATATTTCCGCACGGGGATTCGAACCCGGGACCTCCGGATCGTGAGCCCAACGCTCAACCACTGGACTACGGAGGCCGTAAAACATAACGAAATTATCGTCGTTAATATTTGTGTACATTAGCCTACGTACATTTATTTATCACAGCCAGTTTGTTCACTAACTAAGATTTTTACATCTAGATAATTACTTATGGTAATATTTATAATCACTGTTGATGGATATTTAGAATATCTAGCCCCTACGAATAAGTATTACGTTCTTCTCTTGTGTGGGTTATGAGGCAAATGACCAATAAAGCACTAGGAACTTATAGGTAAACTAATTAATCTTTTCTGTTCCGTGCTGACTGTCACCACGCTGCTGGCGCGGCGTCGTCGGCGACGTACGCGTGTCGCGCCGAGGGTTCATTTAACAGTACAAACTCGTACACCTCAGCTCGCAGGCACTTGCTCGTCTTATCCCTGCACGGAGCCGTTACTACCACTTTCGTGCTGGATTCCAGCTTCACATCACTTGGTCTTCGAGCGCGAAGTTCTGTCGAGGAAACTCCAACCCCGGTCTCTTTTGTTTTAGGAAGGTTGTCCGATGGGAATAGAGTTCTGAAGTTAACTGCTGGATATTCCTGGTTGTGTTCAAGGAGAGGTCCAGGCGCGTGGTCCGGTGAGGGCGCGGGCAGGCAGTGGCCCGCGCACACCAGCAGCAACAAGCAAGCGGCGTGTGTCGTGTGTGCCATGTTGGGAAGCTGTCGGAGCACTACAACCCTCACATTCGAGACACACTTATATGAACAGCACGCGGTACTACGCGCGCCACACTAACTGATTCACTTAGATTTCCTCATTCGATTATAACATGTGTAGGTATGTTGGCGGGGAAAACTCACGGACCAATAATGATTCTCGGCAGGTGCAATGGTGTGGAGTATTTCGATGACATCATAATATTGTCATAAAAACTGCGTGCGGTAAGTTCACGACCGCGGGGCCGGTGAGTCCGTTTTCAACTGGTTATGCAAAATTCGCTAATCTTAAAATTGGAGTGGAGAGCGTAATTCCCCATGATTGGAGGTTCGTTTCCGACGGCTGCTGTGCGTCAGCCGGGGAGATGGTCTGCGGTGGACGTCCCCCGCCGCACACTTCCACAGATAACACGAAATATGCGGGTTTCCTTGCACCATACAGCCTTGTGATATTATATTACTTGTTTCGGTATTTACCAGCTGTTACACATAATTAACTCTGTGAACCACTCTAAATAGCATGCATTCTATTGAGTGTATTGTTTTAGAATACATTACCTACATTGCATACATCGGGAAAACCCGACATTAATTAAAGCTGTGTATGATAGCCTCAGACCTTTGCTCAGATGCGTGGATGATGAATTGATGATACTTTGCAGTTATAACACACTTTATATAAAAGCAGTACGATGTACCTAAAGATAGCCGTCCATGAGACATATTCTGTCTATTTACCAACCATTAGCAAGTGAGCAACTTTAGCTAAGTTGGATCACTACGTTAGTAGTCTTATTTCTGATTTTACAAATTTCCTGATCATCGCTAAAGTGTTATTAAATTGAATAGACTATAATAATAATTAAGTATTGATGATCACGCAAGTATTTTACAATCCATACATGCCATAAGGAATCTAATAGAAAAATGCATAATGGTTTATGCTGTTTATCATTTTGAGCCTTGATGAATGTCGCAGACTATAAGTCGGTATCGAGTATTTCCAAAGTCGACAAATGTCGTGTAACGACTTTTGGTTCTGCCTATACCAATAGAGATTAAAGGCGCGAGACACAGCACTGTTATAGACTGTATCTTTGAGTGCAGAGATCAAGATCGGCTGCGGTTGGACGAGCGAGTGTGGGTATTTACCACGGGAAAGTGGTGACACCGCGCGCGTGTCGTGACAGGCAGGGCAGCGCGCCAACCCGGCCAAGGTTTGTGCTGGCGCCGACACCATCGCACGGACAGTGACCTACCTACGTGGTACTACTAACTATAAACGTTTGGGCCCCTGTAGGTGGCGTTTCCTCTAAATTGGGTTTTGTTCCCATGATTTAAGCATTGCAGTTTTTCCTTATGGTAGGTATCTACTACTGTACTGTAACTGTGGGTGGTTGCGCCACTGGTGGCAACCTCGCGCATGTCGATGACCACGCGCGGGTTTTACCCCTATTAATCCCAATGTGTACGCGCCGCTTTCTACAAGTGTTGTCCTGGGGGGTTAAAAAGGCCACATCGAAGCAATTCATCTAAATAATCAATATCGCTATTTGACATTTGTTTGCAATGAGCACTTACTTTTACATGCGCAAATGTCATATTGAAATATTGCTTTTGTAGATGAATTGCTTCGATGTGGCCTATTTTGGGCCCCCCTGGACGTTAAATGCAATAAGATTTTTTTTTTATTACGTATGTCGTACGCATTGGTAAGCTACAAGCCGGATGAGAGCCCTCAGCGCTCCCCGTTTGCCCGGCCAAATATAGTTAATGCCACCTGAGGGAACCTACTACAAGTGAAGTAAAAATGAGGTATGTTAAGTATATAAAAGTGGTAGGTATTTGTGCGCGTTATTTATTTATGATATGACTGGTGGTGAATAGCAGAGATTGTTCATTTACAGCCACGCGGGTGGATATTCAGTTCATCTTGCGATGGGTGTACTGCTTACTAGCCCAATGAGGGACTTTCGAGGCTACGTTCCTCAAAAACAATATAGATGGCGCTGTACAGATTTTCCTTCGTTTAACCTTCTAATTTCATGTATAACATACATAAGCGTTTTTTATCTTTGTTTTGGTTATAAATGATGACCCTTTTGTTACACCCATTCACAATCAGATGGTTTATTACCATTGCAGAACGATGATATTATACTTATGTAGGTACTTAGAGGATAATCCAAGTGTTTACATAAGCCACGGCTATTAGTACATGTCCATTAATTGTTAATTGTAGGTGAGGTGCCTAACCTATGTACACAAATGCTTGATGACACAATTCTGATGGTACGTAACTAACAAACTACTTACTTTGGTTCATGACTTTATTACAATGATATTCAGATGATTGATTGTTTAATATTCGGGTTCGGGTAATGCCAATAGTCCATGGATTCAGTTTGTTTTAGTATGGTTGTGGATCAGCGCAGGGTCAGGGGGCGCGGGCGGCCAGCTGTCCGGAATCCGGAGTCGCGGGCGCTTCGCCCCAGTGGTGCCACCTGCAGGGAAGCTGCTGAAGATGAATCAGTTCTCGCCCCATCAGCTGCTTTACTACTGGACACTGGCGTGGTTCTTGCAGTATCCTTTTCATTTACTTTCGCCGCCCCTTCACCAGCTATGTCCACTTCACTTCCAAGTGTCGTACGTTGCGTAGTTGTTTGGACCTCGGCCGGCCTGACAGCGACCTTGCGGGTTTGATTCGGTATTGGAGGATAGTAGAGTTGCGCAAATATGCCTTGTTCCACTTGGCCGTGCACCATGCAGAAACACGATAGAATAACAACAGCTGCAAACATTTTGAAGGAGTCCAATGAGTGTTATACTGAGCAAATGCCGGCCAGCAGTAGTTGGGGCTCCGGCGCCGGTCACTCGCTTTTATACGCGCAGTGTCGGCGGCAGGGAATTCACCTCACAAGCGAAACTGGATTTTGTTTTGGCGATCTTATTGCATAGATAGATCGAGTCATGTTGTTATCGAATAAAAAGTCCATATAGTAAGTAACTAGAACCTACGTACTTGCTTACATAAACAAGTAAGTATAGATACTTACCTGCTACCTGCCTCTAGGTAGGTGACTACACTACAGGTATACCTACCTGTATAACCGGCCAACTCGGTTGTTCACGTCTCTGTTAAAGTAATATTGTGAGTGGAATGTAAAAAATGCCTTCGATTCGATTTTATTTTTATGCCTTAGGTAGTTAGTACCTATATGTGCGCGCCAAATAATGTAATAGCACGAATGTTTTTCTCTATTACATAAATTTCTTAAATACAAGTATATTTACATATGCTTAATTACTTTACAATTATTCTACAATCAAAAATTACAAAAAAATATTAAGCGCCATCTATACTTTCTACAGCGTACTAAATTGGTGTACAACGTACAACACTACGTCTTCAACATTTCTAGTTTTGCCACTCGCTACTAGGTGTCTCTAGTAGTATATATTTAATTTGCATTCAATTTTGTTACGTGTTTACTACTATCACAGGTATTGTTAAATTTCGTGGTTAAATATTTGTTGTAAATGTGTCTAATCCAGAAATATTAAAGTAGAATAAAATACGCTTATTTTTACTAATTGTTTAAGATTACACAAGACAGAGTAATGTTATTCAAAAATTCGCATTAAGCTCCAACGACTCCGTGGCGCAACGGTAGCGCGTCTGACTCCAGATCAGAAGGTTGCGTGTTCAAATCACGTCGGGGTCATCAAAAGTCTTTTGGCATTTTTTTTAAAACGTGGTTAAATTATCTTTTTTGTTGCACGATAGCATAGAATAAGGAATAAGACATTTCGTATCACAAATCTTCCTATAGTGAAATACATAGTATTCTTTATTCTTTTGTGTATTTATAGTTTTTTTTTTACATTTAACATAAGGAATAATACTATGTCAAGATTTCCGAGAAGAACAACATGAAGTGAAGAAGTTAAGTTTTGTTGTTCTTATAAATTACTTTTGTTTTGATACCATGTTATTTTTAGGATTACTATACAGCAATATCATGGATTAACTAATAGCAAAAAAAAAGTACTTATTGTTTAATTATACTCTGTATTATTAGGTATCGATTGCTTTTTGGTCCGTTTAAATTAACGTTAACAAAAATTGGAGATGCCGGGGATCGAACCCGGGGCCTTTCACATGCAAAGCGAACGCTCTACCACTGAGCTACATCCCCGCTTGAAGCGAGTGACGAAAATGGTGATTGTCCGCGGAGCGGCGTAATAAAACACTTGTTATAGCATTTACAGGCGTTTATTTGTTCTTAACCGGTTATCAAAGCCATTGTCGTCGTTACCTTAAAACTATACTTATTTACTAAGTAATTATCTTACTTCTCATCAAAAAAATTTAAACAGTTCCTTTTTTTATTATTTAAACCTTATATACCTACCTATTGTAAAATGAAAATTTAAAACATACTTAAATAAAAATAGGTTATCAATATAACCTTATATAACGCAGGTGGATGTAAGTATGTATGTTTAGCCATGCAAGCAACTACAGATCGTAATGCAATAATTCTCAGCGAATTGTGTAGTGAGGTACAATAATGTAACGATAAGATGTTTACAATAACAATGAACTCGTTGATGTCTTTTGTATGAAAGAAGCCCTTATCAGTGTTAGTAGGAAACACGAAGCAGTTGGAGGTTAGTTATTAGTAAGTACTTCAATAATTGTTGTTATTGGATTAACTATTTACTCAGGCAACAATGCAAGTTTAATCACAATTGGTTTAGTAGTTGTCATGTTATGGTTAAAAAAAAACGTAAAAATTTAAGAAAGGCAAGGCAAGTATACTGAAATAATTGGGAGTGGGTATTGCGTTGTTGGTTTATTTAGATTTATTAATAGTATCATTAGTAATGGTTGGAGCGTAAATTAAAGAAAATTGGAAAACGGTCAGGGGTGTGCTGGACTTTACATACCTATATTAATCGAATCTTGAATTGTGTCGATTAATAGTATTTTCAAAATTATCTATTCAAGTTATTTATTTTTTGTTAATTACTTTAATTATTATTTCTATCCTTCGTGGTCAAGTGGTTAGAAAGTTGTGCTCCCGATCTGGAGGTCCCAGTTCAATTCCCGATGGGGGCATAATCGAAATCACATTGCGAGACTGTCCTCTATTTGGTTAGGACATTGCAGGCTGAATCACCTGATTGTCAGAAAAGTAACATGAATCCATGCATCGGTAGGCACTTTTATGTCGTTGTTGGTCCCGATTTATTAGCCGAAACACATCCATTCACCAACCCGTACCGGAGCTGGGTGATGGAGTATCATGCTCCATACCCCCTCCGAATGACTGAAGGAGGGCTGTGCCCAGCAGTGGGACGTATATAGGTTATTTATATTATAATATGTTTTGTGATAGTCGTATTTAATATTTTTTTGATAAGAAGTGTATAATAGCTACAATGCAGGTATACAATCATCATTACACACAATACCTATAAAGTTGTACCTTACTTCCTTCTCCCATACGACCGCCTCACCACGAACTCAGTACACCTACCCTAAAGTTTATCTATCGAATATTGCTTAGATTCCCTCGAGAAGTAATAATATTAGTACCTACTTAGGTATCTACTTAAATACCTGGCAAGTGTAGTTAATAGTAAGTACTCCCGTTGTACCTGAGTCTGATTCCGTCTATCTATTCAGCCTGTATCCATATCCACCCGCTGCTGGGTATAGGCCTCGGGTCCCATGCAAGTCTTATCCACTGCTTTCCGACATACCTCACAATGTCATCCAACCATGAGACTGGTGGTCTGATTACCGATTTATTAATTTATACAATTTAATTTTATCTTATTATTTATTATAAGATGGCAAAACATGTACCACTTATTGTCGAAGCAGCGGATGTTTAGGTCCTCTCTGATTGTTGCTTCCAGGTAATAGTTATAATAATTAAAGTTTATGACCATGTCCATACCGGATCGCTGATGCCGAATGACATAGCACAGTAGACACTTGTCTTATTATTTCTACTCGAATTTGATAGTTTTTCAAACATCAAATGAACAGATTTTTTAACTGATATCTACAATAATCTAAATTTATACAGACAATCATAAAAGTACCTACAATTCCTGCACATTTCACACATCCTGATGTAGCAATTTTGACAACAGATAATCTGTTATTGAGACGGGACAAACAATTCCTGACATACTCACTTACCTACCTGTCTGCCACGTCTCACTTGAATCCAAGTTCCTAACACTATATGAACGTAGTACTACTACACTTGCCGCCCCCCCTACCCCCTCTCCCCGCCCGCGCCCCAGATCATCTGGCCTCGGCCTCCATGATGAACTCCGCCATGAGCACCTCCATGCTGGGCGCGAGCCCGCGCTGCGTGCACGTATGCTTGAAGCACTCGGCCACGCGCAGGATGCGCCAGCAGTGGTCCTCCTCAGACTCCTGCGCCTTCTCGCAATCGTGAATGATCGCTACCATCTGCGCTGCCAGCAACTCACCTGGGTAACAAGTAACCACGCCACTTTAACCACTCTCCTAGTGAGTTTAATTTTGCTCACGGCCGATTCTGCTTCGCTCCAAACTCTTTTCATATTTTTTTGAGTTTTTGAATACATCTCTGTCCGGCCAAGTAGTTAATATGCCATCTGCAGCAAATCTACAATAAGTCCGTCAAAAAAAAGACTCCGGTGTCTCGTACCAAAATCAATAGATGTACATCCCTTGTACTTACTCAAATATATTTTTAGCACTGAGACCTGTGCAACTTTGGGTTTAGCTAACTGAAATATCTACCTGTATCGAAAGATCTGCTTATCTATTTTTCTTTTATTTTGTTTAAGTAAATTACTAAGTGTACTTTATAAAAAAATCTTCTCTTTACTTTATGAAAAAAATTAAATGTGCTTGGTTTTTGAGATTAAGTAATTGACTACTCGGCCGTTGATACTAACACAATTGATACCTAGTACGCATATTATAGTTACTCCATTAACGTCAGCCATGATAATAAAATAAACATAAATACCGTTGGGGAAGGACTTGATGAACTGGTGCGTGTTGTCGTGGTGCATGCGGTGCGAGTCTGTGAGCAGGTTGAAGTGGTGGCTCATGCACTTGATGGCGCAGCCCAGCTCGCGGTGCTCGAAGCGGAAGTCCTCGCGCCAGAAGTGGAAAAACTCCTCCATCTTCTCCTCTGTCAGCTGACTCTACACATCACATGTATAACATTTTATGCAAGTTAACATAAGCGCACGACTATATCTCAATCGGGGTAGTCATCTAATCTATATATAATAATATCCATCGCAAAATGAACTAAGTACTCACACCTCACCGAGCTTTCTGTTAGACCAACGTTATAGGTGGTGAGCAGTATCGCCGTTTATAATGGTCGAGCCGACTGTAATTAAAACTGCACTTAAGATACATTAACATCTCATTGGTCCAAGTCTGGTACCGGGTTAAAATCGGCGCTCCCGGCGTGAGAAGGAAGTCGGTGAACCACAGGACCGCAGTGATTTATGTTAGTCAATTGCCAGAAAGAAGCTTTCTGTAGCAGATATTATGGTTTTAAATTAATAGGTACGAGTATCCACCTAATTATATTAATTATCGTATATCTGGCGCTATCTGGAAAATAATTTAACGCATGCTGGTTAATCTTTTAATGGCATTGAGCTAAAGTCCTGAGATATTGAAAAATCAGGGTGTTAATGATATCGTAACGAAAACTTTGAGGGATGATTCAAACTATGATTCTGAGTTGATATCAAATGGATTTTGTTTTAAAGTATCGAATTGGAAATAATTTTAAGAAACACTATAATTTTCATGACTTTTTTACGATTATAATTACACGAATGGCATAGATATTTCGCTGAAGCAATTTTACAAAAGGTGTGAAGATAGTTCAGTGCAACGTACTTCCTCCCGGCAGTGCTGCAGCGCCTCCCCGAAGCCGAGCGTGACGTCTTTCATGACCTCGACAGTCGCCTGCGAGCTGCGCACCAGCAGCGCCAGCGCGGCCAGCACCAGCCACGGCGCCCGCGCAACCGCTGCCCCCCACATGGCCACTCCCGGCGACCGCGCCGACACGCCCGCTATATACGGCGGGTGCACCACCACGCACGCCAATCACGCCGCTAATGTCCTATCATCAGCTAATACCTGCTATTGACGTGTTTACTCTCAGTAAGATGGAGGCCGGCCCCGCGGCCGTGGACGCGTTCTGTGTATATTCAACTCATTCCGATTTGACAACGGACCATTTGCAAAGAATTACACACTTTAATAAGATAATGGAATTATAATCAGATGTTTATAGTTACTCAGAGACCACTATAGTTTCCAATGTGTCCACATTGACATTGATATATACACAAGGCTATATTTTTTCTCATATTAGATGTTCCTCTCCTAAAAGACTAAAGAATAAATCATTCTCAGCAGAGATTTATTTGCGAAGTCAAGGGTCTGCAATGTTTTAACGAATAATTAGTTATTAGTTTTGAAAAGTAGCTATGCCAATTATAGCGAAGTCAAAGCTCCATTCATAGCGGAGTTCATTAAATGTAAGTGCACGAGCTATTACAAACTGAGCCATGAGTAATGTGGTGCCAATAAGCTGCAATAGAGAGTGGGCAGGGCGGGTGTCTCTACGGCGGAGTTGTCCGGACATTCTGTCGCTCTTGGACACGAAGCGAATACCTTGGTCCACATTGACTGGATAATTTTCGGAATTGCTGTGATTAATTTATTTTTAACCCTCTGTTTATTTGGTGTTCGTGCGATCTCCGCGATAGCCAATCAATGCTTGCCGCGGAATGTTCCGGCGCAGTAATGGCGTTTAATTGGAACATTATCGGATGTATGCGCCGGCGCAGCTGATGCGCTTTTTAATTCCATGCTGGACGATACAACGGCTAATTTAAATCTCCTCTGCACTTTATTATTAAGTATTTCAGATAAGCCGCGGTTCTTTAGTGTGATCAACTAAAAAAATAATTTGCTTTTTTTTTAATTAAGATGGGTTTGCTCTTGACTAAACTCATATACTTGCCCTACCACCGTTATTTTAAGTAAGTGGGTGTAGTTGGCAAGTACAGCGAACGAGATGATTTAAGTAGGTACTTACTTATTGTTGGCAACACGTAGGTGCCTATACGTAGATCACGAGTGTGTGATGTTCCAACCACCCGTGACCTTATCCCGGGTACGGGCTGCGAAGTACTTGATTGCTCTGGCGGCGGAGCGAGCTCTCGCCGGCAATTTGGCGCGCTCACGTCGCGGCCGCGCCTGCGCGCCAATCTCCTGCTCATAATTACTATAATCTACGGCTCGCTTAATTGTACCTCGATCTTCATTGCTCACCTCGTGCGCCTGCGCCGGTGCCTGCCGCGAATGGAGACGAGGATCAGCCTCTCGAGTCAAGACAGGCCTGAGACCAATTCACATACATTTACCAATATTTGTTCAAATGAAAGTATCTTGTTTATTGCAGTTGTTTTCTCCAAATATGCAAATAAAACGTGATAATTAAGCTCAAGGGAAATCATCATCACTAAATTATAAGAACCACGCTTTTATCGGTGTAGCATTCTCCGTGCCACTTTTTAGGAAAAAATAGGGCAGTGGTTTCCCTCTTGCCTTCCGCCCCCAGTACTCTGTCTGACGGCGGCAGTGGGATGGCGGCCAGAGTAGTCTATTTCAAAGCTGTATTAGGATTCCTGTCCTACGTCCGCCTCTGCATAAAGGAAAAAAGAAGTAGAAATGAAAGGAAAAGAAAATTAAGTAAAAAAATAGAAGGAAATAGAGTTACAAAGGAAAGAGAGAACATTCGTTTATATATAGAGAGAATACTCGCGAACTTTGAACTGCTAATTTTTAATTTGCATTAAATACTTTAGCACATTATTTGTGCCTATTTTAAATCGGTATGATAAACAAAAAAAATGCAAGTTTTCTGTTCTAAAGTTGTACGCCCATATTAGGATGCGCGGACGGATGTTGTATCAAGAACGCGACCGTTAATGAAGCCGCGATGTCCGGACGATCACCATGGATTACGGGTAACTAGAATATTATAATTTGCAATTAGCTGGCGCAGTATTAGAGGGCGGGTTAAGATAATGGTCGACAGTGGAGTGATTACTATTGAGGGCTCGCGTGAGCTGCGTGCGCGCCGATCACTCCGCACGCTGCACACATCCTGCGCACTGACACTGCTATAGTCACGCTTCTGCCAGGGAAGTGTCTTCCAAGTATTGCTACAATGGGTATCCAGATTGTTTCGAACGTTCAAGGTATATTAGCCCGCTAGCCGCATTGCAAGAACCTAGTTATGTATTAGTGGCTGGTTTCCAGCACATCGCTAATAATAGGAGTATGTATACGTGCATTAAGGGAAAGCGATTACGTGATCCTTCAGTCCATTGCTGCGACATTCCCTGGATTATACTATAAGGATCATTGTACTTACTCAAAGTTTTTCATAGTGTCATACCATGTATGGGGCAAACTTTGAATGTCATATTCAACGATCATCCATCGGAGAATGTTCGTGGAAGCTATAAGCTTAGGGTTTGTATTATTATCTTTTCGCAGTAATATAAAGTCGGAGTGAAGACAATCATTAACCCATCTTGAGACTGTTTATTAACCTTATATTTCCCCGGATACGGGGGAAATTATCTCCGAAGCGGGCGGTGCGTACGACTTGATTTTTTTGGGCACGTTGCAAACCTGTTCGCTCGGGTCTACCTCGTGCGATACTGATACTGCAAACCACTTTTTATTAACCGACCTCTGGTAACTGCCTCCTTAGATCTTATTGAAGCCTATGAGACAACACGTTTTCCAATCAGTCGGGTGTTTGCATTGATCTATAAACATTGTACTGGAGTTTATTTTCAGTAAGTAAGTAAATGGTTGTATAATTCAGGATGACCTAGGTTCTTAGTATCTATCCACTGAGCAGGCAGATATTGAGCGGGGGACGTATAAAGGAGATGATCTAACAACGCGTCCACGACGACGCACGACGTGGATTAAAAAATTTCGACGAATTCTCGGATTAACTTGTCCTTCATTCTGATCTAAAATGATCCAAATATCACGAAACATACTCGTTTAGATACTCGACGTCAGCTGTTTGAATGTAACAGCCTATCCTGTGCACGATATCGCTGCGAACATAATATGGGTTGGTCTCTCCATGTTGGGAGTGAGGAGCGCGAGTTTCTTCATAATTTGCCGGGTTGGTAGTATAATGAGGGCAGGTCGAGATTGGACTGTTCGCGTCTCGGCATATCTCGGCAGGTCTCGGCAGATCTCGGCTAATCGCTGGTAACGCAGCATTCCGTGACAGGTTCTTGTTCATAACGCACCATAATTAACAGTGTGTGCGCTGCGGACGAGATGCATCTATAACTAATTTTGTAATTTCCTACTGTAATCGGTGCTGATCGGAGGACGGTGGTGATCTGCTGTGGTGATATAGTAGTATATAGTATACTTTTGTCTTGAACATGCCTGAGTTGCAGCAGATGCCACGTATCGCACCCACGTATCAACAGGTCAACATATCGACAGGTCTTTTATTTTGACGTGACAGGTTTTTTTTCAGATGGTATTAACTACTTGGTCGGACAAATGGGGAGCACCGAAGTCGCGTTGAGGGTGCTGAATGCACACCGCTGTCTCAGAGGATTAAATTTGAAAGAATCAACCGACCTTAGAGGACCGATAAGCGCTGAGTGCAGAGATTCCTTTTTCGTTTTCGTTGACCACACTGGCGGGATTCATATTGGGGTCCTGAAGTGTCTGTTCTCTCGAGCTGATTTGCCACTTCTCTGGCTAGGGTAATAACGTCGTTGGGATCGTATATTACGATAAGAAATGAGTTAAATATTTAATTTAATCTACTAATAAATTATAAGTCACAGGACGCCTTCCAAGAACTACCTACATTAGCAGTGTTAGAAGCGGGACTCCAGAGGAACCGATTGGCAATTAACAAACGTAGAATATACACGTATAACGTCGCATGCGCGCATTATCACATGAATGTGCAATCAGTGCGGTGACCGGTGCAGCGGTGTGGGCGGCCGCCACATTAAGATGACATTTCACTGAATATATCTTCCGACTAATTAATGCTACATTTTTGCCGCCACGGAACGGAATAAAAAAACATTTTCCACGGTAAGTTAGCGCAAGAAGTCGAATAAAAAGTCTGTTGCAGAAAATATGCGAGTGATAAAACTTGAGGCTTATTTCTTGCGCGGGCGCAGCGCAGGCTCGCCGCACTCGCCGCGCATTCTCAAATGTCGCTAATTATAATTAATTGATGCGGCATCTAGTCTCCGGATAAAGTCCAAGAACCATGCGACGTTCCGGGGAAGAATGAAATAAAATGCCGCAGCTCCGAGAAGCCTTTGCATATTCCAATTTCGAACGTTAGAAGCCACTTAAGGTAATATTGTATTTTATTATCGTTGCCGTTATTTTTTATTAG
This sequence comes from Pectinophora gossypiella, assembly GCF_024362695.1. NCBI lineage: Eukaryota > Metazoa > Arthropoda > Insecta > Lepidoptera > Gelechiidae > Pectinophora > Pectinophora gossypiella. The sequence goes on along the minus strand of NC_065420.1, from coordinate 15,137,489 downwards.
AGTATTGCTATTAGAGCGGTCCTATTAGCGTGGTGATATCAGGTAGCCAAAATGTAATGATCTGGCGTATTGATTGGTCATCAGAGCGGGCACTTCCCGCCCGCGAGCTGCGCCAGCGCAGGAAGCGACGCGGGCGCACACCGGGTGGTCTCCGGTCACACTCATTTTACTACCACGCAATCATATTCAGTTTTTATAGTTTGATTTGGTTCATTACATTGTAAGGTTAAAAAAGGATCAGTTTAATTACTGTCGATATTATTTACTAGTATCCTCGGAGCTTGCAGGTCATAAAATTAACTTTTAATTTCACTGCCGTCTTATACGACAGTCGCCGGCGCAGGCCTTCCGCTGACTGCTCGCCGGGCTGTTTGATGTCATTACGTTTCCTATTATATTTGTAAGATTTGCATGTTTAAACGTGCACCCAGTAGTATCTACATTGTTGGCTGTTGCAGTTTTCGGACATTATTTTCTTGTTTTAAAACTATGTTTTCTTAATTGAATTCCTTTAATATCTGCGATTGCAGGACCATTGCCGCAGTCATTATCCTTCCACAGGCTATTATCGGAGTAGCTTGCAACTATTTAAGAGAACTCTACGTATCTGATTTGCGGTTGTTACCAGAAGGATTAATTTTAACAAGCTGATCAATTAAGTTGATTTTAAACGTATGGTTTCCGGCCGAATGTGAGACGTGCGGGCATGAGGCCGTCATGCTAATGCTGCTACAATTAGCACGGGCATTACTTGGGAGTATGCCTTTGACGCGCCGCGGGGCCTCGCTCCCACGTGGGCCACGGGGTGACGCCTTGGGGCCGTGAGCTGGGCATGAGCACTGGCGTAGCTAGGGATGTTGTTGTGGGGCAAAGAAGTTTCTAGGGCGACATTTCCCTCTCTTGCTCTCCTTAAGGCGTAAGGGCCTAATAAATTGATTCCTCAGCCCACACTACGTCGTCGTGTGTGTCCGCTGGCATTACGTATGCAAACTAGTCCGTATGAAATTATATCTATTATGACATCTTATAGAACTCATTGCTTGTTATTTGTCCGCACAGTTACAACCAAACTAGGTATACGAGGTTTCTGAAGGTCAGTATAAGTTTTCTGGTATAACAGCTACTGCATCATATGGTATTTTGTATTTATCATTCGTACATTGCGATTCGTGATTTGCTTTAAATATCTAGGCAGCATAATAACTAATGACTCAAGATGTATTTTAGACGTTAAAACCAGAATAGCAATGGCAAAACAAGCCTTCCATAACAAGGGGTGCATATTCAAGGCCAAGACTGCCAAAGCAATCAGAAAACGATGCATCAAAACTTTCGTATGGAGTATAGCCCTCTATGGATGTGAAACTTGGACACTGGCACAGAGGGACAGAGAGAGACTCGAGGCCTTTGAAATGTGGTGTTGGAGGAGAATAGAAAGAATAAGTTGGACATAAAGGGTTACTAATGAGGAAGTGCTAAAAACAGTTAGTAAAAGGAGATAAATATTACAGAAGAGACAATACGATTGGACACTTAACAAGAAACGACGAATTTATTAAAAACATCATAGAAGGGAAGATTGAAGGAAAGAGAAGAAGGGGAAGACTCAGAAGAGCTTTTATGGAACAAATTAAAGCGAAGGCGAATGTCGTGTCTTATAAGGAAGTCAAAGAATTGGCCTTTGATAAACAAGAATGGAGAATGCTACACCGACAAGTGCGGGGCTCTTAAGTTAATGATGTAGACATTACGAAAAAAAAATCTCTTTAATAAGAAGTGATGTAAGTATTATCAACACAATCGCCACTAACAAAATTAAAGTCCAATAAAATGAATCTGCGCCGGTCCGTGGGAGCACCTCCTCGAGTTTCTTATTAAGGCGCATCATCTTCTACTAGCACTAACAATAAATTACTCCAATTCTAAATCACTATTACTGAGATAAATTGCGCAGCTGGAAGTGGCGATATCGTTAACTTAGAAAATGCCTTTCACGGCGAAAGGTAAGCTGCACTGCAATGGGCCAGTTTCTTACGCTGCCCGTGTAACTGCGCGTGCGCACCTCATTACGACAAGGTTCCATACCGCACGGACGAGTACCTGATTTGCAACCTTCTCTCACCGGGATCGGGACCATTACTCAGTTAAATAGAGGTGATTGTATTTGAGGCATAGTTATAGCAACTGCGCGCTTACTGCGTGGAGCTGGTCGGATACTGGTGGCAACACCGACAACGATACGGAGTGATAGCGGTGGATACATCTGTAACATCTCTTACACGTCGTCTGGTTTACTACACTCAGTTTACTCGCGCACTAACTAGGGGTGTCATTTATCATGTGAGTATCTGCTGAGTGTCGTTCTAATACATTGTGTAGTTTAGTAAATAAGTACCTAGTCATATTGTATTAGGTACATAGGTATATAGTGACTCAGCGTGAGTAGTTAGTACATTGTGTAATCTAACGCTTTACCGTTTAATCTATCTTGGAGTTTACTTTCGGATTCTGCTGACGGTGGTCGGGAGTTACGGCCGGCACCAATTAATTGGCTCTTTAATCCGATATTAATAGCCTTTTACGGGTATCTATTTATTAGGAAAGTAATTCTGAATGTCAGATGAATGGGGATCCTCTGTGGGAGTCATCTAGAAGGTGACGGTTCCGACACTAACGAGAACGATTTTTTTGGAAAAAAATCAGCATACCATACAATATCACAACAAACATAAAGTAGCATCACGCCTGTATCTCCGTAGGGGTAGGCAGAAGTGAATAGTATATGCACTCACTCCTCGCCAGCTGAGCCTATTGCACTCAACGGGTACAAATCCTGAACACCACGTGATATCAATTTTCAAGGAACGAAACATGAATTCTAATTCATAAAATCGAATCATTCACGCCTATTGTCTACCGGGGGTAAGCAGAGATTATGGAATTCCATTCCTACAGATTAAAATTGCGAAATTATGTATTTGTACCTAACGAACTGACGACACAATCACCCAAAAGCAAAAAGAGTTCTATGTGTAGGCAACCTCAAATAAAAGCCATGCTTATATTAAGGAATGTAGTTCAATATATAACAAGCACTTGCTGCCTATTTAGATGTATTATTAAGTACATTTATCTTCAACAAAGCTAAGGCGTGTGGTACAGTTAGTAGATAAACAATCCTTATTAGTAGCTATCAATTGTATTTGATTTAGCGTCGTGTGCCGCAGCGACTGTGGTGCGACAGCCGGCGGCCGCTGACGGACGAAGTCATCTGATTGATGACTCTGACATGTACATTAATATTATTGGGACCACCTACGAGACGTGGGACCCCCTCCCCCCGGCTACATTGTTGCTTAAAAGTATAGGTACATCTCGCTAATAGCACTTGCTCGCTCGTTCGATGATAATCAGCTTGAGCCAACGTCATTTAAAGGCCCTATTTCACTACGACGCCATGGTTGCGCAACCAAGTGAGCTACCTTTAATATACATGCGTTTTGTTGGTGGCGTAACCGTGGTGGTACTAGATAGGGCCCTTAAGTCCTAAAGTTACAATAAATTATTTACTAAGTATCTACATTACAAATTACAAGGCGTAATACTAGCGGTAGCCTAGTTGGACCTAGTTCTAGGTGAGTTGGATCTGGAGTCCGGCTTGTGTCAAACAGTTCTTTGGAAGCACTCTATGTAGGTTCCATGTAGCTTCTCAGAAAATACAGCGTGGGAAAACCTAAAGAAGTGCTGTGTAGCAGTGAACAGAAATGAAAAATCGAAAGTTGAATCTTAATAAGTGTTTAATCGGTCCAGTCTGCTCGTACACAAGAGAAAGAATTTTAATGTAGTTAGCCAATAACACATCGGACCTGTCTAAATATGGGAAAAATGGAGGCTCACCTAATGCGACGCTGGCGGCGCCGGCGCCGGGAGAAGACACCGACCACCGTCCATATATTATTTACATTCGCACTGGAAATGGCAATTGAATGTCCTCCGATATGGCGCGGGCGGGCTGCGCAGGCGCGGGCGCAGCGGGGGGCGGGGTAATTGCTGGTGTAATCGGCGCGTTCTTGGAAGAGGACACGTGAATACATACAGAGACATCATCACCGGACTACCAATCTCAGTAGATAATCTGCTCTGTGCATTCGTAGTTGACAAGCAAAAGAGCCTATAAGATAGAGCGTAGTCATACTTGTATTTTTTTTAATATAGCGATTTTTATTGTATTTCAAGGGGTTTAGTGTTTACTAGGAATTTCGTGGACTCCGATTCGGCTCATGGCCACCATCGTCATTAGCTACAGTATCTGTTGTACCTAAATAGATTAAACTTACATTACGTTACTACAAGAGAAACCAGACTTTGTAGTTGGTACTCAGGTGATCTTTATGATATTATAGGATTTGAGGTCACTTTCCAGCGTGCTTAGCGTCGTGTTTGAGACATTAACATTTATAGTGATTCAGACTGCGAGTGATACGTGCCGGTACGTGCCATTACCTACGTGCCATCAGTAATGACCACTTCCAGGTAGTGCAGGGTTCGAGGCACGTAAACTTACTTTAAACGCACCACAAATATGTCGGGTTTTTGTGACCAAGTGTCATGCGAGGTGATGCGCACTACTTGCTGGTCATAACGACTTTGTCGATCACCCGGTTACCTTTTATTAAACCGGTTTACTTATTTATACATGGTACATTATTAAGAAAACGAAAGGAATAAGGTAAGCCTTTGGATTTTTGAAACTTCAGCGTTAGAAGATTGATATCATGTGTTATCCAGGATTTGTGCGCAGTTTATGGCAAAAGGCTTGTCCCCTATGTGAGTGTACTATATCTGTCTACCCCTACTTCTGTCTACCCCTTCGGGGATACAAGCGTGATGCTATGATATGTTGTTATGTAGAAAAAGGTCACAACCGACATTATGTAGTTACTCTACATAGCAGTGATGCCGACTGGCCGTGAGAAAGCAGTAGTTATGAAGAAGTGGAATATGCGCGTGTCTGCGCCCGCGCAATTACAGAACAAGGAAGCCGCCGCCGCACCGCGCATGCGCCGAATTCTCAGACATTATGCTGCAGGATGTTCACCGCGGACTCACTCGAATAACGAGAGCAGTGCACTGTATGGAGTACCTACTTCACGGTGGCGTGAGGTCTGCATTTTAGGATTCCCACGTTGTTTTGAGTGCTGTTTGTTGTGAGTCATCGTCCACTGTCTGCAGCTATTACACTTACGTAGGTACCTACACCAATAGTCTGCAGTATATAACCCTTAAAACAGGTACTTAGCGTGTTTATATTCGCGTTCGCAGATTTATTCCGTGACTTCTTTGTATTCAGACACAACTAAAACCTGATATTTCTATGTCTGTTGTAATTATTATAAACTTAACTATTGCAATTGATGTGGCATTTTAACGCCCAGCTCTCTTGCACCCTTCCTTCTCCATCATGTACCATCTTTTGTAGGCACAGCTTACGTGGACTATCTGTGTGCAATCAGTCCTTCGCTCAGCGGGGGACCAACCGACCAACATGGAAGCAAATCACTCGCCGTTATTGAAGATTTCACGTGTTGGACACGTGCTACCTGTATCTAATCTCTGTGACAAATGACTGGCGATAGATAAGGCGTACTGTACGGAGCTCCCGCGGAGATGCAGCGCGGTTGACGTCTGTGAGCTGCATGGACGGTATCGCGGTGGTATATCAGGGACAACTAGATTGATTAGTTTGTGATCTAACTGAAATAGAAATGCTTTATTGCGACCATGTGTTCGTACAAGTTGTGGTGTTATAAAAATACAGAAGTAAATATTATAGTATCAACATGGACCCGGTAAGGGCACTGCAACTGGTAGAGAGGACAATATACTTAATTATTAGTCAGTGATACAGTTTATATTTATCATACTATATTTTAACAATATTATTGCACTTCTATTTTAAGTATTGTTTTATATGTTAACTGCCTACTTCTTTGATCAAAAGATTCCTTTTATTTATCTGTTGCAGCTCAAACGTTACGGTGACACAATGTTTACAGCGAAATTACATTTTGTTGGAGTTTATTGTTGGGTTTTGTATCTCAAAATGAAAAAAGAGGTACCCTAAAACGATCTATATTAAACTTAGATCCGTGGTCTGTTGTCGGTAGGTGACCTCTTAACGTAATGTGTTCTAGACTTTGTGTAGGTAACTACGTTAAGTACGTGCGTACAAAGTGCCTGCCGGGTGCCACTCCCATCAGTCCCCATCACACTCCTGCTATGCGCCTGCGCGCTGTGGAGACAAATCGCCGCAATTACTCTCCAGCGAGGAATTAAATATAAATATCCCTCATATAATTCAATAGCGACGCAAGATGAATTTATTTACCTTCTTATATGACACTCTGTAACTACCATAATCGCATTTTAATCAGAGATGCCATTAAATTGTAGACTTTTTTGTGTTTATACTTAACACAAAAAGTACATCCATAGCTGACATAAAAGCCTCTTACGGTACCAGTTGATATTCACATGAAAAAAAGTTGAAATTATACCATGAACCTTTCACAAGTCAGCTATTGAATTCGGAAGAAAGAAACCGCATATCTCTTATTTCCTTTTCAATGTGTAAAGGACAATACAGTGGGGCCTTGTGGCCGGACCAATACACATATTTATTTGTCCAAAATTCAAATGACAATAGGCTGTGTCGGTAATTATGTGAGCGGCGGGAGGCGGCGTGGCCCCGCCCCCGCGGCCGCGCGCCAATCGACGCGGCTGTACAGCCACAATGCCGGTGCCTCTCATATTCAAAAAACATAACAAAAACATATTTTTTGCGCGCGAGTTGTGAACCGAGCGCTGGGAGTGTGAACTCAACCACTTGTTTGCTAATCACCGGCTCACGGACAAATTCGAACGCGCATGGAATGTCGTAACTGTGGTTCCCATTGCGGAATTCCACATTAACGTGTGCGTCAAGCTAGCGGCCTCAAAAAAAAAATGGGCACGAAAAAATAATTTGACCATACCAAAAAATAGTACTCTTATTGAAAAAAATAGTACCTGTTGTAAAAAAATTAGTACCATCACGGTTCTGGATTTATAGCCATGTTTTATTGCACTTGCTAGCTTGACGGTGAGCGAAATTTGGCGAGAGTTAACGACAAGGTCTTTCGCTTTGATTTAAACGCCAAAAAATAGTATCGAAATAGTACTCACCCCCTGCAAAATACCGAAAGTAGTACTTCAACGGTTCCAAAGTTATAAAGGTAGTTCTTTGATCCCGCTAGCTTGACGTTTTGAAAATACCTATTATCTGGGGAATGCTTGCATACTTCAGTTTGTAACTAATGTCAATAAACTCGTATGAAATAGTACTCCCTACCATCATAATTTGGACCTGATTCTCTTTGTAGAAATATGTCAAAAAGTCATTATAACCTATGTCATACATTTATTAAGACAAGTACAGTCGCGAACAAAATTATTACACATGGTCAAGAATGTTGTCAGATTTCAGTATTTTTCCCCATTTTTGGGTAAAAATTGGTGAAGTGCCAGGGTTGTTAGATGAAAGTAATATCATTGTTGAAACTCTTTGAGTTATTCTACAAATACTGCAAATTGTTTATTAACAAACACTTCGATCCGTAACAAATTCAACATGAAGGTATAAATTATAAAATAAAACAGCAGATTAAAAATGTATTATGATGTATTAAAATCACAGATTGTTTTCGATAAGAACTAGACCCATGCAGCCATTTTCTATTAAAATTAGTGCATATGGGTGTATGCAATAGGATTTTTTTGTAATAGCAGCACTGAAGTGCAAAGAAATGGTAGGGTAGACCTCCAAAATGGCAATACTTACGAATAAATTGTGAGGTTATGTAATTGTCTACGTGACTGTATCAACAACAAATGTATGGCATAGGTTATGTTGATTTTTTAACATTTCTACAAAGAGAATCGGATCAAAATTATGATGGTAGGGAGTACTATTTCATACGAGTTTATTGACATTAGTTACATACTGAAGTATGCAAGCGTTCCCCAGATAATAGGTATTTTCAAAACGTCAAGCTAGCGGGATCAAAGAACTGCCTTTATAACTTTGGAACCGTTGAAGTACTACTTTCGGTATTTTGCAGGGGGTGAGTACTATTTCGGTACTATTTTTCGGCGTTTAAATCAAAGCGAAAGACCTTGTCGTTAACTCTCGCCAAATTTCGCTCACCGTCAAGCTAGCAAGTGCAATAAAACATGGCTATAAATCCAGAACCGTGATGGTACTAATTTTTTTACAACAGGTACTATTTTTTTCAATAAGAGTACTATTTTTTGGTATGGTCAAATTATTTTTTCGTGCCCATTTTTTTTTTGAGGCCGCTAGCTTGACGCACACACATTAACAAGGAATTTCGCGTTAGACGCGGTTAACATCGTAAAATTAATTTAATATCATGATTATTATTGAATAGACCTTATTAATATAAGATCGACAGAAGCAAAACCACTGACACGGAACTGTGCTTCACAAATTCTGGTAGAATAGGTACCTCTACTTACATGATATGTACACTTATGTACACAATATTGCGAATGCGATGACGTCACCACAGTCAAACACGATATTTATGACGAACAGCAAACACTTGAATCGGAACGTTCATAATTCTATATTGATGAAAGATTTTGATTTGATCAGTAAGTATGTAAATCCGTGCTAGCCCAGTTGGAGTAATGCTTGACTCTCACTGTGAGGTCGCCGGTTCGAATCCCAGCACGGGCATGAACCAATGATTTTCAAATTTGTTTTCGAATTCATGATGGGATCATAAATAAATTATAACATGTTCAGCAGTCAAGGAAAACATCGTAAGGAAACCCACATTCCCGAGAAATGCGTTTCGGCGGTATGTGACCTAACATGTATTGGGCTGGTTTTCCCTTTGGGTTAAAAGATCAGACAGGCAGTCGCTTTTGTAAAAAACCTGACTTGTCAAATCTTCAGATAAGGTAAGCGGACCCAGTGGAACACAGGATAACGGTAGGCAGATGATGATTTGATTGAGTACTTATGCCTTTTGTAGAAAAATAAGTTACGAATACTTTCCCCTCATTCCTGCAGCGACCTCCACTGCTTGTGTAGTTACAATTACTTACAAAGTTCCGTGAATGATCAGTGACCAAGAATTAAACGTATTTTTTATTTTCACCAAGAGAGATATTGAACTTACATCTAAGACGATCATGATACAAGTATTATTTACGTATATAAAAGGTATAATGATGTAATCTGTTTTATAGGTAAATCTAGTACGTACAGCTGGGCGGTCGGTAGTGATGTGATGGGGCGGCGGTACAGAGGCGCGTCTATTAAACCGCGATAACCCAGCTATTGACGATGTCGTAAATATTTTGTGGGTTAGAATTAACTCATTAAAAGTATTTACTATCAATAATGAGAGCTGTATACTCGGATGCAGCTAACTCCGATACAGCCGTGCAATTATAACGTAGGAACATTGTTGGTAATTCGATACTTTATAGCCATAGAGGTTACTTGTAATGGAACAGTGGAGGGCTATGGTTGCTTCCTGCAGCTCGCGGTCTGCGCGGGAGTGGTTTACAAGGCGGTGGTTGTATAAGATTTACGAGCAAAGCGGCGCATGATCGGCGGGAGGCGAACATAACCTCGATACATGCAACTAAAATCAGCATAGAGGATGTTAATCATTTATTTTTAGCTATAGTTGACTGACAGATTGAACTTGAATCTATAGGTCACCATGCAGTTCAGTAGGTAATACGAAAAGTTCTTGATGGTATCCAATTCTTTCCACTCCGACGCAGATTAATACGGATATATATCATTGTGTCCGGCCGCCTCTATTACAGTCATGGTATAAGTACACCAGGTATGCCAAAACTGACAGCTAGCATTTCTAACCTTGAAACCAGCTGACGTCATCCGACCCTGCGATACCATTTCGTAAAAAATAAATAATCCACGTCCAATGTTTTTAATTTACTTTGCAAGAAAATTTTGTATTTTTAGTAAACGATTTATGTACCATTGTAATGATTTTTATATATGTGACAAATAATAGTAATTAAATACATTAGTCAGTAATTAACTTAATTTTGAATAATAAAATTTAAGTCTTTGGAATGTTGGAGATTCCTAGGAGATTCAAATTGAATAGTAACACTTACGTCATCAATAGGCTAGCAATGGCGGCTTGTCATAGGAATGCATCTCTTTAGTTTTACACAGTAAGTAAAGTACTAAAGTTCCCGCACTAACCGGTACCTGCTCTCCTCTAAGTGCGCATACTAAGGCGCCGTGTATTTGTGTGAACATCACCAATCTGACAATGAACACAGATGATCCCTGTCCGGCGGTGGTGGCGGCCGGTGTCGGTCGATGGTCCACCGTGGGTTATGGACGGTAGATGGTGGATGGTGGGTGGTGAAACAAGACAGATACGGTACATCGAATGATCAAAGATAAATACGACTCGCCTTTGATTGGTTGTACGCTTTTGATTGCAGTGGACTAATGTTATTGTTTTGCTTTGGTTGACGTACCAGTAATGTTAACAAGTTATTCGTATGTTATATCATTGCCCTGTGCCCAGCAGCGGGACGTATATATGCTATATATTTTTTTATATTACATAACATAAGCTCACGACTATATTTCAATGGGGTAGTCAGAGGTACATTCATCGTAAGATGATATTCCCCACACCTCACCGAGACTAACGTGATAGATGGTGAGCCCCGTAGTCATCGTTTATATTTTTGTGTATTCTATTTAATAAAATTTTCCTCTTCTTTCTTTATTATTTTTTAATTCATATGTTTCGTTTACATGAAATAGGTTCATTAAATGAGTTGCTGTCGTAAAGTTCGTCTATATTCGAAATAATAGGATTATTATAACACAAGAAAATAAGCTAGAAATGTTGTATGAAATTAGATTTTAGTTTTAATCTGATAGTAAAATAGTTATAGAATCGCGGAAGCAGTTATGACGTCACCTGACCCTGCCCCGCGTCGCCCCGGCCGGGTCGGCTATTTGCCGCGCGGCTTTACAACATTACTTACAACAATTATTACTCACTTAAGCCGTTTTTAATTACTGTAATATCTGCTTTGGTGTCCCCCTGAAACAGGAAACCTAATTACAACAAGTAGATATATATGCAAGTTGTTATAGATAACAATTATGTTACCCATGGACTAAAGAAAGTTAACAAGTCCAAGTTGCAGTGTAGGTAAGTTTAATGTATTAATTCCTTTCTGCTGCTTTGCAATAAGGACGCTGATTGTACTTCTTTTGGTATGTTGTAATTGTCCTATATGTTGTGGTTGTGTGCAATAATGTGCTGAGTGTGTTGTGTCGCTCAGAAAGCTCGGTGAGGTGTGAGTATTTATCGTATTGTAATATTCCACTTGGGTGACGTGTTGCGTGACCTGTAAGTAACGCCAGTTAATCGACCAGTCGAGCGCTCTGAAAGCTCTGAAAATCAAGAAATATATTTGACAACTTTTTGATCAATCATAAAAAAAATTACGATCTATTTGTTATATAGTTTTTAGAAATATGACAACTAAAATAAAGATCTCTAACTACGCAGGAAGTTGTAATTCATGTCATTCATTTTTGATTTCCAATAGGATGGGAAATTGATTTGAATCGCTTAGCCGTGGTGTCGGGTTATAAATTAATTTGTGTATTATTGATTTACGGCGCCGTTATCGATGGTTTGTCTATGTTGTTCCACCGGCGTTCCCACGTCGTGCACCATGACTTATAGCACCACATCATCTGGCAGGTACCAACTGCGGCACTTGCTTCAAATTCCGCTCAAAATTAATCGTTACCACTAAAATCGAGCGGAAAAAAAGTATACCTAAAAGTATTCTGGTATCCGATTATATAATGATAGTAATATCAAAGAAGTTTAATTAAATTGTATTAATTATACATAATCATCTGCCGGCAACTACTAATTTTCCGTGTAAGTTATTTCTCAACATTCTTAGATTAATGTGGTCGATGTCGTCGATACCTACACACATGTTGATGTGTCTACGTGGGAATTTCATAGCTAATATATCAATGGTTAATAATTAATTAAATATGTTATTAATTATCATGATTATAGTACCTATAATTCTGTATTCTAATCTGCTGCTCTTAGAAAACCAAATTTCGTCTCTTCCTGATCCTTTCTTTTTTATTAACGTAATGTATTTATATTTATATTTTCCAGTGGAATTTGATAACAGAGCACCCAAGGAATACTATTGAAAATAAATGTAAGAGCAGGACCATCGCTCCGAGGTGTTCCCCTTTTCACATCCCCAAAATAACACATCAACCCCTAACCACAACAACCTTGATGTAAAAAATAATGTCAGTTGTGACATATGTTTAGTTGTCACCTCTGAGGTGGGTCGTTCGTGTTCTATTCTTCCGCCGGCGGGTCGAAGCCGGGAATTATCTCAGTGATCACGGGACCCGTGGTGCGTGTAACCCGACTCCACGGGACCCGTCGCTGCGCTGGCGCATCCACGTCAACAACATAATACAACTCGCTGTGATCAGGTTGCACCCGCACTCCCCGCGCCCGCGCTTACGTCGGAGTATGATCAAAGGTATTCCGTTTATTTTTGCGGTTTATAAAAAGTTGCGCAAGATCAGAGGAGCGGGACCTGTTCATATAACAAAAGGTCAAGTAAGCAATCGTTGGACTGTAAACTACAATAACTGACAGAGAGACGTAGGCGTGGAGGTATAGTATAGTATAGTAACAAAGCTCGAGGAAGCTCCTTTATTTGGTAATGTATTCGGCAAGTAAGTAGTTTTATCTTTCAGTTAAGTACACAATTTGCTGTGGGGTCTAGCCACATACGTAACTAATTGTAACTTCATTTGCAGATAGAGATAGAACTCACTCCGGAGGAAACAAGTGAAATGGAAAGCTCTAAGCAACGTTTTACAAGCTACATTATGCAAATACCTTTTAATGACCGCATCATTTACTGAACCAATCGGCAACTGGTCGTAATGGACTGAACTATGATTTATGAGTAATGTTGCGGATGTGTGTGATAAACTGATAAGCGAGTGATTGGAACCTGTTGGTTACCTACCGGAGCGCTGCTGGTGAGTGGTGGCGGATGGTCACCGTCGGATGACCGCCGTCCAACGGCCTTCTGGTCAACATTACCAGCAATTAATCGCCAATTCGTCGTTAATGAATGAACAGAACTCGTAAAAGTAAGGTTATGTAAATGCATGCGCCGGAGCAGGTGTGGGGCGACGCGGGTCACCGCGCACTGCAGCTAATATCATTGTGATGTATCATTATAACAATTTCACTGACCTTGCATTTGATGATACAAACAATGTGGATAATATTGTGCCGGTGATCGGCCAACGGGCGATTCACAAGTCACACTTCCGACACCACCACATCGCCGTTAATAAGACGCTCTAACTAAAAGCAAATTGAATGAACAAATTCATTTCTAAAAGGAAAGCACTTATCATAATCCCATTACGAAGCTAAATAATCGAACGGCCATCGACGTAACGACTACTGACAAACCAATTTTCATATTACAAAACGAATCGACATCTAAAACAAGAAGCCTACGTCATTAATCATAATCCATCGCCCGCTAATGGCTCTAAAAGAATCAAATGACTATAATGTGGCGGAGATCGGAAGCAGCAGCGGCGCCGGCGTCGCCGCCGTCGCAGCAGCAGGCGGCGCGGGCGGCGTGGGAGCGCAATAATTTTACTTTTATCTCGAGCTTTTTACCGCAAAAAGCTCCGGAGCAGGTTGAGTGCGCGCGCGGGGCAGTGCTCGCGCGCCGGCCGCCGCCGCTCCACGTCCGCGCATGCGCCGCCACTCTCGCGCCATTCGCCCGTTTGAATGTCGAACCGCCGAATTCGTCCTCCCTGTCCAACCCGCGTGTGCGTCTGCAAATGTGCTACAGTGTGATGTTACTGGTTCGGTTCCTGCCGATGTGTGTTTGTGCGTGCGGAAAAAAGTTGCATGAAAACATTGTGGCTTCATTTAAATGAGGGCTGCAGGGCTGGTGCAGCGGATGAAGAGATAAATCTTGGTGCGTTGACCGGGAGCGGTTCGACGCCCGGCTCGCATTATTTGTGTCGCTGCAATAAACGGTAACTACCCATTATAGTGCAGCCGATGATGCGTGTGAGGGCCGCGGGAGGGCCGGCCGAGCCTCCGCGCCACTTTCGGTAGTCTGGTAAGACTCGCGTGACATTTGCAAAACAGTCAAAAGCTCTTATCTTGGTCATTGTAATTTCTGAATTCTTATGAAGCGTAATACTAAACGTAAGCCGGTCAACTCGGACGGTATCAAACGTGTGATTCGAAATGTGAAAGTGACTCTAAGGTCCGTTTTGTGATCTCTACGACTACATCTTCATTCCAACATGGACTACAGAACTGCTGAATAACTATTAAGACTTCGCATCCTTAATGCGCAAGTAGTTAAAACTGCATCTGGAGGGGTACACAGGCTTGTAGTGAGTACATCAAAGACGAATGCATTCCACATGTGCACACGCATACAGGAATAGATCGACTTGCTTATATAAGAGCAGTGTATACTGCAGCACAAAGGTAGCACTTACCGTCACTATCAGGAAGGTTCTTGCGATCGTAATTGCAAAAACTAAACCTGCTAGTTGTTATAAACCAATCAGTATCACACAAGAAATGTAAACAGCCAGCGACGCCATTGCTATTCCTTGTGTTATGGAGAATGACATACACGTATATCTATGAGAGATGACTTAATAGGTGGAGTCGGGACATTATTGCGCATGTCAAGTGAAAACAAATGACTGGTGGATCCATAAAAACTAAGTATTACTGCTAAACTAATTCTAATGGGCAATTACTTGTTCGAATAACATTTTGTTTTTGTTTGTGACACAAAACTGGATATGTATAGACTAGACGGTTTGCATCAAGTTATATTGATGTGCCGCTAAAGGCAATATAAGAGTTACATGTCTGTCCTTATTTCATGATAATGACTCGTTTAATTCGATATAGTAGGTTTCTTTGAAGCTAGAGGATCCGTTCATTCATACCTTAAAAGGGCCAAAATAATTTTACATAAACTGTTATGCACTGGAATGTCGACATTACATTCTCTTCGAAGCTCTGAAGATGTAGATTTTTCTTAGGCGGATAATAGTGAACTCGTAATTAATATAAGAACGTAGGCAGATCATTCGGCCAGCCCTGCGCGATCACCGGCTCATACAACAGAGACGGTTAATATCCGGGAGGTTGGTAGGACCATAGAACGAATCCACACCTACCTCTATTTACAATAGGTACTTACTTTATTACTGGTAAATGTGAAATCATTTTCATTGCTTACACCTTGGTACACGTACATACTGTCGAAGTGGTTTATCCGGTTTACCTAGCGGCCTACTTTATATTGAATTTATAAAAGTACCAATATATTATTTGAAAAGTTAATGCGGTCCAGTTTTGAATTATGTGTTTTTATGATCCTCCACATTTGGCATACATCCTTCTTGAAGACATAACAGTAGAAATATTATACAATATTATGGAATTCTATTGTTTGTTGCAAGCCAACTTTAAAACACTGAAAAGTTCCTGCTTTATTGGCAAGGAATTTCGCGCTAACATTGAAAATCCCAGGCCGAGAGTTCAATTTGTAATAGATAATTAAACGAGCTTTCAACGGCGAACGGCTTGTAAAATGATCGGTACTAAAACTTTATCTAACGATAGAGAGAATCTTTAATTCAGTAACGGCTCAGTGGAGGCATGACGACGCGAGATTAGGAGGTGCCGGCGATGATGGCCCATCAGCGGGATGACGCTGGTCGGCGCGGAGGTGCGGCACCGCGGCAGCGGGGGCAGCCGGCGCCGGCGGACAACTTAAACAAATGAGGAAGTGTTTTATGGAGCAAAATTACGGCACTCGAGCGCAGCTAAACCGCCGGTAAACTTACGAGACAACTTTGTATTAAATAAAGCACGTACAGCCTCGTCCCCGTCGCGGGCGCAGGCGGCGCGGCGCGGCGCAAGCTTCAGCCGAGTTTTATTGTAGATAATCTATCACGCGACGCTCATCCGACAGCCGTAATTATAGAGTGACACTTTCGTAATAAAATTTTAGTTTGACGAGATACTCGCGTCGTCCTAATTGAATTTGGTGTACTTGTCCTCTTTACAATGAGCGGCATCGTTTGAAATGGAACGTCTTCATAAAATGTATAATATTATCCAGGAGATTAAACTACCCGATTAATGTATAAACATAAAGGACCGTATAATTAAATTGATATAGATAAATGCGTGTGTAATTGGGCGGCTATCTCTCGCCATTTCGTTTCATATGGGCCGGAACCAACGTTAACGATCGTAAATTGTAGGAATGTTGTTCGTTATTTTATTATTATTTCGTCGTAAATTCAAGTGGTTAGCGGTGTGTGTGGAGATCGAACATGCAACGCAGTGCTCGTAGCACATCGGTGCGCTTGCGCAACCCGGCAAATTAAGCCGCGAGCTCGCAACTAGTGAGATGTGATAATGGTTTTGACATTAGACGCGGAGTGAAATGAAAGGTAACCGTACAGGTACTTGCTGGATGATATGCGAGCAACAAAAACTGCTAAGGTCATCCCCGTTAGGTGTCGGCAAACAGTCCGCGCATGCGCGGTGACATCATCTCGCCTGACGCAGCGTGATGGGCACGACCCGTCGCGTGACAAAGCTTTTAATTTGTTCACAGATATGCACCATCTATTGTGATCACCACGAGATTGCCAATGAACTACACTACTGTAGGTTAACTAGTTTTTTGTTGTAAAACTGTTTAAAGTCCTCTGCATCAGCCTTTGAAAGTTCAGTAATAGGACAGGGTCGATTGAGCTTGAGATGACTCAATCGTTTCAATTTATTTCGCTTTGGTTCAGGTGTTAGAAGGTAATAAACTTTTATTATACTCTTGACTGACTGACTTTGCTATTTACCAATACTTATGCGAGTTTATTCTGATTGATGTCATCTGTTTATGTTTAGTTGATTAGTTTGTGTTCGTCTCTGTTGAGTTTTAAATCGATATCAAATAAAAAAAAGTATTAAAAGATACTTAAAGATGGACGTATTTTTATGGTTGCGTAGGCGAGTAATTGTAATGGGCCAGTGTGGTGGAGTAAACAGTACCCCTATAGTTGATAAAAGGAATTCAATTGCAAATCATTACAGCGTATAAAAAGAACAGACAGTAAAGACTTACAAAATGGTTAGAAACAGTTCAAGGATTAGGTAGTCACCATCTTTTACAGGCCTATAAGTGTCCAGTTGTCTTATTTTTTGTACCGAGTGAGAGCCATCAGCGCTCCCCACTTGTCCGGCCAAGTAGTTGATGCCATATGCGACTAAATTACAATAAGTCACGTTATAAACTCCTGTAAAACTTTCCAGACTGATTTTGCCTGCATCAAATGACCAGACAACAAGTGTAGTATGACCTCAACGTAACATTGGCTAGTCTATGGAGCTTTCGTTGTCATGTACGTACGTACGACGCGAGTGTCTCGTGCGGGCGTTTGATGTAAAGGTGCAAGGTCGGCGCTCGCGCAGGTGCGCGCACGCTTCGTGTGCTTAGTGTCTGCTCGTGTCGTTAGCCTTAAATGTGACGGAGTTGAAGGATGTGTCGATATAGATGTTCAATTGCACGCTGTTGTTTATAAAAAAAACTGACGGTATACTGACCAGTTCTGTTGTCGACTTTTTGCACATTAGTAGGGATCTAATATCTGCATAATATATGTCGAATTGTAGATTACGCAACGAATAAGAGAACAACATTGTTATCAAACTGTAGTGTGGTCGTAGATCTACACACTCCAGATAGTATAGTATTGTATGCGAAGCTGGCAACACCGGAATCCCGCGCCTGCGCGCTGCGACCGTTGCGTTGTTTGCATTCACGACATGCACCGTTAATGCAACGGCAAACAAACCGACACCACGATATTTGTCCTCAAACAAATTACCAGACGATTCCTTTTACGTTGCGCCGGACTAATTCCCCGTAACAACTCGACACCCACTGAACCAATAATGGCGGAAGTGATTCTAATGCCGTGATTGTCGTAAGCAATGAGATGATTGCGCAATTTAATAAATTTATTTACAATTATTTAATTACTTACATATTTATATTTAAATTAAGTTACTATCCTAAAGACTTCAGGACTTCTTTAATTTTGAAGAACTCTACTCCATCCTCCTATTTTATGGTGTCTATCATGACAATGAATTTGAGCAAAGTAACGCCTGAATCTATTTAGTCTTTCATAATAATTTAGTTCAGAGAAGAAGCTTGTATACATTGTTGGCAGGATCTGTCCGATCCGTTCGACATCATTGATATACGTAAAGGGAATTTAAATTTAATTGTTTAGGTACAATAATTTAGTAATGTTCTCGTATTTACAATTAAAATTAGGTACTAACTTGCAGAGTCGTGGCCCTCTTAACTTTTGAAGAACTCTTCTATATCGTACATGTCTGACTTTTGGTAACAATTGTTTCCCTTACTATCCTTTTCAATATACTAAGTCTTGTTGTCTTCATATTTGTTGAGCAGTGGAGCCTCTTGTTTGACTGTGGCTGCATTTGCTGTTCCGTTCTTGAGCGTGATCTGTCCTAGTTTCTGGCTGCTGCGTCGTCTCTGCCCGATCCGCTCGGCCTCGAGCACGGTGTCGGGCAGCTCGCAGTTGGCCGTTTCCGGCATCAGCAGCGTCAGCACCCCTGACAGCAGTGACGTCAGACCGAACAGGAGCGCCGGAAGACCCGACCAGTATGATATCTGGAAGTATAGCCATAGGATTTTAAGTGTGTGGTTTGTTTCCTATTGCTGAGAAAAAAGCTTTCTCCTATGATCTCTATCGGCTCTATGCGTCTACGCTGTATCAGTATCAGATATCCTGTAAGGCCTGTGTGTATCGCTAGTGGCTTTATGGTCGAAGCAGATATTATTCGAAAAAATGATGAGTTTTAAGACTGAGATGGGCGGCTACGTGAAAAACTCATCGTCTTCTGAATTCTACATGGCCATAAGAGAAGTATTAGACGTAAGAGAAGGGAGGCAGATCATCCACTTCATGATCGATGATGACATCACATGATGATGACGATGTTGATCACGAACTTCCGATATGTGAAGGACCTACCCCAAAGGTGGGCGACCTAATTTGATTCAGATTAACTGTATGTAATACAGATGTAAATGTGGATATACTGACAAGCAGTGGCGTCTGCGGCGCGAGCAGGGCGCCGACGCGGCCGACGGCGGAGCACACGGCGTGCATGGAGTTGCGCGTGTACGTGGGGAACAGCTCTGACGTGTACATGTACACGATGTTGTACGAGAACGTCGCCAGCGTTTCAAACACCATCAGCAGCGCCAGGCCCAACCACGCGTACCCTGCAACCAACAACCACACAGGCATTTGCTAGGTGAGGGTGTCCCACCTAGGTCACATCGTTGTACAAAAATATTGGTACAAATCACAGTTTGTAAAATATATTTTTAGTGCATTTTCCAGTTTACCTTTTGGTACAAACGGTTGCGTGACGCAGAACACGCCGCCTACAAGGAAGGAGGCGAGCAGCGGAATTTTTCTCTTGTATTTGGAGAGCGCTAGCCAATAGAATACGTTCGAAGGAATGTCCATCAGCATAAGCAGCGCGAAGTTCACGTACTTGTTCCCGTCGATAAACACCGAGCTGATCATCATCCCATAATTGATGAGAGTAATTGTAAACCACCACACCATGCACACCACGAAGCGCTGCATCATTATCTTAGACTTGAACGTCTTCATCAACAGTTTCCTGTCATTCACTACATTCGATTGGTCTTCTCCAATATAGTCTAATTTGCTTAATGTCATCTTGTCAATTTCTACGCCGTTTCTCTTGGCGATCTTCTGTATGAGTTTGGTCGCTCTGTCTCTCTTGCCCTTGCTGAAGAGCCAACGGATGCTCTCGTCGAGGTAGAAGGAGTATGTGAGTATCAGTAGAGTGGGTGCGTATATGACCCGGAGGAAATGTCTCCAGTAGGGCACCGCCCACGCGATGAAGGGCATCACGATCAACCCGCACGTGTAGCAGTTTAAAAGAATCATCTGGAAGAGTACTGCACGTTTTTTTTCCACTATCTCGATACCTGCAAACGCAAATTGTCTACAATATTACACTTCATTTTTAATGGCGGTAGATTACAGATATGCGAAAATAAATAGTTCACGAAGGTGTTTCGAGTTTATGAACTTTACTTCCTTTGAAGAAAAATAAAAATATACTCAATAACGTACTTAACATGAACATCGGCGATAACGCGTCTCCGATGGCCGCTTCAAGCCCTTCCAGCACGATGTAGAACCAGAACGAAGTGGCGAAACTCTTCGTTATTCCCAAAACTGCTCCCATAGTTCCGGCGAACACTGCTGCGGTTTTGCGGCCAAATCTAAGAATCGGAGGTAACGTTTTGTTGAAAGTTTAAGAAAAAGTAATATTTACGACTCTGGCGTTTTGTGGTAGAGTCGGAAAAGGAACCTAGGTGTCTAAAGAATGTTTTAAAGAACGGTTAAGGCAACAGTCAGTACTCGATAGGAGCGAGTAAGTTTGAAGATTTTTATTTGGTTGGAAGAAGAGAAATTAGTGTCAGGATCGTATCTAGGAATTTTTTGGTCATTGTTAACTCCAAACAAACAAACAAGTTGATGTTGTTGTTTGTGTATATATATATGTTGATGTTTACAAGTGCTCACCTGTCAGAGATTTGTCCCTGCACCAGCAGCCCCAGCATGTTCCCGAAGCTGTGCACGGTGCCCACCATCGCCTGCTTCCAGTCTTCGCACGCCAAACCAAACTGGAATATTACCAGATCTTAATTTCCATAGCATTAACCCGTTACGTGACATGAAGATTTGACAGCTACGGAATTTTACAGATGTATCAAGATTGCCAATCAAAGGAGAATGGGCGAATCTGGTCCAAGAACCTCCACTGATGAGACTTATATGTAATGAAAGCTTATGCTTTCTCTATGAATCTGGCAAAGTCCTATCAGATTCTGTCCCGGGGTTCTTTTTTTACGGCCATGTTTGTCCTGGCTAAAAATGTGATAAAATACAGTGGGAGCTAAAATCGACTCAAGATTTGTTGCTGGATAACTAAGTCTACATAAATAATTATGTATCATATTGTATATCATTTTAAAGAGGATCTTTTCCAGAATCCGAAACATAAAAAAAAAAACAAAAAAAATCTTTTTGTAAGCGAATTATAGTCAATTTATATCTGCAGCGCCATTGTTTCTCGGTAGCTAAGTTCAAGTTTCATGCCTTTTACCCATTCCAAAAGTATCTTACCGATTTTTTTTATATTGCTTCCGGAATTTGATCTGAGTGATAATAACAAGAAAAATAAATAAACACCTCTCCGATAGAGACCGACTAAGCTATTGCCTATTGCAAGAAATCGTCATCATTAGCAAGTCATTACGGTATTGCATATTATAAGCTTATCAGCAACTTGGAACTTGGTCCAAGAACCTCCACTGATGAGACTTGCATGTAATGATAGCTTATACTTGTCCTATGATTCTGGCAAAGTTCTATCAAACTCTGTCCTAGGGTTTTTTTTACGGCCATGTTTGTCCTGAGTGTACAGTAGTGGACTGCAAAATCACCTCAGGATTTGTTGTCGAAAAACTATTTAACTAAGTCTATATACATAATTATATATCATAATGTATATCAATTTTAAAGGGGAAGGTTATCAGAATCAGAAACACAAATAAAAAAATGCATTATGTAAACGACTTTTAGCCAACTCACGTCCGTAGCACCATTTTTCTCAGCAGCTACGTACGAGTTTCGCGCCTTCCAACCTTTCCAAAGGAGCCCAATCATTTTTTCCTTCTTCTGATATTGCATTCTTAACCTGACAAGTGACAACAAAGAAAAAAAAAAAAACAAATAGATACCATTCCGATAGAGGCCGCGTAAGCTATGGACCTATTGCAAGATAACGTACTCAAAGGCTAGTCATTATAATCCAACAGACGTAACATGATTAGAATGCGGCGGGACGGAAATGTAGTACATCGCCTTATGCGAAAGAGACGAAATATGTGTCTCTTTAACACTAACAGCAATACAACCATACAGCTTAGTACGAGAGAAACAAGAAATAAGTCATTCTAATCAAGATGCAATACAATGACTCTATTGTATACAAAAGAAACACATTTATTAAACAAGTTCAGGCAATAACTGGTGCAAAAGGCGGCTTTATTGCCAAGGTAGCAATTACTACCAGGCAACCTTACGTTTACGATACGTTTGCCATTCGGCATTGTTTATAAGACAAGATATAAGCCTGGATTAATAAAACAAGATTGTGGTGAAAGAAAACATACTACATTTGCGTCCTCCCGCATTCTAATCATGTTACGTCTGTTGGATTATAATGACTAGCCTTTGAGTACGTTATCTTGCAATAGGTCCATAGCTTACGCGGCCTCTATCGGAATGGTATCTATTTGTTTTTTTTTTTTTTTTCTTTGTTGTCACTTGTCAGGTTAAGAATGCAATATCAGAAGAAGGAAAAAATGATTGGGCTCCTTTGGAAAGGTTGGAAGGCGCGAAACTCGTACGTAGCTGCTGAGAAAAATGGTGCTACGGACGTGAGTTGGCTAAAAGTCGTTTACATAATGCATTTTTTTTATTTGTGTTTCTGATTCTGATAACCTTCCCCTTTAAAATTGATATACATTATGATATATAATTATGTATATAGACTTAGTTAAATAGTTTTTCGACAACAAATCCTGAGGTGATTTTGCAGTCCACTACTGTACACTCAGGACAAACATGGCCGTAAAAAAAACCCTAGGACAGAGTTTGATAGAACTTTGCCAGAATCATAGGACAAGTATAAGCTATCATTACATGCAAGTCTCACCAGTGGAGGTTCTTGGACCAATTTCCAAGTTGCTGATAAGCTTATAATATGCAATACCGTAATGACTTGCTAATGATGACGATTTCTTGCAATAGGCAATAGCTTAGCCGGTCTCTATCGGAGAGGTGTTTATTTATTTTTCTTGTTATTATCACTCAGATCAAATTCTGGAAGCAATATAAAAAAAAAATCGGTAAGATACTTTTGGAAGGGGTATAAAAGGCATGAAACTTGAACTTAGCTACCGAGAAACAATGGCGCTGCAGATATAAATTGACTATAATTCGCTTACAAAAAGATTTTTTTTGTTTTTTTTTTTATGTTTCGGATTCTGGAAAAGATCCTCTTTAAAATGATATACAATATGATACATAATTATTTATGTAGACTTAGTTATCCAGCAACAAATCTTGAGTCGATTTTAGCTCCCACTGTATTTTATCACATTTTTAGCCAGGACAAACATGGCCGTAAAAAAAGAACCCCGGGACAGAATCTGATAGGACTTTGCCAGAATCATAGGGGAAGCATAAGCTTTCATTACATATAAGTCTCATCAGTGGAGGTTCTTGGACCAAGTTTCATACAAAAGTGCCCATTGTCATTTCCTAACCCGAATGAGTTTAGGTCATATACCCCTGAAAATACATTTCTCCGTAGGTGTCATCGCGGATTGAAAATCCATATCGTAGTCAATTACTTTATATCTAGCTTCAATTTCATTGCAGATTACAGTGAGGCAACAGCATCCCGCGATTGAGCCTCCGAGTTCACCTAATGCATTCTAATGCGATCTGCGGGCGAGGTCCGCGGGTGTATTACGTATAATGCGGGTTATAACGCGAGTATTATGCGACGATATTGACCCGCCGTCGTCGACCGGTCCGCTCGCCGCTTGCTCTGCGCAAACGCAGCAAAAAACATGTAAATTGCTTTCATTGGAAATCGCTTTTGTGTAGAGAATCGCGAACAAATTGTTCCGTTGTGTTGGTGAAGTATTGCTTTTGAAATATTTTCTTTTGTAATAATTGCATTGCCACCTAAAACATACCACCTGGTATCAAAATGAAAAAATTAGAATTAATTTAGTTTCGATTGACTACGGTTACGTAATAAATAAGTAGGTATTTAGCAACAATTTCTGTAAGTATAGATGGCTCACCATTTATCTCCTTGGTCTAACAGAAAGCTCGGTGAAGTATGGGTACTCATCTTGCGATGGAGGTACCACTGAATAGCTTAATTTGGGGCTATAGTTGTGAGTTTATGTCATTTGTGCTAGACAATCTGTTATTTTTACGTGACCGACTAACCAATTAGTATTCAGAGATCACACACACACACAGGCAAAGAATGTTATTCCTAATACTAGAAAGTACAATATTCTCTGACTGTAATATGTTTTTCGAAATGAGTAGATGTCTATTAATACTATGTCAAGTTATGACTTACCTCTGCCACAAAGC
Organism: Pectinophora gossypiella; assembly: GCF_024362695.1. Classification (NCBI taxonomy): domain Eukaryota; kingdom Metazoa; phylum Arthropoda; class Insecta; order Lepidoptera; family Gelechiidae; genus Pectinophora; species Pectinophora gossypiella. The sequence goes on along the minus strand of NC_065420.1, from coordinate 15,112,918 downwards.
TGTTCGGCACCTCGTACATCCATTCGGTACAATCTTGTAGCGTGGAGTTATCGAAGGTGCAGGAGGGGTCAACGACCTGGTAGTGTTGGCACTGCTTGATGGTATCATCCTCGAAACCAGGAGACGACAGCATCAGCCACGACGCTGAGAAATTCGTGTCTACCGCGTCGCAAGACGGAATCTTACATCTGTCAATGTAAAAAATAAACTATTGATGGTCACATCATCTCTCATACACTAGTATAACTTGACCTGGGACGTGAGTCTACGGGCCCATCAACTTAACAAATACATCAACACATTCAAAAACTTTCTAAACTATGGAAATTCGCTCTGAATAAATCTGTCAAAGACTCTAAATGCATGTACAGTACGTATTTAATTTTATGTAATATCATTGGCACAATCATAGTAGAGCAGTACTTACCTATAATTGACATCTTCAACGGCGAAGACATAGTTGATATTGTACATAGAGTTGGTGGCGTACACGACCGCCAGCATGCACATGGTAAGCAGCTGGTGGCGGCCGAACGCTCCCAGGTGCTCCAGGACTTCATCGAGGTGTACTGCTTTGTCATCATCATTGAGCTCCATCTTTATACGTATCTATGGATATTTGTGTGCTTCTCTACTATGGTTTTCAAACTTCGGCGTAATTTGTCACAAGCTCAGGTTCTGTTTAATTTGACTGCATCACTTTTCATACAATTTCTGTAATTTATTTTATATTGCACTGGCACATTGGTTCTGTCGTCCGTTAAAGGTGGTTTATTTCATAAGTCACTTTATCAAGTTTCGTATCGGTTTCTGAATTCTGGTTGAATTAATTTGAATTGTTTAAAAGTAGATTATGAGTGCTGTGATTAGCTTATGTCTCTTCAAAAGAAGGTTGTCTGATGACATTTCAGCAGAGATTCAATAATTTATAAAAGACTAAAACCAGAGTAAAACGTTTGTCTTGTTAAAATTCAGTTCAAAAATGCTGCGGGCGTGTGTCGCCGGCGACGATAGCTACTGTTTTATTACTGCAAGCATCACGTTGTTGTCATAAAGATAATGTAATTGCTTGTTAATTTACCTTTACTTCACTCTTATCATATTAAAATTATCACAAACTTCTTCGGACTTCATTATAATACTAACATTTATGTGGCACTTTAATATGTTCTTGTATACGTTGGCATATTGATTCATAATAATTTTGATAGTAAGATACTTGGGCTGGTATTATCCATGTATTATACAAATTATTATTTTTTCATATACGGTTTTGTCCATTAAGCGCGTAATGATGTTCGAAAAAATTTGCAAAGTATGTAGCTCGTATGAGCTCGACTTGAGCCAGTTTTTTGTCGACCGGTCCACACCGCGCCAATTCACCAATTCGAGCTCTTGATTATTTAATCTTTAAAATAAACACTTTTAACTTTTTGCCTGTTGTGCTTTCGTGCTCTTTATTTTTTTCTTTCCCCGAATTATTTTTAATTCGTGTCTTGAGAAGCAGGCTGCGTGAATTTAAAAGTCACGAGTTGACCCGCGCCCGCTGTCGCAGCATTCCCGGAAACATTCATTTAGCGACATCGCTCTAACTTCTCGCTCGGTGCGTGTTGCGGTAATCTATCGTGTCGTAAACTTTTTATACGAACTTGTCTTTATTTCAGTTTGATTGTAATCGCTGACATAAATTATCAAGTTTAGTTTTCGTTGTTCCTTTGAATGTAATTCAATTAAGGCAGCGGAGCACTTAATTTAATATGCAATTGAAAGTTCTTGTTACCGTTGGCCTTTGATTGTTATTTATGTTGATTGTCTCTTTTACTACAATGCTTTAAGATTAAATATAAATTATTAAGTAAGTACATATTTAATCTTGAGACGCTATAAGTTTAACACTTCTGAATAATTAAATAAATTTTAGTTTCACACTTTGTTTACGGTCTCTCCGGTAGGTTTGTACTTACGAGTTTCAAATACAGATATCCCGGTGTTCATCAGTGTTGATCGATTTCCCTCATCAAGATAGAGACTGGATTGCAAATAAACGTTCCCAGCTGGCAGCCTCACCTCTAGCGTAATCACGATATGTCCATCAGGGTGCCATGCGTCTGGTTTGCATCTCGTATCAGTCTGTTAATGACACGGCCCCTTGTCCCGCCGCTGCTCTTGTAATGGCGTTTTAATCTATTCCCAGCAAGCGATTGGCCACAGTAAGTGACAGGTTTTGTCTTCTTTTATTTACCTTACAATTTCATTTTCGTCTTTATTTGCATTATATTTTTTCGATTTACATTTAAAATAATAACTTTAACCTGTTATTATGTTTTTGAATTCTCTTGATGTCTATATTAAAGTTGCTTTTGTTATTTCTTGTCCTTTGTTGCGATTTCCATGCATGTATCATATAGTGTATAAAATTAGTCATTATTACTTTCTACTTCTATTTAATAACTGGTATCTGTAATGAAAAAAAAAATACTTAAGGTATGTTGAGATTTTATTTGTCGTTTAAATAATTCTTTTGATACTTTGGCATCCGTCATTCTCTTAAATTACAAAACAAACGAGGTTGAGGGTGGTGCACCAGACTGCCTGCGCCCGCGTCGTACTCCTCAACCCTCATTTGTCAGTGCCCAAAGCCACGGTAATTACACTGCATCTCCATCTTACGTGTTGAAATCTACATCCACCATGTTGACAGACATATTCGTCTTACTATCTTCTTTGCTTTTATTTGTAGTAGGTACTTAGAATTAATTTGAAGGTATTTTAATGATGTTTCATGGTTAGCAAGAGTCGTTCGTTATTCTTAAAAATACAATTTGTGAGATGTACCACAAAATGAAGATTGCTAAGTTGTAAAATTAAAATTGCGCAAGTCTTCATTAACGTATTACGTTTTGTGATAATTGTATGAGTATGTCTACTGGTATCAAATTGTTTCGCCGTCTCTTTAGAAATTAACTGTGAAAGAAATTTATTTATTTTGTAATGCAATAATAAAATAATTACATATAATGTAAACCTTGTTAAACACATGGCACGGTATTTGCTCATTCTTTATCTTATTATTTGCTAAACAGACTTCCTCAGTCTTAACAAGAAGCTTTGTGTCACGCGTCACTGTTGTCAGTGATGGCGTCACTCGGGGAGACAAACGGATCCTCACAGATCAAGATAATGGAAACATGTCAGTGGGACGTGCTACTTTCTGCAGTGTAGCGTAAAGAACTTATTGTGCCCTCTCATGCTAATCCTTTGCGTTACAGATAAGATGAAGCTCAATAGCTAAAAAGTCTCTTCGCGGAAACAATATATAATTTAGAGTTTTATATTTTATTTATAACGTTAATAACTACGCTTATAGTCCAATGCGGTGCGCCGTAATTAATTTGCATAAATGCGACACTTACCTTTAATTGGATATAAGTAAGACAGATTAAGTACAAAAATATCACATAAGATAAAAAGCCAGTTTACTTGAACTTGAAAGTATTAAACAAGGGTATTTGAATCTCATTGTATTATGTCGCATCGAATGCTTCAGAAAATACTTATTTGTAGGTTGAGCATGAAATGGGTTGCTAAAATCTGAGAAAATATACAAAATCGTCTTCGCTGTAAGTATACGGCTAGAGCAGCTTTTCAAAGGCAAATAAAGCACAAGAGGTAAGGACAGGTTTAGCGTAGAGTCGTATAATGATAGTAATGGTGCTGGCTGCGCCGGCGACCCGCGGGCGCGCGGCGGGGTCGCGACCCGCGCGGCCTTGCCCCGCCCTTGCGCGTCCACCGCCGCTGTCTGCGCGCTGTATCGCGCCGGATGCGCGCGCGCACCCACACGCATACTCAACGTAATGCGTGCACAAGTGCTGCATAGTTTAGTTGGGAACGCGGGTCATGCGTGTTGTAGGCACGTATAAACACCAAAGTATATGTAAAGTAACAACCGCTTGGAAAGATTTGTAGGACACAATAAAAACTCAGACGGACGTTGAACCATAAATACTCATCGCATCGCAATCGCAGTCAAAAATTAACTTTATACTTTTACGGAAGACAGGCTCACGACATATTTAGATATTGATCCGTGAAGAGAGAGCCTTTTGCTCAGTGAAACGCCGCACGCTAAAGATTGGAAAAGTACTTACTTACATTTTGCAATATGAAGGTGTTCAGATATTTCTTTCATGGTGTTACAAAACAAAATGGTCTCTTGATTGTGTTCAATAGTTGCATGGAGTTGTAGAATTTGTGTCAGTTTTTGTGTGAGTCTGTCGCACGCGGCGCACGCGCCGGTCACGCCGCGCCCTCCCAATGGATTCTATTCATTGCCACTGCGCACAACTCACTATTGTTGTCACTATATTACTTGTTGACGGCGAGCTGTGTGCGCTCCACATTGATAAACGGTCTATCGCCCGTAAACACTACACTTGTAAAGTACTTAAGATTACTTAAACTGCTGATTCTGATTGCTGAGAAAAAAGTCACCTCGCCGACAGTTGCACTAGCAACCAGTTTTATGCTCTTACTTCGTGATTCAATTCATATTGCTTCAATGAATGTACGAATGTTCAACGCAGGTGGGTGTTTGTGGTGGACCCCATGTGGTGGAGGTGTGAGGTGCCGGACCTCGGCGTTAAAGGCGGCTGCGGGTGCGGCTGCGGGGCGGCGGGGGGAGGTGGTAACAAAAACACTCGCGTCTCAGCAAACACGCCGTGTGCAGCCGCCGGTACTCGCCGCTAGACCGCTCGTTTCGTACTGGATTCTATTCAACTCTGGTCAGGAAGTCCACATTAAGAACCAGCAGGAAATCTACAGCCCACAATATGATCGTCTTCAAGTATTTTTCTAAAGTTAGAATCTCATTCTCCCGGGCATGGCGCAATGCCTGCCGCGATTGTATTGTTTATGTTCTGTTTTTCAACTTAGTCAGATATGTGTATTTATTATGTGCATATTTGTGTTAACAACATTGTTGTTACTGAGAGTCAATAGTTGTATTCCTATAGAATAACATTTTAGCTTCGTCTCGCCATCATATGATTCGACGATTAATTGAAATCACTGTTATCTACCTTAAACACTTCCAGTATTTTCGACAGCGTGAAACACGTTGTCGGCTCTAGGGGAGTGATCCCATTACAACCCAAATTTGAAACAAATGACTGTTAAAGCTTCCGTGAAAGTGGTCCCCGTTCGTTGGAACCAGCGTCATAGAATATACTAGCTTGTATCTTATTATTACAGGATTATTATGATCAAGGACTGACTGCAGTCACTGCAGTGACTCTTCAATATTATTTACCCAATATTTCTCTGTAGTCTGTAAATACTTATTGAGGATCCTAATTGTACTATGGTACGAGGTGGTCAAGTTTTAACTTACACATGCGCATAACATATGTATTTAAGTATGTGAGAAGAAAGCCCTTTTTGACTACTTTGCCAATTGTTGCATGCGAAAATATAAACAGTTTATGCAAAGTTGCCACGCTGCATAACACTTTCCATGATGTATTCTATGGTCTATCGGTGTAGCGGTCCTGACTTGCACTTCTAGTAAACTCATTATAGTGTTCTCGGGTCTCGAACGCGGGACTTTCTGCCGAGTAACGGTGGACGACTGGCTTCCCTGGCTGTCCCAGTTACTTTGCTTTTACGAGTTATGCGAGAATAAGAATGTTGTGTAGATAATCTTCTTCTTAATACGCTATGTTATGATATTTTAGGTTAGATTTAATTCCTTTTTCTATTAACTATCCAACACTCTCACAAAAATAATCATATTACTAACAAAGTAATATGATTATTAGTTCATTCGAACTGCCTTTATAAATAACGAAAAGTTTGTTTTGAACCGTTAATTCACATTTGATCGTTTGGAAACAGGATTCGATTAACTTTAGGGTCAATTTAGTCATTTTGGAATAAAAATATTATTTTTTATAGACATCAAACTATGATTCTCCACACTTCTCACAATGATCACTATTCCGGGTTCAAACCACTATAACCACCATCAGGCGTGATGACAGCTGCCCGGGTGGTCTCACCACGCCACTCCGGCGCATCCACGCCCTGACTGACAACGCCTATGTAACACTTGACAGTCGCGCCAAGTTTTTTGAAGTAACACTTTGGAATCCAGTCGCTGGAGTATTCTGTACAACCATTACTTGACTGTTTAGGTGGCGAGCTCGAGATGTTCATTTGTCAGTTAATATTAATGTGGTATTATAAAGGTAAATTGCCGCCTGGCTTGATCTGCGGTCTGCGGTAACACCTTCCTCCTCCTCTGGTAGCTCCTCAATCTAGTAGTTGGTTCATGAATACTGTAAAAAAGTATTCAGGTTTGTGTTTGGTTTGAGATTGTGAACTAAGAGCTTTTGACGTATAAAAATTTGAAATCGTCGTTTAGTTTTTCTCTGGATATGAGCTCTCTTACTTATGTAAAGTTTTAGTTGTTACAATGTAACATAATATATAACTTCTCTCTCTCTTTATTTAAGAGCTGCGCTCTTATCGGTGGAGTAATCGCCTTCATTACTCCATAGTACGTGTAGAACGGTGGTTGCTCCAATCGCCTACTAATTAAACACTACCACCCCACTATAACACACACTACATGCTATTATAACTTACTAATTTTATTTACCATTTGTTTCAGGTACTTTCTTGACGGATTCATAGATTCATCTCGCCACGTTTCCCGTACACTATCCGAGACTTAACCTTACCAAATTAAGAATGCGATGATGGCGTGTCATCCGCGTGCGCCGGCGCATCTCTATTCCGCGGTTTACAATCAACACGTCTATTGTTGACCGGAGGTCGCCGGGTCAAACTTGACGGTGCTTTTAGAGTTCCGTAAATGATTATTAAATGGTTCAATTTTGAACAATTCCAGTCACGATTTTGTGTCGATTACGATATTTAACTGTTGTAAAAGATTTGTATAGCGGTACAGTGTAACCACCGATTAGTTTCCCGGCTACTTTCGATACTGTTACCTACGCAGTACTAATAACTACTAAATATTATTGCGGTAACTGAGTTTAGTATCTACTACTTAGTATGCGCTAAAGTTAGAATGCTTTAATTACGACATAGACAAGTGCGTAAAATTAATTTTAACTGGGCCGATCGATTTAATTAAATCCTGGGCGTTAAATCCAGAATTTACGGCTTCAAGGAGTAGTAAAGATATTAGTATATATATCGCAGAGTATAGTAGTCAGGTGAGCTGCTACATTGTAGCTGCGCGCGCGACACTCAACGAGCTCGTTATTGCTCGCGTTAGACCACATTCATGGCCGTGTCATGCCATATTCATCTCATAACTCATAACCGATATATGACGACGGCCACTTTTTCCACTAAATTCCTTCTATAGTAAATACATAATTGTTATGGTCACCTACAGAACTCCACTTTGTGAACAGCGGTTGTCCTTGACGAGTTTTTATTTAATATCAATAGTTAACGTCAATTTTATCCGATGATTTACGATTTGTGTAGTGGGCGGCAACGCATTGTGAGCCTTAAGTTTACTCCTCGTAAGAAATACACTAATAACGAGGCTGTGTAGAGAGGCGGAAAATTTTAATGAGGTTCAAATTAATTGGTATTTTGACGGGAGCTGCGCCGGCGCTGTCGACACACGCGTATTGTCTCGGGGAGTGTCCGGGGAGCTCATTGACGGCGTGGTCACAGCATTCACAGCAACAGCGCCGTTGACCGAATTTGAGTGTGTCGCAGTTTACATTGGCAACGCATATGTTGCAAGGTGTACATAGTGTACCGGAGTGAAGTGAAGCAGCGGCAGACAGTGACGCAACAGTGATCAAAGTGAGTGATGGTGATGATGATGGCAGTGATTGAGTGTGATGAGTGATGAAGCGCAGCAAGTCGTACACGTGGCTGTCGGGGCTGCTAGGCATGAAGCCTGAGGGCCGCGAGGAGGGGCCCCCGGGGTGGCCCCCGCGAGACGAGGGCCCCCTAGAAGAGTGGGGGCCCGCGACCTGGGTGCGCGCTGACCTCAACCATGCTGACAGGTGAGTCCATCACACTACACGTCATAATCCTTTTCCGAGCTTTACCGAAATGGACAGCGGCAACAAAGCTTTGTTGGTAGACTCTATAACAACATATGGACCGTAAATGTCCATGAATAATTCGCACATTATAGTGTGTATTCATATAGAAAATATGTCGTATTATATTAGCAGACGGTTTATTCTTTAGATATCGTTTCTCATTCAGTACGCGTCTACTTTAAATGACAGAAGGAAACTTAGGTAGCACTACATATAATCGCATAAATATCGCGCTCCCACAGAATTCGTAAAAATTTGCGACTAACTAAATATTTCTTTTATCAAGAATTATATAGAAGGAAAAATTGAAGGGAAGAGAGGAAGGGGTAGACCTAGGATAACATTTATGAAACAAATAAAAGAGAAGGTGCAGGTCGTGTCGTATCGGGAGGTGAAGGTTTTGGCGGGAAGAAGAGAGGAATGGCGGTTACTCCACCGACAAGAGCGCAGCTCTTAAATAGAGAGAGATATAACATCAACAAGCACAATCTCACTCAAAGTAAATTTAGCGACTCTTTCGTGTATCTAACAATATTTTATCCTTATTACCAACGTCGTATTATGTCGTCCATATAGTCAGAAGAACAACAGGTATCTTAATATATAATTAGGTATGTAAGTTCTACCGTCACTACGTGCTACGTGCGAGTATTAAATCAAGGCCGGCGTTGATCCATTTTAGACAGCACCCACATACTTCCCTGCAGTCATCAAATCGCCGGGATTCAGGACTCGTAAAGTTTTACCACTTGACAAGCTGTCGCCTCGTGGGTCGTGACTATGACAGATGGTGCTGCAGGTAGCTCCACGGCCGGGATCGTTCGTACAAGGTTTAATATATAATCGTGTTGCCGTCATGTGCCGCTCGTTACTTTCCTCGGGGAAATCATTTCCACCTTCGCTTTTGTCGCGCTCCGTGCTATAAACGTTACCATTGTTACTTTCCTTCTCGTCGTTGACACGTTCATTTGCTTATGAATTGTGATTTGTTTTACTTAGATCAATTTTCTTCTTGAGTTTTGCAGTTTTGTGTACTTGTTATGAATGTACTTAACTGAAAAATAAATGTTGTTGTTGATGAAGCGCCTCTTTTTCATAAAAGTGTATATTTGGATGTAAGTACTCGTAATATAAAAGCAACGGATCTCAATGGGTCTTAAAAGAAAGTGTATGTTGACCTCATACCGGTGCGTTGGGAGAATCTTCTCGGTGCGTGTGTGGAGTATGAGCGGTAATGACAGGTTGCGCTCGCGCACAAATCGCGGCGCGGTGCGGCTCGCGGCCGGATTTTTGTCCGGAGCGAGTCACGCGCACCTCCAGATAAACACCATACATACACCCACACTATGGGTAGATACAATCATAAATATTAACCTCTCACGCACACATTGCTAATAGCAGTATTTAAATGATTTGGATCAATGTGGGTTCATCGATGTAATGACACCGTGTGAATATTGATACATACTCTACAGAAAAGGTTTACCAACGCTTGCGCACGATACGGAGCAGACGAAGTACGAGTACACTGTTTTTACAACATGAGTTTTTATGACAAGAAAAAAATGCTGATGTCCGTTACCAGTTGGGCTTTTAGACACACATATCGTCTTCATCTAATGCTTCACTAGTGCCTGGATTTTCTTATCGTAACTTAAATAACTCTTTGCCCTTTTACGAGATATCACCTAATTCACTCGACCCGTAGATAAACCAACAACATCAGATAAAGCGAGAATCAATATGACTGACGGTATTTCTGGCCGTAAACGTGTTAATGCTCGTATGTTTGTCGTGTTGACTGCGGCTGACCTGTGCCCCTTGCGGTACTCTCCGCTCATTGTGATCCATTACAAGTTATTTGCATTTATCTAGGTTTATATCGCGTGAGCTTTTGATTTAATATCTTCTGGTTACATGTGTGGCTCGTGAGGAATTCCACTTGATAAACTTTACATGTGTCGTCAAAGTTCACCAGAAAGGCAAAGGTTTACAAGATAACTTCATCGTTTACATTGTTTCTTGAAGATTCATGATTGGAGAGGAGAGATCTTTAAACCGAAGTATAGGTAGTAGGATAATGGTATCATAGTAATTACATTAAAGGCAACGAATGATCAACACTTACAAAACTTAAACTTATGCCTATTTCCCACCTGGGTAAGCAGAGACTATGGAATTCCATTTGCTTTGACCCTTCTTCCGACATATTTATCTTGGTTCCTCCACATTCATCAATCGTTTCGTACTCCCACGCCAAGTACTGAACCTTTTCTAGGACGTCCTCAATTCTGTTCTGACTCCATTAAGATTTGCTAATTGATAATAATTTTATCAAAGACCTAGTTCTTTCATTGCTGCAGGGAATTTTATGGAAATCTTAAAATTATACGAATGGTCAGCGGCTATTATCAATAGTAATCTAAATAATATTTCAAGCTCGCAGCCCGCCCAGCGCCTGTCTTTCATATCTTAATAGAGCTATTGTATCACACTATGATACCAACTATAATCATAGTTAATATTAGTTGTATAGTGCGGTGTTCGCGCACAATGCTCGCTATGATATAACTGAGGTGTAATAGTGAGTGACGGCACCGTTCCCAGCGGTGGGAAGGTGGGCGTGGGAAGTGAGGAAGGTCGCATCCAGATCTCCGTTTGATATCGTTAACTAGTGGTTAATGCCAGCGGGTTGTATCGAACTTTAGAGTCGTCGTAGGAAATGTACATCGCGCGGCTGAGTGCCTCGCTGGTTATTCTAATTTTCATTTCCGTTTAGTGAAATGGACGGATCATAATCGTTTTGACGTTTAAAACTTTGGATGAATTGTTCTCTGACTTGAGACACGTGCAAACTGTCAATTTCTGTGAATAAAATTCTTTTTTAAACATTTTTGTGGGCCAACTAATTTATTGTAAGTAGATGCCATCATTAGAATTTCATCAGCATATTTATCTAAAACGTATTTCATCAAAAATATTGGTTTTCTTAATTAAATTTATATTCGAAGATTTGGCTAAACGTGTATACATAATCAATTCAGAAGTTTCAATTCGTTATCTTTAATGTCCAATATTGGAACGAGATTGAACGGCCGACAAAATTTGTAAAAGAGGTATCTAAATTGAAAATAACCGACAAAAAAAAAATAGTTTGACTGCTCTAAAATTAGCTCGATCTCTTTCTTTTAAGTACCTATTTAGTTTACAGGTGTTTTGTTTTTGATCGCAAGAATCGGTGCCATTCATTTGTTTTTTTTAATGTTAATATGTATCTAGTACACCTTATCGTACACATTACCTACACCTTATCGGTCATACCGCCTTGTGTCCCTACATTAGCTTTCTATTCAATTCATCGTGTCCGGTGTTTTACATAATCCTTGTACATTGGTTTTAAAATTATCAGCAACAATCAGTTCCTCGCAATTTTTGTAAAAAATCATTTTGTAATCCAATCCTGAATTTTTCTATCATACAAAACAAATACACTTTATTGCACCAAATTAAAAAAATAAATAATTACAAAAAGACTCTTAACTAAGTACATGGCAAATGGCGGCCTTATCGCTTAAAGCGATTTCTTCCAGGCAACCATAAGATGAAGTGGTGGTAAGGTGATATAAGTAGTCGACATGTTTCCTTCTAGATCCACATACACTGCGTGCTCTTTCGTCTGCACAGCACCACAACAGCTTACTAATTCTAAGAACTATGTCTGCTGGTTTATTTATTCACAGCTTAGTACGACAGTGTACGATTGGCTTTACATACCGCAAGCTTTGTTCACCAAACTATTCCAGCTGCTCTTGTGCTGTGTTGGTATAACGGTTTGCTTTGACCATTGGGTATTGTTCACACACTCTCGTCAATATGTATGTATGTACATATGCCTCGTTCATTCACTATCAATTTGTCGTTGCTTTATTGCTGGTGGTTTGAAGACATTGCCCGAAGTGATTGGCCCGCCATAGAAACTGGTATTTTTTTGTAATCTACGCAAATAAAAATGTAACTAACTGTTGTTTGGTTGTGTTTTAAAACGACTTATTTATGGTGACCATAAATACATCGGAATTTTACTATTTTATTACTTGACGTTTTAGGAATTGTAACGGAATTATTTTTAGTTGGCATTTAAGTAGAACTTGGTAAATATGTAAGTTTTACAAGTTACCCAAATGCTTACTTACCATCATAATAGGATCTATAAAAAAATAAAGCATTCTCTAAATGGATAAGTTCAGGTACGAGAGTAACGTCCTAGAGGCGGTCTAGTTTCAATCAACAACAAAAAACAATTAACATAGTAATGTTTATGATTATGAAACGAATTGAAAATGTTTTACATAACCGAGAGCGATGTAATAATGAACTGCGTGTAATGTGACGAAGTGGCTGTGTAATGATATAATGACGCGTAATGAACTCACTAATGATAATCGCAATTTACACGGCGCATCATGAGGTGTAGAGCTGGGCTGCGCGTGCGACCAGCTTAGTTGTGTTTTTTTTTGAGTGGTCACTGTGGTCCTGTGGTACGGTCACGAGCATTAATATGTATACACTTTGGTACCAAGTCACATTAACTTTTTTGACAAATTGAACTGTAAGTCTCACTAAATGTCAAATATGTTAGTGCGACAGCGTCCTAAAGTGGATACGTTATATTGCTCATGACTGTACATCGGACATGTACCAATGAGTTATCAATTTATCTTAAGTGCAGTTTTCAATAACAGTTGGCTCGACTATTGTAGACTCGACTATGTACGGCTCACCACCTAACACGTTGGTCTAACAGAAAGCTCGGAGAGGTGTAGGAATTTAGTTAATCTTGCGATGGATGTACCTCTGATTACTCCAGATGTAGCCGTGAGCTTATGTTAAGTTTATTTTTATATATGTCGGCGACGAATTTCGCAGTCGAGGGGATTTTTAACGAAAAGTCAAGTCAAGAGAGAGAAGATTAGAAGCAAAAGAAGATTTTGATGGGATCGGAAGAAGACTGGTGTGTCAGGTCTCTGTCTGCCCTAATGGATAATAGGCCTGGTCTTATACAGGACAGTGACATCGTAAAGAAAACTTTCGAGGTATGATTCAGGCCATAATTCTGAGTTGATATCAAGCGGAATTTTCCGTCGCAAAAGTATGGAGCGGAAAATAATTTATAAAAACATTAAAATTTTCATGAATTTTCCGACATGGAAAATCCACTTGATATCAACTCAGAATCATGATCTGAATCATCCCCCTCAGTATTCGTTACGATGTCACTAACACCCTGTATAATGTATGTTTGCAGCCTAGAATAATACCCTGGAGTGTAAGGTTAAGGAGGTATAACAGTTCAGTAATGGCGGCCATCATAACAGCTCACAAGCCTCCTGCTACGACAAATTACAGTGTACTATGTTGCTGTTGGGAACCGGGCACCTCTACCTCGCACCTGTTCGATCTAAGCCTACGCATTAAGTACTTCTGACTAGCTGGTTATAGACTTTCTTATATGAAACAGTTCTTTAAGGAGCACGAAAACACTACTAACAGAAACTATAAAAAAGCGTCAGTAACTACATACTCATATATTCAAATAACTTGACTGCCATTCCACAATGTAGGTGACATTATACAATGACAATCATTATGGACCCTGCGGGGTATAGCAAATGTAGAAGAGAGGAGAGTGTTAATTTAGCGCAAAATTTATTGTTGGCAGCAAAAAATGTTTAGACAGGTTTGTATTAAGCTATTGGAATAAAAAAGATGAAACAACAAAATAAACACATACACAAACTTACGCGCGTAGTCCCTAATGGTGTGTGCAGAGCCTCAAATAATCAGGCGACAGCTTGCAGCTTGTTTGATACGAAGTCCTAGGATGGATATAATATCTTAATTTAATAGTCTATTAAAATTGTTATTACGAACTAAACACACACGTTAATATTCTTACGCTTATAATTTACGTTCGGGAAGCTTAGTCGATGTCTCAGCGTGTTTATAATTAAAACATCACATTATTTAGATGACCGGAGCTGCGCCCGACCTCCGACCGGAGCCTGCGGGCTGATTGTATTGTGTTATACTGTATTGTATTGTCGGTGGTCCCGCCGCTAATGCAATTAATGATGCGATACATAAATACTGCGCCGTGACAAGTGCATCTAACCGGCCGGCGTTGAACCTGAGAAATTGATTTGTTGCTTCAATCAGGTAATAACTTTATTAACTTGAGAAAGTGACGAAGCTGTTGTGATTATGAGCACGATATGCTTCTAAGTTAAGTCTTGGGTGCCTAATAATTCCATTGTTTAACATCGTCTTTGCGTTTCTTTTGACTCGTAGTGCGTGTTTTGTTTCTTTCAATCAATCAATCCGTTTTTGCAAGAAACGCGGTGGTAACGTGGTGTGCTTCGGGTGGCATTAACTACAGCCGAATGTGTTAGAATGTTAGGTAGACATTTGAAATAAATATTTAGCGACCATCTGAAGCCATGGTAGCCCAGTTGGTACGCTTGACTCTCGTTATGAGGTCGCAGGTTCGAATCAAAACATAGTGAGGAAACCCACATACCCGAGAAATGCGGTTCGGGGGTATGTGACCTAATCTGTATTGGGCTGGTTTTCCGCGGGCTGGAAGGTCAGACAGGCAGTCGCTTCTACGAAAAACCGGATTTGTCAAATCTTCAGGTTAGGTAAGCGGACCCTGTGAACAAGGGATAGCGCTAGGGAGATGATGATGTTGATTTGGCGACCATCTCATTTGACGATGAGTGAAGTGAACTGTGACAAAAGGTAAACATAAGCAATAGAGACCATATAATGTGGTACTTAGATAATTATATTTAAGTACATGGTACGTACGAATCTCGTGTTCATATGTGAGTCGGGTGCGCGTGCGCAAACATATCCGCACTAGGAAGTATCTCCAATCATTTTATTTGTGCGAATACTCGTTGTGCTCTGGTAGTTTTGGTTCTTGAATAAATTATGATAATATTTGAAGTTGGATATCATATTTACTGATGTGATAAAAACTGCTTTGAATTTAAAAAGTAAACTCGCGATCATGATAGGCAGGAGTATGACCTTCAAATCTTATATAAGTAGGTAGGTTATTTTACTGATTTTGCAAAGTTTTTTAATCTTTAAAGAGCTTAGGCACTACTGAATTATGTCGCTAATTTTGCAAAGAGTTGTGAATTAGTTTATCTATAGGGGAACACTGACATTATATATACACAAACTCACACCTATTTTCTTCTTCTTCTGCTTCAACGTGGTCTTTTTAATCCTCCTAAGATGAACAATATTTAGATATTCAAAGAAATACTATATTGCATACACAGGAAATACAAAAATACAAAACAGCCAGCTTTATTGCTAAGTAGAAATCTCCTCCAGGCAACCTTCGAGGATAGTATTACTTAAAGATGAAAGATTAGAATGGTGTACATCTGGTGGCGGCCGTCGCAGGTATGCCGAGTACGTTTGACGCACAATATAACATTTATACGACTCCACGCGATATTGCCCGTCGCGGTCAAAATCAATTTCCGATCTCCTCGCCATAGCCACTTGCAGCAGACCATCGACGATACACCCGCTAGACATCATAACAGAAGAATGATCTCTGTCAACAGATCTGACTAATAGTTCAGATTCACAAGATGCCATACGACTACATAACGTATCATAGCATCACGCCTGTATACCACGAAGGGGTAGGCAGAGGCGTATAGTGTGTACACACACTTCTCGCCAGTCTCATATGATACGGGGCGAACCTATTGCCACTAAGCCGGCACAAACCCTGGGAATCACGTGATATCTTCTATGATTCAAACATGAATTGGAACATATAAAGTCGAAGCTCGAGTCGGGAATCGAACCGAGGACGAGGTAAGTCACGCGTTTTCTGCGCCATAACGGATTTTACCACCCGACAATGTTCAGTTTATTCCGATCACTTCTGAGACCTTTGGACGTGGTTATGGTCTTTTATCTTTAGCAGGCAAATACTGCTTCCAGCTTCCCCCTACCAAATTTAAACCATTAGGTGTCTATTTGGTTGCACGTTTGATGCAACAGACAGACAGACTGAAGGATACCATGGTGTTGTAGCCACAACCCTGCCTGCGGTCAGGAATTCAATCACCTCACTCTAAACAATATAAAATGTGTACTTTCTGTGATAATTTACACTCATTGCCTTTGAGAAATACATTTCATATTTACATAAACTCACGCCCGTTATCTTTATTGGGGTAAGTAGAGTACAAAGTGCAGCCTGAACTTGTAAGATGATATGTTGCAGCAACTCTAGGTATTGACGTCCTTAGCCTCCAACCAGATGCCTTTTTAAATCTAAATAATATTGATTATATGTCTGGAAATCCGGTTCTTACGAGGTTAGATAAATATAAATAATACTAAGCTAAGGTATATAATATAACATAACATAGCATTACGCCTGTATCCCTGAACGGGTAGGCAGTATGTTTACGTCTCTTGTATAGGTGGCGAGTATATTGCCATAAGCCGGGCACAATTCTTGAAAACCACATATATACCTATATATGTGTGTGTATGTCTTTCCTATATATATATATATATTAAAAAAAAAAACCAAATAAATAAATGAGGAAGAATAAATGAGGATACTGGTCTTGATACGTGATGGATGAATCAAGCAGTTATTTTGACAAATATGGTACTTTCGTTCACTATTGAAATTAGGTTTTCTCTCAGAGTCCTACCAAATGTCAATGATTTATAGCGTCGCTATTGAATACTAAACAGAAACGGCTGAAGATGCCTTATGTACCGTAGAGTCATAAAGGGTTTATTTTCAAAACAAATGTCCTCGGGATAGGTGAGAACGAGGCATTGGATAAAAAGCGAGGGTAGGAAATCTCAGAGATGTATTAGTGTCGGCCATAAACCACCTCCTTATTGCTCGGATCCTCACAGCTCACCCTCTACGCTCGTGATCTTCATAAAAAACTAAGTTACTTCCACACTAAAATACTCCAAAATAAACTCCTATTGTCCCACAACATAGAGTCCCTTTTCCCAGTTGCAAACGTTTTAAGAATGGTTATAGAAGTACCATTATTCAAAATAATGGGTTTTGACAGTTTTATTCTTTAATATCGGATATGGCGGACGGAGCCACGCGCCGGCTGCGGCGGCTCACTGCAAGCGGCTTTGGATGATAGCTGATATGTTTTATGACTGCACTATGAATCGCATTATTGGGATTCTGTAACTATTGACGTAGAAGAAAATGAATTAAATGATCTTTACATATTTTTACTGCCTTTTGCCTTCCCCCTATACCACAAGAATTCACATTCTGATGTGATTTTCTTCAACAACCTCGCAATAGACACGCTACTGTCAATCCAGGTAAAAAATTGTAATTTATTTTTTTGCCAGGGGGGTTAAAATAGCCACATCGAAGCAATTCATCTATGAAAGCAATATTGCAATTTGACATTTGCGCATATAAAAGTAAATGCGCAATTCAAACTACTGTCAAATAGCAATATTGCTTTCTTAGATGAATTGCTTCGATGTGGCCGTTTTAAACTCCCTGGACTAAAATTAAATGAATAAAATCGAGGTTTGTTGAAAAAAATCACGTGATATTTCAAAAAGATTCTTATGTGATTTTCATAAAGCGACGATATGGATTGTGGGAATTAAATGTATCTGTTAATTCAAAAAGGAAAGATTTGTCTGTCTGTCTGTCTGTGTTAACATATTTACCTCTTTTACACGTACATGACTGTCTACAGCACCATCCTATATTTCGTTGTGAGGCGGCGTACTGCGAGATTCACCACCAGCTGATAAAGGCTTCCCCGATAGACGCGTTCCGCCGCGTAGCTCGTAACTCTTGCGAGATAAGGTTCAATATACGACCGCAATCGCCGCCACACCCGCCGCTAAATACCACCAGATAAAAACCTCTTGCAGTTTCCTCACGATACTTCACGGACGAGAAACAAATAAAATCTGTTTCCTTACAATGGAACAATAGTTAGTTTCGCAATAGTTATAGCTTTTATAGGTAACCCTAAGATATTAGGCTTCTTGATTATTTTACGTTAGCACTTCGGTTTTCATTGTTTCGCCTTGGTATTTTGTTTTCCGTTCTTTGAATGCCAAGATTTCACACTTTCAAAATGCACAATACAATTATCTATAAGTATTATACCTAAGTACACAAAGTACAATAGTCGGCAAACAACATAATGTTATGAAAACTGAAAAATATTGGTAGATATTACTAATTGAGGAGTTCGGTGGCGCAGCGGTAAACGCGTTCGGTCTGCGATTGTTGAAGTTAAGCAACTTTCGCAAAGGCCGGTCATAGGATGGGTGACCACAAAAAAAAAGTTTTCATCTCGAGCTCCTCCGTGCTTCGGAAGGCACGTTAAG
The DNA here is from genome assembly GCF_024362695.1 of Pectinophora gossypiella. NCBI lineage: Eukaryota > Metazoa > Arthropoda > Insecta > Lepidoptera > Gelechiidae > Pectinophora > Pectinophora gossypiella. Next base: position 15,094,367 of record NC_065420.1, on the reverse strand, counting down.
CCGTTAGTCCCGGCTGCATTAGCAGACGTTAATAACCACCAATCCGCACTGAGCCCGCGTGGTGGTTTAAGGCCCGATCTCCCTTTCCATCCATAGGGAAGGCCCGTGCCCCAGCAGTGGGGACGTTAATGGGCTGGTGATGACTAATTCTTACAAACATAAATAAGATGAAGCCTTTTGGGGTAGGCAGAGACCACGCAATTCCATTTCCCTACGATCCTGATAAACCACTTTCACTTCTTCCACTCTTATTCAAGTCATCATGCATGCTCGCCGGTTAAGAGTAGGTACCTTTGTTTAAAACAATAATAACCCTTAAATAGGATATATACTTTTCTGCAAAATGTGCAAACTTTTTGTTTTAAAACTGTGTAGAGAATGCTATGTCCCGCGCCGGGTGTCCCGCTCCCGAGTCATGTCCCGCCGTGTCCCGCACCCACACACCGTCCCGTCCCCTCACACTCGAGTTACTAGTTACACACTGGGGGACAAGCTGCTGTAATGCACACACTTATATCATCACATTTTATGGTCCCTCACTTGATTGTGATTTTAGTAGATTTATGTGACAGCCAAGTGGAAAATTGAAGCCGTTGGTACACGGAATAGATTATCAAAAGTAAAGGTAGTAGGTAGGTAAGTACGTATTCATCACTAATTTAAGAGCCACGCTCTTGTCAGTGTAGCATTCTCCATGCTACTTTTTAGGGAAAAATAGGGCAGTGGTTTCCCTCTTGCCTTCCGCCCCGCAGCGCAGTACTCTATCTGACGCGAGTAGGCCAGAGTGATCTATTTCACAGCCGTACTAGGACTCCTGTCCTCCGTCTCTGAATAGTACTGACAGTTACTGCACCTAAGTATCTATTATAAATTAGAATATAATTTTTAAGGAAAAAATATATCTAAGTGTTCGCCGAATCGTACTTATGATCGATAAACCACCTAAAGTATACTATACTTGGGGTAAGGTAGGGTATAAATGACTTCTTTTACACAAATAAACATCCCATGTTGTCTGGCATCGTAAGAAACTCGAGCAACATTAGCATAATCATTCCTCGAGTTGTCAATAAACTATTATCACGGCCTGACCGGCGGACTAACAAGCCAACTACGTACACAGCCGCGTTAGCATTCCTCACACGAGTGCTATCCGACCATCTGACATCGGCCGTACACCCAACGACACCACTAAAGAAGCGAGAGCGTAAAAACCACAGTTTTAACTTGAAGATTGTCCCTAATTGAGAGTAAACGGGTCATTACCAGGCGATAGGGATCACTAAGGGTCGCTAAGGGTCTGCAGCTGCACCTGGTGCCTGATAAGCCTGGAATGGCCGGGACACACGTCCACGGAGCAATGCGCGCGCAGATTAACAGTCCACATAGATACGCTGAATGCATAATACCGTGGGCTTGGATGAGCTTTATCACTGTAATGTATCACTGGCTGCGCATTACGTTTGGATCCTGCGAGCTTTGTTAAAGGTTATTTTTTTATCTGTTTCAGCTGTCTTGTTTTAGTTCTGCCTTCCTTTACTATGATAAAGATTAACCATACCTGGAACTCCATTTTAAAATGTATTTACGTACTCATAAGAATTAATCGAACAATATAATCAACAACAACACAAGCTTATAGCGAAAACATTTCAATTTTCAATTTGTAACAATTACGTTACACGTAGACACGGCTCACCACCTATCACGTTGGGGTACCAGAAAGGTCGGTGAAGTGGGGGTAAGTGCTTACTTCATCTTCTTCTGCACATTTGGGAATGTATAGTCGTGAGCTTATCTAATGAACCTTTAACACTTCGACGTCTTTTCCATTGAGGTACCCAATGTATTCCTAGCGGCCGCAAGTGAGCTAGTATCCCATTCGTTCCCAACACACGGCAACATTATGAGCGCAGTGCGCAGGCGCACGTTATTGGCAGTGTTCTCATGTCACTCTCCGCGGATCGGAATTACAAAGCACCTTGTTACTTGAACACCTTCACTATTCTGATGGCTTCGATCGGAACCAGCTCCACATGTTGTTTATATCATTGTTCCAGTGGCGCGTACGATTGAATCATCTGGTAGCTTTTGTCTAGCAGCTGGTGCTTCGGAGAATACGTAAAGCCGTCGGTTGGTAGTTGTAAAGCCAAGTTGAAGACTCTCGAGCAGCTCAAACGCTCTATCAAGTGTAGACACCTCCACTAAAGGCCTTATTAGATTACGCGATTCATCGGGCTTGACGCGTCGGGTGTTGTATAAAATGTATGTCAAAATCGTGGCCCCGGTCACCAGATGTACCTACCAACACATTCGAGTCTGCCAACGCATCCGGCCCGATGGGTCGCGTAAATCGCGTAATGTAATTAGGTCTTAATATATAGTATAACAGTGTGATGGAGTAGAGCTGGTACGTTCCACACCCCACCGGGCCCTGGTACATAAACACATGTATGGTGGTGAAAAGCAGCTTTGTAAAGATAATGAAATTAACGGACATTGACTGAGCACAATACAAAGCATAAGTTGACGTTTCATAAAACGTGTTTGTGCGTACGGAACCTAGGAGAGTGAATCTTGTGAATATTCTAGCTAACGGGATGTTATAATCATCGATGTATAATGTTACTATTCATATAAAACAAACGCCGTCTTAGGGGTTCGCGTTAAGAAATTTCTTGTATGTTATATATAAGCAAATGAAAATAATTACAAGAAAGTCATTTAAATTGATAACTCAATTTCATTATGAAATCCGCGCTCAAGCCTCGTATTGAAATTGACAACTCCGTTATAGTATGCATAATATCGTAATCAGTCATTACTATAAAATCCTATACAGGGTGTTAGTGACATCGTAACGAAAACTTGAGGGATGATTCCACTTCATATTAACTCAGAATCATGGTCTGAATCATGTCCCTTCAGTATTAGTTACAATGTCACTAACACCCTGTATAATATTTATTTTATTTATTTATTTCAAATCGGGAAACAAACAGCTTAAATAACAATTTAAAAATGCAAATAGTTTGTACATTAGCCAATGAAGTCTCCACTTATAACTAATACATGCATCACTGAGAAGTAGACAGAAGCAATAAATAAATTAAGTAAGCAAGCAATACAAAAATAGAAAGAAAAGTTGATGCTACATTTGTTCCAACGTTTTGAGGGCAGATACAAATTGATTGTGCTTAAGATGAAATATGTCAATGCTATTGTATTTATCATTATATTTGCTACAAGTTCTAACTATAAAACGGTGCTTTAGGTAATTCGTTCTGCAAAAAGGAATAGCAAAAGTGTCAGAATTGGGACGAAGTCTAACGCTGCGACACTTAAACAAAATTTTGTTAACAAAATAAGGAGAATCAATTGCATTTTTTAATATTTTGTATAGAAACACTTGATCACGATGTTCTCTTCGACTTTCCAAAGAGAGGATAGTGCTTAAATCAAGGTTTTTAAATCTGTATTTTATTCGTTTAATAAATTTATTCTGTATGTACTCCAATGACTGCACGTGAGTTTTATACTGCGGGTTCCATACCGTTGAGGCATACTCCAGGTGGGACCTAACTAATGAATTATATAACAAAATCAGTGTCTTGACATTCTTGAAACTAGTACTCTGGCGAAACAGAAAGCCTAACATTCTGTAAGCCTTAGCAGTTATTATGTTAATATGAGTGGTTAAAAGCAATTCACTATCTAGTTACACGCCCAGGTCTCTCACCTCGGTAACCCTCTTAAGAGTTCGATTTTGAAGACTGTAGCTAAATTGAATAGGTTTAGTTTTTTTTGAAAAAGAAATTATACAACATTTGTCAACATTAAGATGAAGCTTATTACTATAGCAGTATTGACACAATCTTAGCAAATCCTCCTGCAAATGTTGACAGTCCTCAGGAGATCTAATAACCGAGAAGATTTTTGTGTCGTCTGCATATAATAACACCTTTGAATATTTAAAGCAATCAATAACATCGTTAATAAACACATTAAATAATAGGGGTCCAAGATGAGATCCCTGGGGCACACCAGACGTAACCGGCAAATAATAAAACAAATGAAAAAGATTGTCAGTATACACCCCACTCAAACAATGTCTTTTAAGGGAATCTCATTTCTTCTAGTCCTTTAACGAAAGCAAACGTTGACCGTGTACGTTACATACCCGCAGTAGGCCCGTAGCCCGGGGCCCTGCAGCTACCGTACTTTATTAGCACCATCAGGCTGTACCCGGGGGCGCTTCCTCCCTCGTGTCTGTCACTTGGTGATGCGGGTCAATGTCCTGGTATCGGTGGCTGGAGGACCAGTTAGACTTCGGATTTCGGATGTGTGAAGAACCATGTATAAACGTTAAACTTTCTTAACATGACAGCAGACCAAAATTCTTCCGCATCGTCGGAATATAACTAATTTCGTCTTTCTCTGTCCTTTAATAGTGATTATAATTCCACATAAAACTGAAAATTCTGAAAATTAAAATTCAGAAACGGCGTACGTACAGTCATGGGCAATATAATGTATCCACTTTAGGACTCTGTCGCACTAACATATTTGACATTTAGTGAGACTTACAGTTCAATTTGTCAGAAAAGTTAAAGTGACATGGTACCAAAGTGTATACATATTAATGCTCGTGACCGTACGTAGAGTGTAAGTTGCCTTGGAATACAGTGAAGTATACAATATAATTAAGAAAACCAGACATAGATAAGGTAATAGATTAGATCACTAGACACGTTCGCCCACTTTATGTAAAACATAATACAAATAATAATAAGTGATGATCTGTACCGGATAGTGAATTTTAGTTATCTTAAAAAATCTGTGACGGTTACATTATAAACTTATTCCGACGGTTACTTATCAATATTATTATAATAAGTAAAGTTGCTCAGAATTTTCAGGCAGTCATGGCAAACATCATACAAACGTCAGTATTGAGATGTTGTTTTAAGTACTTGGTACACATAGGAGTAATGTGTGATAACGTTTATCAATCAGAGTTAAGTATTATAATTCGCGAAGGCCAAATACGAATGATAAGGAAACGCTTACTTTGGTTTATGGAGACTAAATTAGTCTTTGCAAAAAGAAACTAAAAAAAGATTTCTGATTTCTGAATGAATAAAACATTAGCTAAAATGAACTAAGATAAGGCATCTGTTTGCTGAAATAATTATATAACTTTATAAAGACGGTAGATCGGTAAAGAGAATAGTCAGTCTTCTTACATCTACCCAAAAAAAAGATAAAATAAAAAGAATTAAAGTTACACGCGAGCAATAAATCTGCAGCGGTCTTTCAACTAAAACTATCAGAAGTAAAAAGCCACATTTCAAATCGAATTAAGAGGGAGTTCCCTCGTAGCTCACACAGAGCCAGAGGGCCGCCGGAGGGCTCACGACACTCGCGATAAATGACTGCCACTTCTTTCAAACACGGATTACCGTCCCTCCGCCGCTCCTCCCCTCCCCCACATTATGAACGCGGTGAAAAATGCCTTATGGACACTCACCCTCTTTAAATTCGGGAAAACTTTTAAAATGTTTTATTCAAACGATTCTCGTAAGTGGCCAACTTGGATTCCTTTAAAAATGGCGCCTTGCAGGGAGAGGAATACGGTTTTAATTTGCGTGATTTATGGGTTTCATAGTTTATTACTTTTCTTAATGTTCGGATTACATATTCAGTGATTTTTGTTAAAGAATGTTAGACTTGATGTATATTATTATACTGAATCTACATTGTCACATTCATTTTCTGTTCTGTTGATAATTATGCTAATGTAAGTAGCTTTTAGACAACATCATTAATTATTTGTGACCGACTGTTTTCAAAGTGGCCTCTTGAATTAAAACCAAATCAGATAGAAAATCCAATGACTAAGAATAATAGTTGATCGATAATAATGTGCCTGCCTGTATGGTAAACATCGACATTAAATTTTATCATCGATAGAGTAAAATGCCGAAAATACGACGGTTCTGTGGTGGCGGTCGCGCGCTCGAATGACACGCGTTTCTCCTCAAGCGTTCTACGTCAACAGATGACGTCAGTGGCGCAGTACGGACTTGGAGCGATATTTCGCGTGCGCACACAACGACTCCGTGGCGCAACGGTAGCGCGTCTGACTCCAGATCAGAAGGTTGCGTGTTCAAATCACGTCGGGGTCACAACCTCTCTTTTTATATTTTGATAATCTATTTTTGATCATGCGGACAACTCACGTAGCACTGTAGCTTTTTATTCGTGACCTAATTGTATAAAAAAACAATATAAAAGTTTCCTATTGATTTTATCTACACTTTGATACCTACTAGACTAGAGATAGTAGCGAATGAACTAGCGCTTGAGTCAGAAAGTTGGTCATTCAGGCAACATTACCAAAATGATTTTTCCAAGTGGACAGGAAACGATGTAGCATCCATACTAATTAGCTGATAGGTATTAATAATATAATCTTATATTGGCACGTATCGGATAATATTACTTACAGGGAAAATTAAATTCTCTGTAAATATCTTTGAGGTATTTCCTGTCCCGCATTCTACGGCTTCCATTTTAGGAAAAAACATAAAGGAAACAAATATCTCGGTTGGTATTCAATTGTCATCTCTATTAGAATTTATAAGTATCTAGTTGGTAGGATAATAATTTGTACGGTGCAAAATAATTTTGATAATATTGATCGCGTTGAGTCAGAGCAAGTCCAAAACTAGTAGCGCGACTGTGACCCGTCGACCTTGGCTGCAGTCTACAGTCTACACCACTCCAGTAGGTGCCTGGTACCCTGTCTAGGTTAACACACTACATTACAACATGCCAGCTGTCCACATACACACATACATACAAATTGTTATTTATCTATCTAATGTCTATCAGCGCGGGTAGAGTCACACGCAGCCAGAAGGCATCTGCTCCGAACCCAGCAGAGATGATTATGAACTGCGTCGAGACAACATTGATACATGACAGCATTGATGTATTTAATTCTAGTTCGAAAACTTAAAACCGTCGTAAAAACCGACAGAGGGATTGCGTCCTCTAACATAATGGACTAATGTTATGGGCGATAGGCTGATCCCTTATCACCATAATGTTCATCATATCCATCTTAGGACTTCGTATCAACAGTGGCTGCAAGTTGTCTTTGATTACTTGTGGCTCTGCCCACCCCATTTGGGATTACGGGCGTGAGTTTATGTATGTATGTATGTCGAAAACTTATTAACAGCAACTAATTTGCCAATAACAATAATTGACAGCAGTGAGTTGATTCGTACGATGTGCTTTTGTTGTGGAATCTTGTAATTGGTCTCAATTAGTTTGTGTTAGGTTCCATGCTGTGAGCTTTCCTCAATAAATAAAATTAAAAGTAAATAAACAACGATTTGTTAATTTGAAATGATATATCTATGTAATGATCGAGCACAAAATTATTATTTATGAAATAAATGGTGGTGCCTGATTGATATGATATCTCTGGGATAACCCTTGACAACCAAGTATCTTCTGGGCGAGCTCTACGATGGGCTTACACTTGGCCACAGACTAGCCCGAAGGCAAACCAGGGCAAGTCTGTGGCCGAGAGTAAGCCCATCACTTACATCATATTTTGTTTTATTAAATCAAAAGGGTTTGTTCTTGACACCAAGAAATGCTTCAACTTTTTCTTTTCGTCTGATCGTATAACTGTTCCCGTCCACCAATCATTGAAACACACAATATATCACCCCCGGCCCGCGGCTCCTCTCGCGTCGAGTCATCATATACAAAATAACTGAACTTGGCTTACGCACTTCATTTAAATGAGATGGATACTGATTATGAGGCTTACATACTTTAGCTTAATGCTTTTGTCACCTTTTAAGGTTGATTGGATGGACTGTGTTTAAGGCCACAACATAAGCTGCTTTATTACAAAGCGTCTTGTATCTCTGCAGGGGTAGGCAGAAGTATATTTAATACACCTACACCCACACGCCTCGCCAGCTATGTTTAAGGCCCATGTAATAGGGGGCCAGCCTATTGCCGTGAACCGGGCACAAATCTGGAAACCGCGTGATGTCAAACCAGACTAACATATTTCGTTTCTTTTAATATTTTCCTTAGTCAGAACTAGGGATATACATTATACAGGGTGTAAATTACGTCTCGAACATTCTGTACAAACAGCAATCCGAACACATACGAGTTCAATAAGTACATCGTCGGGTAACAGTATTATTTCTAGACAGTGACGTGAGCACCGCAGTACAGGTTTGGGGTCACTCGCCACCTGACTGCTGCGGTCCGGTGTGTGATAATTATCGAATTATACGCCGATGAGAGGTCAGGCTCGCACTTGGCACTTGTCCGTCCAACGGTCACGTTTTTTGTCCAAGCTTCGTTTTTATTTTCTGTTGTACCTGTGAACGAAACACTGTGAGAAATGTAAATTATGTAGATGGGTACCTACTGCTGTCTAGCGGGATTAAAGTGATCCGTGAGTAATTGCTTTTGATGTTGGTACAGAGAGATCGAGGAAATGAAATATGTGTCAATTTGAACTTTATTGCCAAGATGCTTTTCTACAAAGTGTCTGTGTGTGTGTATTAAGTACTTAGAATGCTTGTGGTATATGGTACGAGAACGTGTGAATTATAATCAGTGATACTTGATTAAGTTTTAATTTCCTGTACAGTTTGCAAACAAAATACTTCAGTTTTTTTTTTCAAAAGAAGTTTCTGAGCACGTACATACATAAACTCAGGCCCATAAACCCTAATGGGTTAGCCATAGCCACAAGTAATCAAAGACAACCTGGACCCATGTTATGATGGTATGATGTACCTTATGGTGACAAGAGATCATTATGTGGCTTATAACGATTGCAACAGACAAACACAAGCAGCAGAACGTATTGTATGTTTTTTTATTTGTTCCCAGTCCCGCATAGAAGCTATGAATTTAAACCAGATACTAACCTAATATCTGTTAAGACATAAGCAAGCAATCTACGTAAGAACCTAATCCCAAGCTACCTATTGCCCTGAAACACAAACACAGTGCACCCGAGGATACGCGAGGTGCACTTTGATCAGGCTTACGTCAGCAAGATCCTGAAATATGCGAAGGCAAGGAGCTGCTAGGACGGAGCCATTAGTGTATTGCCTCCGCGGCTGCGCCCCGCACGTAAACAATACCCAGCATGGTTCCAGCACTACTCCAGCCACTTTTACCATCCACAGTTTATTGTCACTCCACACTATTTGTTCTCTTGAGGTTTTACGAAAGTTTTAGCCATAGAGATCGTTGGTAACATGTCTATATTTGTTAATACGAGCTTATATACCTTTTAAATTTATAAGTTACAAAAGGTTCCTACTGAATTTCTTATGGCAGTTTTTCGCGGCTGAAAGCTATGTGTGTTAGTAAATATGTTCTTTCAGGCGTCTATAAATAGGCTACTTGAGATCCTACTCAAATGAAATATTTTTTACGAAACGTCAAATCTGTTTTAAGAGTTTGATTGGAAATACTGTCCTGTGACGTCATTAACAAAAGCGGTCGAAAGTCCTACTCATTGTCACTTAATAATTCATTAGTAAAATTAGAAAATACGTCAAAAAGAAAATGGCAATTGAATTTATTTATCTTAGACTAAATCTAGATGAGCATTTTATAATTTATCTTTTATCCAGTCAAAAACCTTATTCGAACAATGTCTATACCTACCTATAGCATAAAACAGAAAGTAGTAACATGTCTATATTAAAAGAGATTAGGTATAATAAGAAATTACTTATTTTTTCTTTTTAAAGGCTCCATTAAGTTCATTTTTTTATTACAATGTAGAGCAGCCGCCGACCGCAGAGCGACGTGTTGTTTCACGAAATCGGATCCAGGAACGACGGTGCTGACAAAAATCGACCTAATGGTGTGATGACCTTATGGTGGCCGGCCGATACCCGGACCGTGAAATGAGACTGTGGGAACTGACGCGGTGGATGACGGATAGCGGGAGGCAGTGGCGGGCAATCGCGGGCAGTGGTGGCCAATGGCGGCGGCGTCGACAGCCGTCATTACCGCACACCACTGAACAAATTGGTTCGTACTCCACCTGCCGCCTGCAAGTCATTGTTATCTGGAAATCACGGGTAATTAATTTATTTTTTGTTGTTCCATACGTTCTGCGGCATGTTTCGAATTTTGAATTATCACTTCGTGATTAATGATTTAACTACCGTTTTTTAAACGAATTGTTTAATTTGTAAAGATAATTATGATATAATCATTACATAAGGCTCACGACTACATCCCAATTGGGGTAGTCAGAGGTAAATCATACCTCACCTCTCTGTTAGACCAACGTGATAGGCGGTGAGCCGTATCGCCGTCTATAATGATCGAGCCAACTGTGTTAGTGAAAACTGCACTTATGGTAAATTAATAACTCATTGGTGCGAGTCCGGTACAGAACCACAGAAACACTGATGTGATTTTTATGATATATTTATGAATAGTGGTTTATTACGATCAGCAGTTGATTAGCACATTCGGTCATGTACCGTACTGTGACCGACATCTGCCCGAGTCCGCATTATTTTCATCGGTCATGCATGATCCATCACAGTCATGTTCCGGCGAAGCTTTAGTGACGTATGGAATACAGTGAGCGGTAGATATTTCCATTACGGCAGTAGCTGCGGTCTGCGGCGACCAGCGGCCGTGTGACGGCGACGGTGGGAACCCCACCGCCAGCATTCTAACAAATACAAACCACGCTCGCGGGCTCATGATTGACATTATTTTTTGTAACCAGAAACCACAAGGAGAATTTCCAATTATTCTTGCAGCGGAACTAATGGGATATTTATTAACTTATGAATTGAAGGATGCATATAAATGTGGAATCTTATAAAGTGGTTCCGGGAATCAAATTCCCAGTTCTGGAAATTAAAATTAAGTTTAGTTTTATTCAAAATCTTAGGTTGGCGTTTGGTCGCAAACTCGCCAATTGGACAGTGATGATATGGCTAACTCTAGCCTTGGCGATTTCAACATAATGTTTTGGAAACACAAACTGTATTTAAGTTATTTGGAATAAGCCAGATGCTTACACATGTTTTATTATAAGAATTTTAAAATATGATTAAGGCTTAGCTTCTTTGCATTTTTTTTAACAATAAATGCACTAAGTCATCCAGCAGTTTGCAGCAATTACAATCGCATTTAAATCTGAATGGTCGGTCTCACGCACGCGCAATTAGCGGCCATACAAGGCGCTGGGCCCGTCGCATTCTCTCTAGTCGAGACTTCTTATTACCATCCTTAAATCTTCTCCTTGTGGGATCATTTTTATTCAGTCACGTCACAACTGGTTTATACATCGACGATACAACCGAATAGACGCCTAACGTTTTATTTATTCCATAAAATTCGATACAGGCAACACGGTAAGGGAACCGCTTTACCTTAGCTCAGCTTGCTGTCGATTGTCAAATTACCGGGTGAGAGCCTTCAGCGCTCCCCATTTGTCCGACCAAGAAGTTAATGCCACCCAAATCATGTCAAAAAAAAGATTGTCAAATCGTTTGCAACTTGGCTACGGCTCAAGAGAAGCGTTCTGATTGGTGCACTTGAGATTGTAATTACGTCGTAAAATTTCGGAAGCGCTTGTGATTGGTCGATAGTTATATCTGAACTATTTGTCAGATGTGTCAATAGAACCGGTGACATACCGCTCCCGAAGTGGGAATGTTGCTGTTGTAAATACTCTTTTAGAAAGAACACTGGCTGCTTTTTTTTTCAAATTGTTCTTTCTTGTAAAACTCCTGTAATCTAATTAGATTATAAGCACACTTCTAGTTTTAAGTAAACATATATTTGTATTTCTCTTTTTTTGTGTAATAAAGTTAATATAAAGTTAGTTAGTTTGTACGAGAAAGAATATCTGCCTAAAGGCTAGCTAATAACGCTCTTTTTACATAACTGTTGCGCTTATTTAATGCCAGGAATCTCCCACTTTGGGAATGGCACATCACTGAATAGAACCCGTTCGTCTCTTGTTAAGAAAGAAAGAAAGAAACATGTATTATTTAGAACACCACAGACACGGATTACATATATATACATTATTATTAGGAGTCTAGACGTTGTATCGTCGATGTGTTTACACGAGTGAGGGACGCGCGAGTACTTCTCCGATTCGGTCGACGTGGCTCCTGAGAAACGTTTCATTAGGGGTAAATTATGTTGTACCTCGTCACAGTACTGCCGCCGACTTGTCAACGGCACAATTAACAATTACACAAATACGATCGTCCGCCTGTATCGTTATTGTTCTCATACTAATTGGCGGTAATGATGATGTCCTCTCGCCGCCATTAAACGTACGGCTAATGGTTATTTACTATTAAAACTTCACAGTTCATTAGTTTTTACCTCCGCGTGTGGAGGCACTTGAGCTAATGCCCGCTCCACACAGCTCGCGGCAATACGTAAGTTTTTTCTTGTCAATATTCCCACTACTCGTCCACTATTATTTTCTTTCGTAATTACACCCGGTAAAGAACTGCATTCACTGCGGGCTTCAAAGTTTGCTGAAAATTTGCAATTTTATTATTGCCTCAATAAGGTAGTAATGAATAAGAATCGTCTATACAAGCAGTCTGCCCTGCTCAGCTACGTTCGAAGAGAACCTGTCTTCATTTTCGCAATTTATAATACCCATTGGCATCAGTAATAGGTGCAACTAAGCGCGTCGTTGCACTGTACATTACTAGCCTTAAAGAAAGCGAGTTTACGGCGGTGGATTGCTCACGACTGAGGTTAATGCAGGCTGTAGCCCGCGCATGCGCAGTGGTGGGGCTTTCACTGCGATCCCGTTACGCCTGACAGGTCGACAAGTCAATCATACCTGATAATGAGCGGACATTTTTATCCAGCGTGTTCAATCCCATGTTGCATCTCACACGCGCTGAATGTTAACTACAGCCTCAACGCTCCGTGGTCATTACCTCGGTTTATCTCCTCATTTGTATTGGCAGATGCAGCCTCCGCGGTACATCTCGATAGTGCAATAAATCCTTACCCAGCGTTATCAGATGAGTGCGGATATTTATGACAAGTAAATGCGTTTAAAGACGTTTTGCACGTTAGTTAGAAGCCGGCTAAGGCTGGGGGTACATCACACTTTGACGTAAATCGCACACAAAAATACTTTGTTATGGAGACTCATCTGCCATTAGCCGTATTTGTAAATCTTCTTACGCGATCAGCAATGCTTTATGGATAATTTAATACAATTTATCTGAGTAATCTAAAAAGGATAATGATGTTTCATCTACGTGAAACGGCAGTCTAATAGATCTACGTCTGAGATAAAGCACATCGTCTGGGCAGTTGCTACTATGGGTGTGTATAACATATCTCACGGGCTGGCAAGTATTTGTCTGGCTTGCGAGTGACGCGCGGTTGTGTCCTAAGGGCTTGTTGTACTGGTTCCGAGGAGGGAGGGACGGTAATGAGCAAAAAACCTGCGTAGGTATATAGAGTTGTCGGTTGCGCGGGCGCAGTGCGAGATTACTGCGCGCTCGACAAGCGGCTGCAAGCAAATTGATTTCAATCAATGCTTATGTATGTAAGTGCGGTAAATTACTTTTGTTAGGACTTGATTTTGTGTTGGTGGTAATTATGTAGGTACTAATAAGAATTGATTATTCTGTTGTTAATGTTCGTAACATTAAGTAGTCCCAAATTCATAATAATAGAGACGACCTCCGTGTTCCAGTGTTTGAGCGTTGGACTCACGATTTGGAGGTCCCGGGTTCGAATCTCGGTGGGGACATAATCAAAAAAACACTTTGGGATCCCTAGTTTGGTTAAGACATGCAGGCTGTTCACCCGATTGTCCGAAAATAAGACGATCCTTGCTTCGATGAGCACGTTAGGCAGTCGGTCTCGGCTACCAGTATGTAGTCGTTACATGAGCCAAGTGAGGAGCCTTTGGTGGCTCATTGGCTCACAGCAACCTTTATATCAGGGCTGATGAGGTCGGTCCATCATCCATCTCTCCATCTATCCATCTTTGGACTTCGTATCAACAGTGGCTGCAAGTTGTCTTTGATTACTTGTGGCTCTGCCCACCCCATTAGGGATTACGGGCGTGAGTTTATGTATGTATGTATGTATGAGGTCGGTCATTGATCTCACAACCCACACGAGATAAGAAGAATAATAATAGAGGATCCTCACATTATAGAAATAGACGGCCCGTTCGACAAGTTATCAAGCTCCTGAGTCTCCACACGAGATCGATGCGAATTGTTAAGTTGATCGTGGTTTCACGATCTTATTGTTTGGTATTTTTTCTCCTCCCAGTGGAAACAAGTGCATCAAGTGCGTACAGTCATGAGCAATATAATGTACCCACTTTAGGACTCTGTCGCACTAACGTATTTGACATTTAGTGAGACTTACAGTTCAATCTGTCAAAAAAGTTAATGTGACATGGTACCAAAGTGTATACATATTAATGCTCGTGACCGTACAACCTTGCAACTAGTGTGTGCGCGCGCCGCATCAGGCGGCCCTCTGTAGATAACATCACATTCCCACCGCACAGACTCCCGCCTACCGTCATTACTGTCTACTATCTTTATAAAAACAACAACAAGAATTAATTTCCTACATAAAGTACAATAAAATATATCCGAATGTCCATAAATCGCAAATAAATCAATGTGATCAAATCGATCACGGCGCAGGCGCGCGGCCATTACCCGACAGTTCCACGAATGAGCAAAAAGCTAGTTAGCCGCCAATTTGGCGAAATTCATAAGACATGTTATTATTGTTTTTGTTGGCTCGTCTTCCATCTTAATGGTTTCATGAGGGTCGCAGGGCTTACCTCCTCCGGGAATCTATGCTTCTCATAGAATCTATCAACGAATCGATGTAAAATATACCTATGATTAAGTTAGGTTTAAAAAAAGGTTAATTTCCTTGTATTTTCTCCTTATAATTCTTTTTTATAAGATTCTCCTTTAAATTTCCAGTTATGACAGCTCATTAAAAATAACAAAACAAATACTTAGGCAACGATTATAATAATATTATTGGGCAATTATTATTTTTTATCCGTCCGTTCGTCTGGCAACGAGCCATCGACCAACTACAGTTTCCGCGGCATTGTGTTATAGTGTTTTTCTTTGCTTTATTGCCTCCAAAACCAATAATGAATTTATTCCGGGCCCGGCCGGGCTTCGGAGAAATGTCGCAACATTTCGTTTTTTTTGCTCGTCAGCCTGTCGCTCGTCAGCGGGACCCTGCCTTACAAGCTGCTCATTATAAACTACTTGTGACCAAACTTGCAGCCATTGTATGGCGCTACAAGCTAGCACACAACTTGTAGCCGCGATGCCTACAATGTTCACTGAGTTAAATTGATGCGTATCTCGAGTAGAGCAAGATCAAGTGCGCCGATGCTTGTTACTGGCGACATTTTATGATTCTGCGGTCAAATTATATCTGGTTCCAGTACGGTAGTTACATTTGTTTCAGTATTAACACGGATAGCAGCACGTCTGAAGGCGCTCGTTGAGTTGTGAGGTTCGTTACACGTTCCCAACAATGTCATCATCAGTATCTTTTGATAAAGTACCTGGTTATATTTATAGCATCACGATTTTAAAGAAAAACGTCTATTTGAATTGTTCCAATTTAACAAGTAGGTACTAAAGCAGCGAGGCGTTAGTGAGCAAAAGACGCGAGGCCGAGGCACGACGACCCGGCACGCACGTCTCGCCGTCAAAAACGACCACTCGTACAAAAAGGGAGCCCTTCGAGACACGTTTACTCACAATTTAGAAACTGTATTTGATTTAGTCGCGGCTTTGAGTAAAAAAGGTCGATTAGGTACCAGCTCGCCATTACCTTCTCCACCGTTTTTGCGTGTTGATGCAAATGACGCTATCTAACGAACACTTTATTTTTTAAATGCGCTAGAGTCAATCACAATAATAACATCATGATTGCAGTAAGCGGAATATAATTTACTTTTTCTAAACGTTTCATATATTTCCTCTGTAAGAGATCTTTCGTCATGCGCGTCCCAAACCTCATAATATCATGGTAATAAATACACAGTCGTCTGCTTCCATCGACGGAATGACAATGAAGAGTTTCTCCTTGCTAAAGGATCGTCGCTTCTTATAAAGTTTCATAAATACATGTCCATACCATTGTCTTATAGCGAACATTACGTAAGCGCCTTTTTAAAAGATTGAAAGATGAAAGATGACATTCTGATTTCTTTCAATTACTTTCAATTTGGGTAAAAATTGAGACCACATTATATTCTTTTACCTGAATTGGATTTTAACGGCCTCCGTGGTCCGGTAATTGAGCGTTGAGCTCACGATCCGGAGGTCCTGGGTTCGAATCCCGGTGGGGACATAACACAAAAATCACTTTGTGAACCCTAGTTTGGTTAGGACATTACAGGCTGATTACCTGATTGTCCGAAAGTAAGACGATCCGACGATCCGTGCTTCGGAAGGCATGTTAAGCCGTTGGTCCCGGTTACTACTTACTGATGTAAGTACGTAGTCGTTACATGAGTCATGTCAGGGGCCTTTGGCGGCTCAATAGTAATCCTGACACCAGGGTTAATGAGGTTGGTAATCCACCTCACAACCCACACGATAGAAGAAGAAGATCTGGATTGGAACTAGCGTATCTATATTGCGAGGTTTTATTAACAAAAATCACAACCGAAAGTGATTTTTCAAAAAAGCGCTTATATGATATTCACTATAAGTCGACGATACTTATCTTATAAGGGATCGCAGAATGATCCTCCACGGATGGCGAGTCCTTGTACAGGCGGGATTAGAATGCAGTCCCGTTGCTCCGCATGCCTTCTGATTATTTTTTCCCCTCGACACCACGATAACCAGATTGACAACCTCACGCACTAGTAGGACCTACTATTGAGCAATTTATTTGCGCTAGAGTTTGTGTAATTACTTATATTTACATCTAGAATGGAAAAATTCTAGAAAAAAACGAATTAAAAAAAAAAAAACTTCTACATTAATTACATAGTTACATGCCCCGTTTGTTTATTAAATGTACTTATTTGTTTAGTACGCACGAGTGTATCGCCTATATATCATTCTGTTAGATGCTTATTTAATGCTGTCTTAAATTTTAATTCTAACTTCGACTTATCTCAGAAAGTTTTCAGAAACAATTTCTCCAGTCCATTAACAAAACAACTAAAGATTTCACCATTTAACAAAACTGACATTGCTAACATAATTTATGTACAAAAACACAGGAACGCGCGGCTGGGGAGTTAGAAATATTTGTTTTACAAGGGTCTGGGCTTTGAGTTTTTCTATGTCAATTAGTCGAATGCTTCATATGCGAGATAGCATCTGAGCATGCGCATTAGTCGTGGGATCTGCCCCGAGCTGCGCCCGCGCCTCTCCCCGCGACCGCCGCGTAATTATACACAAATATTTAAATACCCGGCGACACATGCGGATGATACGAACTGTTTGTAATTACAGCTGCATGCCTAGGAAGATGGTCGACGAAAGCGACCATAGATTGCCTAGAAGGAAATATGACCATTTCCGCAGTTTTAACCAGAAGACATAATAAGGTAAAGTTAAAAAAATAAGCGCTAATTTCTGATGTAGCCCATCTGGCGAGAAGTGGGCGTATACATAATGGTTGGGACAACGGCCTCCGTGGTCCAGTGATTGAGCGTTGGGCTTACGATCTGGAGGTCCCGGGCTCGAATCCCACTGAAGACATAATATTACTAAAACCACTTTGTGATCGATCCCTAGTTTGGTTAGGACATTACAGGCTGATTACCTGATTGCCCGAAAGTAACATTACTGTACACCTCTGACTATCCCTTCGGGGATAGAGGCGTGATGCTGTTATGTTATATTTATAGTTTAGACTATACAGGTTGTGAGAAGCCGCAATAGTTATAGGCGGATGTTTAGGTGACTTTCTGGTCTGCCAATATCTATTTTGCCTGCTATCTATTTAGAACGTAGTAAATATACATGTGTTGTGAGATTCAGTTAGCAATCTGCAGTCGAGCTGTGCGCAGTGTGGTGATTATTGCAGTCATTACTGCAGATAACTGCTTGCGCAGTAACTCGCAGTAATATCGATTCATTTCGCTCTCGATCTATCCTATATTAATGGCTGCTTCCTTGCTCTGCGCGAGGACTGATCTAATTTTGTATTCTGTCTACTGCAAATGGTGTAGGTAGGTTCTAATTACACCTATCTATCTGTTCTTAGAGTTAGTATTGATTTTGAATAGTATAATACTATAATAATACTATTACTTTGGTAAGAGTCAACATTTTATTTAAAATTTCCATTTCTAAACTTTATGCCCGTAGATATCGACGTCTATAAAGATCGACGTCTTGTGTCATAATTATCATCATCATCTTTGCTTACTTGATCAATTATTCGGTGTAGATATATCATTATAAGTTTATGGCCATAATCGGTTGTTGGGCAAGTCATAGGTCCTAAGGCAACAAGTTGGTGTCATAAGATATTAATTGTGATTACTTATTAGTAAGTAGAAGTAGAACAAGAGATTGTTGGCTGAATAGGAGTTTGCCTGTGCCTCGGATTTCATTAAGATACGGCCTGCACGGCGCACGCGCCGCCGCCCCGCAATTATTGCGTGATCTTACGATATGTTCTGTAAAAGTATACCCCACGATATCATTGTAATTAAGTCGACAGTCAATCTGAATGGTCCGGGTTCGAACCCGATGGTGTTGAGAGATAATTAAAGATTCATTGGTTAATTAATGGGTTCCGTGCTTTGGGGTGGAGTAGAAAGTTGTATATTTTGGTTTAAGTATAGATTAACATTATAATTATGTGGGGAATATTGTATGGCGTTATCTGGATGAGTTATATTTTCATTTAAAACTTTTTGATTAAAACTAAGTATTATGCGTTTAGTTGAAAAAACTGATCGATCCTCTCGTAGGAAATGGCTCGTGGATTAAGTCATCTCCACCGTGATAGGCTTATTATATCACGGCTTGTAACCCATTACTGCATCAGAAATGATCGTCATTAATTTAAAAAAGTGGTTGCGGCAACCTCTCTGAGGTCCAGCGGCTTAGCCTGGAACCAAGATTGGCAGCATAGCCAAAAGCATTTTATGTTTTGCATGTCCGAGAAAGCAAAATAGATTTTGCTTTAGGGTTACATAGGTTGTGACTTTGTGAGTGAAGTAAGTGAGGTGATCGTCTTTTATCATGACAGTGAAAGTTATAAAGATGTATGCTATGGACATTGAGTTGATATGTCCCACCCCACTAATCTATAATATACTGTCAGTGCCGATTTTCGTATTCGTTTGTAACTTGGCTAAGGCCCGTGGTCTCATCAACTGGTGTCAGGTTTATATTAACCCGCCAAAGGCACAAAATATGTGCAGGTAAAACAATGTGCTTGTAAATTAATACTAAGAAGGTATCACATCTGAATGTGATTTTTCGAAAAAGCGGGTTCGTGGTTTTCGCTTTAATTTAAGTCGACAATTATGTGATTGGGTGTATGTGTAAATGTATGTGACGGTTGACACCCATCACCACCACGTGGTGCGCATCCCACGCAACGTTAGTGACACGTAACAATGCGTTAAGTTTCCGACCCATACATAACATTTTTTTGTGGTACATCCTCATTCCTGTCGCGACTACGTACTCGTACATACGAGTACACTACACAATCTACATTCACACATCCTCAATAAATATTATGTCTACCATGTTATCTAGCGGCGTAGAAGTATAAGTCTCTATCTTGGATCTATGAGTAGGTAATTAAAGTATATTAATTCCTTCCTCGATAAAACTGTTAAACTGTTGTTCTATTAATCGGAGACTTAGTTAGTTAAGTAGAAACATTATACACGAACATTACAGTAGACCAGTAAACTTTGGGATACTTAGAATATTAGGTATCTCTTTTCATCTACTTCAATACAAAGTTTACAGTCATTTATTAGAAAGACCCCGCTTTCATTGTAACAGCAAAGGTATAATATATCTAAAATCAGTCACACTGCCTCTCCCAGCTCCATCCGTACGCGGATTATTACGACTTGACTTTACGATCGGCACATGTGGCGACACCCGCACTTAACCCTTCGACAATGGCTTCCATTAAATGGACATAGTATATGTTCATTTGTTTGCTCATACTGGGTCAAAATGTTAACTCTACTTATCGTTGTACAACTAATCATAACAAAAACCTGCGGTCAATTCTTGTACGTTAAGGTGCAAAGTGTAATCAGTTTCTTGCAAAGTAATAAATTAACTGATTACACTTAAGACCTCTTGGTTACATGTCGTTTCTGTAATAGACCAAAAACACCTACATAAACATAAATTTTATAATCATGACGACTAATGGTTTATAATTTCACCACTGTTGTTATGCTCTTTAATTGTACCTACTCATGGTTAAAATATGATGATTGAATTGATAGATGATCAAAATAATGATGACTTTTATAGTTACCACTTATACCCTGAGGCATCATGTACAGGTTAATCCTTCTTCTTTCGTATGGGTTGTCAGATCGATGACTATAACCTCAACCATCCTGGTTTTAAAGTTATTATTGACCCAT
This sequence comes from Pectinophora gossypiella, assembly GCF_024362695.1. Taxonomy (NCBI): domain Eukaryota; kingdom Metazoa; phylum Arthropoda; class Insecta; order Lepidoptera; family Gelechiidae; genus Pectinophora; species Pectinophora gossypiella. The sequence continues at coordinate 15,073,660 of NC_065420.1, read as the reverse complement.
CGCATGACGCATGTTATGTGTTACCGAATCATATACTAAGTTTGAATAGTGTGGTGTAAAAAGGTTGGTAACAGTCGACTCATCGGCTCACAATAACGTCCCAAAATTCGCAAGTAATAAGTATCAAATAAAAGAAGAGGTCACGGTATAATGCCTTTAATATACAATAGGTATCACAACTAGAAACTTTGGCTACGAACGTTATCGCGCGGAGGTTGCCAACCGACTGCCTCCGAAAAACATCTTTCCCCCGCTCAGCCGTTTGCTGTGACGTTAGCGCCCCTACTTCATGACTGTGGCGCCCCCTACATCCGTAACTCAATACAACTATTTATTAATTTATATGTACAGTAATGATTAAAATTACGACCTGACACTTTACACAATAATTTTCTATAAATTAATCGGGAGCGACAACATCCGGCCCTCCTGCTCACGCATTCGTCTTCGCATGCGTTGTAGTCTGGTGCATAAACTGTGAACAATATGATTAGAATTAGTCATTATTGAATACAAAACAAAATGTTATTCTGCATCTTATTTTGTTATTCCATCGACGGCCAACAAAATCAAGATGTATCCAAAATTATCAGAGTTTACTCTTCCCATCGACGGCAGAGCATTCTCTTTGTAATCTATTTATCAGAGTTGCAAAGCCATTCCAAAAGATATTATTCCATCGACGGTTAATGTCTTTTGAAAACACGCCGAACACCAAAACAGTCACACAGTCATCGATTTTCTTACTGTTCCATCGACGGTCAGCTTCCTACGATAACTATGTACCATTTTTAAGTGTTCACAGCTTTATGCATCAGACATGAATTAGAGAATGTGCAATATGTAATTTGTTATCATCAAGAATTTAAACGTAAGCATTATTGTAGTACATTAATATTTACCTGACAACATCCGTGACTTTTCCTGATTATTTATATATCTATAGTATTGATATTTATCCAAGGCTTCATATTCTCTATGCAAGTTACACCTTCATAGCGTTTAGATGACCGTTCAGAGCCCCTCATGTCAGCTACTTTATAACGGTCTTTTCCTAATACCTCTGTAACTTGGAAAGGGCCTTTAAATACGGGCAGCAATTTTGTACTTTGTCCATCATTAGTCTGGCTTGGGATCTTGATCACCACAAGATCGTCCTTCTTAAATATGTGCGCGACTTTTCTTTTGGCATCAAAGGTTTCTTTTTGTTTGTGAGCACTTTCTTTAATCTTCATGTCAACCTTCCTTCTAAGATCTGTTATATCCACAGTATTTTCGGCGTCATCCAGCACGACCCGGTCCGAATCGGTTTGAAGTCGGTAGCCAAAAAATACCTCACTAGGAACTGCTGACGTTGTCTTATTAATAGTACTATTAATGCCCTGCTGTATCTTGTCAATATGTTCATCCCATCGGTTGCTATCAGTATTTGCACCCAAACTACGGAGAGCCTCAAGTATAGTCAAATTATAGCGCTCAACCTGTCCGTTAGAGCGTGGCATAGCGGTGGCAATAACATGTCGTCTAATATTTTTACTCACACAATAATCAGTAAACAATTTTGAGGTATATGCAGTGCCGGCATCACATATCAACCTCTTAGGATTGCCAAATATCTTAAATATTTTATCCAACTCATTAATAACAATTTTACTTTTAGTGTTGCGAACCGGGGCAATAAAAACAAATTTAGTGAAGGAATCAACCAAGACAAGTAGATGAGTGTTTTTCTTCGTAGTTTTAACAAATGGACCTAAATGGTCCATGTGTAATGTATGGAATGGTCTCGCGTATTTCGGTATCGGAAACAATTTACCAGGCTTTTTCCCATGAATATTTTTAAAATAAATACAATTAAGGCAGTTTTTTATGTATTTCGAAATCACTTTTTTCATTCGAGGGAACCAGTATTTGTCTTTAATCCGTTCAAATGTTTTATCCGTAGCAAAATGTCCAGCATCATCATGGTTAAGTCTTATAATTTGCCAGATACATTGTTTCGGTACCAACCAACGTCGTCCATACTCAGTCCTGCGGTAGACCTTATTACCCAACAACTCATAATTGTTAAATACCTGTTTATGGGGCTCGGCCTCACCTGACTCTAGAATATCTTTAATTGCACAAATATTTGGGTCCTGCAGCTGAACGGATAATAACCAATCAGATTCACTTACTGTGATAGACATCACGCCTTCATTTCTATCGGGAAGTGAAATAGACATAGGATTTCTGCTTAATGCATCTACGTGCTGCATTTGTGTCCCCGGCCTGTGCATTATATTAAACGTAAACTCTTGTGTTAGCAATACCCATCTACCTATCCGTGGATTGATTTCTTTCTTACCGATTGAATATCTCACAGCATTGCAATCGGTAATTATTGTAAACGAAATCCCAAGTAGGTAGTGTCTAAATTTTTGTAAGCCTACCGTTATAGCCAAAAATTCAAGTTCAAATGAGTGGTATCGCTTTTCTTCGTCTGTTGTTTGACGACTGTAAAAATGTATTGGCTTCTCTCCATGATCAGTAACCTGTACTAAAATACACCCAATACCATCTCGACTAGCATCTGTATACATTATAACTGGTAATTTTGGATCGAATATTGTTAAAGACGCATCGAACAAAGCGCTCTTCAATGTATCAAAAGACTGAATTTGGTCCTGACCCCACTCCCAAGACGCATTCTTTTTTAGCAACTTCGTTAAAGGGTTGCATAATAGAGCGCAGTTTTTAATGAACTTCCTAAAATAGTTTATTAATCCCAAAAATTGTCGGACTTGATGAATGTTTGTAGGAGGTGGGTAGTTTCGAATTGCTTCAAGCTTCTTTTTGCCCGGATGAATACCTGTCTCATTAATTTCATACCCCAAAAATGTAATAGAACTTTGGAAAAACTTGCATTTGTCTATATTTATTGTTAGCCCATTCTCTTGCAAAACGTTTAACACTGCCTCCAAACATTCAATATTCTCCTGCAGAGTCTCAGTCCCTATCAATAAATCGTCCATATAACAGATAACTCGGTAAACTGGATCAAAACGAAGTTTTCCCAGGACAGTATTCATCAGCCTTTGGAAAACAGAAGGCCCGTTACAAACTCCAAACGGCATACGGCAGAATTCATAGTGTCCGTCGGCCGTGATGAAAGCTGTCTTGGGAATAGACGCTTCTTTAATTTTAATCTGATAATATCCACTTTTTAGATCAATTGACGTAAAATATTTGCATCCCTTTAATCTATTAATCAAATCGTCTACTATAGGCATCGGATACTTTTCTTGAACAGTTATTTTATTTAATAAACGATAGTCTACACAAAGCCTTTTTTCTCCGTTGGGTTTATCAACTAAAAGTACTGGACTAGCATATGGTGAATTGCTTTCCCTTATTATGCCAGCTTCTAATAGTTCATCAACTATTTGCCTCGTAGTGGCTTTTTCAGATTCCGACATACGATACGGCCGTTGGTACACCGGTTTGTTTGTAGTAAGTTCTATGTCTAGCTCCACGCAAGACGTTTTACCAAGGGTGGTTAGATCGTTTGAAACACATTTCGGAAATTTTTGTAATATTTCTTCAAGAATTTTAACATGTTCATCGGAATTTATATTTAAAAGGGTTGTCTTTATAGATAAAATCTGCTGCTTGGAGACTTTATGAAAAGTCAAAATATCTCCTACCCTAGTGTACATAATATCCCTGTTTTCGGTGAAGTTCCTGCCTATTAAAATATTACAACCAGATAACACATCTGTTATGTAAAACATTACTGATAACTCAACGTTATCGACTATAACGTCTGCAACCACCGCATCGGTAACTTGTGTATGAGAATCATTTGAAAAACCAGTCAAATTAACGGGTCTGTCTAATTTAAATGAGTTTAGGTTAAATTGATGCACTAAATTGCTAGTAATCAGTGAGCAATCACTCCCCATATCGATGAAAGCCCGACGTTTACAATTATTTACAATCACTTCTTTGAAAAACTTATCTTTAGCGTTAGATGTATTTATCAGCTTGACTTCAGCCTGCTCCTCGACCTTTGGAGTTGAACTAGTACTAGGCTTAGACTTACATGCCAGTTCCAAGTGGCCCGGCTTATTACAAAAATTGCATTTCAAATTATTATTCCTCTGTTTACAATTAAAACGTTTATGACCACTTTCCCCGCAAATAAAACACTTTATTCTACTATCAACAGTAATTAATTCATTATTAATTATATCGGACTTCTTTTCGACGGCTAAAGAAGGTCGAGAAGCTTGCTGTTTTACAATTGAGCTATTGTAATACCTTTGGGTCTGTTGGGGCCTTGAATCGTGGGTTGTATGAATTTTACTGTGCAAAAAGGACGCTAAATCGTCACAATAACGAAAATTACCTGCTTCTGCTGCAGTACTGATATTTTTGTCTCCAATTAATCCAACAATAATTGAAATTATATCTTGTTCAGAAAAAGATAAATTTAGTCTATCGATACGACTCTTCTGCTGGAAATAGAATTCATACAACGACTGACCCTCAACAGGTTTCATTTGCATTAGTTGTTTAAGCATTATATACATATTACGTTTAGTTTCAAACGTGTCTAATAAAGTGTACCGCCAATCCTTCCATCGCCATGTGGTCCACCGCGTTTCAGTTTTTAACATCGAATCATACCACGTTTTGGCGGTATTGCGTAATTTTTGCAAGGCTTGGAAAATTATTTGTTTGTCTGACCAACCAAAAGCGCGGGAATTAGCTTCAACGACATGAATCCACATTTTTATATCGTCAACCAACGGATCAAACTCAGGGATTACCGACGAAAGCATTGCATTTTGACTTACGGTTGGAGATCGGTGACGATGACGTGACCGTTTTACCCTTTTGCGGCTACGTCCACGGTCCGAACTGCTACTTTTGTTACTGCTCGTCGTGCTGCTCGATGACGTTGATGACGACGAGCCGCTACTGCTTGACGACGACGTCGACGATGAGCGCGCACGGCGCGACTTGTTACGGCGTACACGACGCGATGAGGAACGCGCGCGGCGGTGGCGCCTTTTCCTCTTGCGACCGGTGTCGCCAGTTGGCCGAAATGGAGGCATAGCGTATGTTCGATCCCACTTCTGATATCAAATAAAAGAAGAGGTCACGGTATAATGCCTTTAATATACAATAGGTATCACAACTAGAAACTTTGGCTACGAACGTTATCGCGCGGAGGTTGCCAACCGACTGCCTCCGAAAAACATCTTTCCCCCGCTCAGCCGTTTGCTGTGACGTTAGCGCCCCTACTTCATGACTGTGGCGCCCCCTACATCCGTAACTCAATACAACTATTTATTAATTTATATGTACAGTAATGATTAAAATTACGACCTGACACTTTACACAATAATTTTCTATAAATTAATCGGGAGCGACAACATAAGTATTCCGTGCGCCGTAATAAAAGCAGTGGGCCATCATCTGTCAGGCACACGCAAATTTCGTCACCTGTCGGAATGCGCCCCGCGCCGTAGGAAAAAGACAACAGTAGGTTAGGTATATTACTCCATTTATAAGGATCGCGTCGAATTTTACTTTACAAGTGACCTTTGTCCGAACGGCGAATTTATATTTATATTTTGAATGTATATTTTGTTATGCTCTCGCGGTACGGGTAGGGGAAAAATCCAGAGGTTTTCATTTCTTTTTTTATAAAGATAATATAGTGCTATAATAGAAAACTAAGAAAACTGAAGAGTGGACACGTTATATCGTTTCGCTGACCAAGAGACAGGCGTTTGAAATTCTAAAACGTAGAACACTGTAGCCCCTTGTGTAGAGTTGAAGTTGTATTACATTTTTTTGTTAAGAATAAGAACGTCTACGGCCGTGTGGCGAGGTTTTTCTTGCTACTCTACTTTTCAGGTTGAGAAGCTGCGATAGTTTTAAGCTGTAGAGACGTCGGACACAAAAATATATACCCATATTTAAAATACCCAGATAAAATACCTGAATAAAGATGTTTGGAGTTGAATTAAACCACTGTTCTGATTACACTGTGCCACCGTAGTGGAGTATGGGCGGGATATTAAACTGTGGAGTGTAGAATGTTAGCACGGCTACATACCCGCACGTCGCGCGACTTTACAGAATATTAACAAGCTGTCGACATATAGACACGGGTGTCGCTGTGTTGTACTACAATATTGTAGTGAATTTTAAATGTGGAATAAATTTAATTTACCTAGATATTTTATATTATTACTAGCAATCAACCAACGGCTTAACGTGCCCTCCGAAGCACGGAATCATCTTACCTTTTCGGACAATCAGGTGATTCAAGCCTGAAAGTCCTTACTAAACAAAGGACAGTCTCACAAAGTGATTTCGACAATATCCCCATCGGGAATCGAACCCGGACCTCCAGATCGTGAGCCTCACGCTCTAACCACTAGACCACGGAGACTATTGCTGTTGTTGTTTGGATAGTGTGATAAAAATATCTACTCATAATAAGAAATTTAGGAAAAGGAATACACCCATAACTGCAGTCGGTTGTAAGACAAATGTTCTCATGTAATTTGAGAAGAACTACAAAGAACGCGTATATTTCGTTTTCGTGTTTTGAAATAGGCAACATCTGACACATGACCGATGTTATTTAACTATAAGTCTAAAGGACATGGACTGAAAAACAAAAAACCTTAAAGTAATTTTATACGACGAGAACAGATTACAACGTGTTAGTTAAGCGCAGTATCCATAATTTCATACAATATTTTAGCATAAATAAACTTAGTATGCGCGCGCAATTTAAAATGGCTGCGTTAAATATGGTGGCGCTTCATTTATACGTTACTGACTTCATTCATTTGAATATTTGTCTGTTCTAACATCGATCACGAGGAGATGCCGCGATCAGTTGCTGCAGGCTTCCATGCCATTACTGTCCGGGCCGGTTGGTTCAGTAGTGCTGGACTAACCAGTAGAGCTGCCGAAAAATCGATAATTTAACATAACCTCGTGACTCTATCCCAAATGCGGTAGTTAGAGGTACATCCATCGCAAGATGAACTTAGTCTCACAGAGCTTTTTGTTACCTATATCAAGGTAGGTGGTGAGCCGTATCGCCGTCTAGAATTTCGATTTCAATTTCGTCGATAATTTCCATAATCGAAAAGGTCATACTATCAATTCTTTCAGTAGTTTTGAATAGCCCATAGAATGATCATACCATGGTCATTATCGATAATTCGTTACTATCGATACGATAGATTTTTCTGCTATCGATAGCCTGTCGATAATCGAACGTTTGTACGATGAACTATCGAGAGGCAACACTACTAACCAGCTTTCAATGAGTAATACAGTGGGCCCCATAGATGGCCCATATTATACGGGACTGCTCGACTCATTACGGCAACTTGTCTGCTGACTGATGGTCTGTCAGTGTCTACGACCAGTGACGTTGACATGCAGTTACGTTGGCAAACGATGAAGGAGCAGGTCCGATTGCGGTGGTTTGATTGTAAAAACAACACGAGTGACAGAGCATGTCGTTGTTTAAGTCCAGAAATGAGGGAAGTGGCAAATTCGAGGAGAGTTGACCTAGGTGATATGTCTTTGTCATTTAGGTAAAGGAGTTAGCTAGTGAGCAGCGCCTCAGGGCATGCGCTTTGCAGAATGGCCGTGTTGGCAATTTCAAAAAAGGAACGTCACGTCACTTTTTAAGAAAAAAACATTTTGGCGGGTGTTCCGCCTGGGACTACGAAGAAAAAAAAACAAGTGAAGACGAATTTTGTCGAGAGAAGTGAAAACTAGAAGACTAGAGTCACTGGTTCATGGTTATTGAGAACTACTAACCTCCAAAGTTGTAGTTGGAATAAATGCTTTTGATACAGACTTTTTATAAAAGTTTTTTTCTCTAATAGAACATAATGAGAAGATATACAGTTTCTTGCCACGAAAATGAGACATTATTTTTACATCAATAAAGTCTATTATCTTCGTACGTTAATAACAAATCGAAACAATACTTCAAAATATGATCGAATGTTTAACGATTCAACCAGCGGTACGCTATGGTGGTCGCTGTGACGTAATAAAATACATCTTTTCGCTCCGTCAATATAGTTATAAATGAATACGAAACTTGATGAACAATAAAGTACAGCTACATATTTGCTCCTTTAGCGTAAGTAGTTCATTCACAGCGGGACAAACGCCATAACGGTCGTCATAGCGTGCCTTTAGTACTGATTCTGACCTAGGCGGCATGTCTATCCAACCGGGGAGTCGAACGAGTACGGGGAACTCCACGTACGCAGCGCGTAAGTAATGCCCTGCGTATCGGAGGCACCGTGAGAAATAGCCTCCGTCGCGGCCCTCATCCCTCAGCTGATACTATCGCACGTACTCTATCTACGTCGCGCACAGGCTTTAGGGGTCCGCGGGTATATGGCTACAAGCTTAAAGTCATTTGGTATATTGCATTTTGCATTGCTACATAATAATGTAGCAAGGTAGATGATTAAACATAATTATCGAGTAAACCCGCGAGTATATGTACAAATTAAGCCTTTTCATTTGATACCCAACACAATACCATCGTAAAAAAATTGTTTTCGTCCGCAGTTTGGTGTTCTTTAGTCTATAATAAACGGACACTTAGGACGCTTCTAGTGACACCTTATTTAAATTCTGATAAGGTGTTTTAGAAGTTAGATTGGAACAGACGTGCATAACACATACATATCGGTCAAACACATAACCTTCCTTCGCCTTAGCTTCACCGCAGTGGGGAAAAATATTTTTTTTAGATTTAAAAAATGATTTTTAACATGAATTGTCTTTTATTTCAAGATAAGCATTTTTTTATGTATTATTGTCACCTCATAAAGATAAACTTGCAGTGCAGCTGGGGTCACATCCTGACTAAAATAGAGGATTAATTGTAATGAAGTAGGTGATCTGGAAAGCGTGTGTAGTTTATCGCGTCATCTGTTGACTCCAATACCAATCTGATGAATTCTGGCTATCACGTACAAGCTCATTTTCTCTCTCTCTCTCTCTCTCTCTCTTGCTTTAAACTCCGGAACCATATCCACTAGCGTCGTGTCTGTCTTCACACGTTTAACTTATACCCTCTATCCACCTGTACGAGTGACACATACACAGGGACACACGTGACCACGCGCGTGTCGTGAGCATGTTGTGATCGCATCTTTATGGAGATGGCGATTATAAAACAACGGCACGAGAAATGGGACACACGTGTACGTGACCTTACATTTGAAATAAAGAGCTTACTGTCACTACCAGGAAGTGAGGTTAGACGTAGATAACAAGGTGACTTTGTATTGGGAACAAGACTTGTTTTTCATAGCTGTACAATTAATAATGTAATAAAAATAATCGGGGTACCTATTTACGTGTACGAACTGACTGACACTAGACATTGTCATGAATTATTATCATTATGGTAGGCTCACACGAAAAAATCATCGACGTAAGTGAAAATAAAAAAAAAATATATCATATCAAAGATAAATATTACAGAAACACATCGTAGCATTGTGGGAAAATATTGCATGGGATTTAATGCGATACAAGTCAGTCGATTACATAAGATCACTAAATCTATTAAGGGGCAATGTATCTAGATACGCGGTAGCGTGTCAAGCCAAGTTCAAGAAACAGAACTGGCGAGCCGCACCGTGTGTAATATTACACGAACCATTTGGAGCCACTTTTGACCCCCTCATAAATCAAAAACTATTTTATATAAACGTATCAAATTTGGCTTACTTATATATTGAGACTAACGAGATACATATGTGTTCTAAATTTCATAAACTTATCTCAAACGATTACTTATTTAGATATTAATGTCCAAAAATCCTCAATTTTATCATTGACTGACTGACCTATAGATCAAAACTCTAACCCAGTTCCAGATGACCTAGAGAGTTAAAATTTGGTATGCAGATAGGTAATTAGATAAATACAAAGTGTTAGGTTTTCTGTAATTTTGTGCGAATTTGTGTTGCCTTCATATGGCAACACTAGGAGAAAGGGTATAAAAAGGCGTGTTTGTCTTTCATTGGGGTTCTTTTGATTCGAGCACGCATCGAAGGCAGACGTACCATTTTGAACACGTGTACACTTGTGTTTGAGCACGCGTGCGTTTTGGAAATTTAGAGTAAGTAACCAATATACTTATTATTTATTATTTCAATGGTTGTTTTATTTATAGAGCATGTACCTGAGGCAGCTTTATGTATATCCAGGTATCCGTATGTTAGTTAATGATCATGTTACCGTGGTCTTACTACATTTCAGAAGTGGGATCGTATCCATATGTGTTAATCAGGATACACCGTTTTTGAGATATTTTACTTTGGAAATATATCTGTATAAATATATACATATATATATATATTCATCACATTCCAAAATATTATAGGGTTATCTGAAGAATATTTACATGTTCCAATGTTTTCGAGTTCCAGATTATGCCTCTTGAAGACGAGATCGTTCCACGAAGACGACAGACGAGCCGAGCCGAGCCGAGCCGAGCCGAGACGAGCCGAGACGAGCCGAGACGAGCCGAGACGAGCCGAGCCGAGCCGAGACGAGCCGAGACGAGCCGAAACGAGCCGAGACGAGCCGAGCCGAGCCGAGCCGAGCCGATACAAGCCGGGAGCGCAGCCGAGCCGAGCCGAGCCGAGCCGAGCCGAGACGAGCCGAGCCGAGCCGAGACGAGCCGAGACGAGCCGAGATGAGCCGAGACGAGCCGAGACGAGCCGAGACGAGCCGAGACGAGCCGAAACGAGCCGAGACGAGCCGAGCCGAGCCGAGCCGAGCTGAGCCGAGCCGATACAAGCCGGGAGCGCAGCCGAGCCGAGCCGATACAAGCCGGGAGCGCAGCCGAGCCGAGCTGATACAAGCCGGGAGCGCAGCCGGAGAGAGAGCCGGGAGTGCAGCCGGAGAGAGACGTCGCTTCACGCGTCGGCACAACGAGCGACACAGCCAACGACGTCGCGGCGAAGGGCAGGAGGTGCGACGTTCGTCGGCAGCTAAGGGAATAGAAAGGTCAGATAGCCCTACATTTTCATCTAAAGATGTTCTTAATATTGTTGAATCATTAGTTAACTTAAGATCTTAACCTAATCCGACAGCAGTCGCCACATCACATCCTTCCAGTAGTATTATGAACCATGTTACCCGAATTTGGACCCTCATCGAAAAGTCAAAAGATTGATACTTGGTTAAAGAAAGTTAATGAGTGTGCCACTGTTTACGGATGGGATGAGAACAACCGTTATCCACTTCGCAATGCAGAAACTGCAGGAGTTGGCCAAAGTTTGGTATGAAAGCTTCAATTCTATTTTGTACAGCTGGGCAGAATGGCAGCAAAAGTGGTTAGACGCATTTCCTTTTGAACATGATTATGGCCAATCCCTGGAGGATACGCTTAGGCGAAAGAGTAGGTTTGGTGAACCGCTAGAGGTTTATTATTATGAAGAATTAGCCATCGTGAACCGGTGTGACATCGAAGGGAAACGAGCCGTGGACTGCATTATCCACGGATTAAGTGACAAGATAATTAGATCCGGCGATAAGCGTTACGATGTACGCAGCCTGATCAACTCCATTTTCTGATGAGTAATAAGGAGAACCAACCGCCGCCCGATCGCTTTCATTTTAATAAAACAAAGTAGTCGACTGAATCCACAGCGGGAAGTAATAATGACAATAGGGATAAATCAGTTAAGACTTCAAAAAAAAATTCAAGTTACAAATTATTTTGTTTTAACTGTAGGGAAAAAGGTTACCCGTATCTTAAATGCCCCAAACCTCTGGTCCAATGTACACGATGTCGTAGGTTCGGTCATAAAATGGAAACTTGCAGAGTCCCTTTTTTTTTTGAAAACCGTGATAATCTAGGTAACATTCCTAAAATCATGCGCATACTTACCTCTAAGTCGGGCTCAAAATATTTCAATACAGTTAGGGTAAATGACACCTCTATGATATCGTTTATAGATTTCGGTAGCGAAGTTTCGCTCATAAAACAAACAACGACACTGATTTTGGGGTAGACTTGTGATCAACCCCCGACTCCATTAAAAGTTTTGGTAGTAATTTTATTTTGTCCATGGGCAGGATACAGGTTAATTTATGCATCGACGGTGTTAGTGCGGATGTTTTGTGTCACGTGGTTGACAGTAATCTGCTCAATTGTCCGATATTAGTAGGACAGTCCTTCACCGAACAGAAGCAGGTGCTGGTATTCAAGAATGCCAACGAATTGAGGTTTTATTATGATGATGAATTCCCTTTTGCTAACGGTGGTAGTGGTGATACTGCGAGTGTAAAGGTCGTCTCCACTTCATGCGCAAGATTGAGTGGAGAGGCGATTATCAGAGCTCGTACTGATGTTGTGATTAATTGATATGTTAGGCTTAGCGGAAGAGTCGTGGGGAAGCCAAACCGAGAATTCACGATAGCCGGCGGGTTATACAAAGTAGAGGAAGGTCAGCTCTTTGTTCATATTACCCCATTGTCAGCTTTAGTTATATTGATGAAGGTGATATTATAGGTAGATGAAATAGAGTTCAGATTGTCAATCATATTTGTACATCACCCACAGACCTTGTTGGCGAGCATTTAGGTATAGAGCCTAAAGATGTTAACTTTAGCAAAAACGCTTGAAGAGCCACATAAACGACGTCTATTTTAACATTTTGAACGAATACAAGCATTGCTTCGCGCAATCATTAGAGGAGTTGGGATGTACAAATATGACTGAAATGAAAATTGAATTGAATATTGAGCGTCCTGTGGTTTACCGGCCTTACATATTGTCGCACAAGGAACGACAACAAGTAAGAGAAATGGTTGGTGAGATGATGAATGCGGGGATTGTACGAGAAATTGTATCGGAATATGCGAGTCCAATTATGTTGGTTCGTAAGAAGGACGGTAAACAAAGGCTCTGTGTTGATTATAGGTTTCTGAATTCAATGACAGTTAAGATAAGGTACCTGATGGCAGTGATTGAAGACGAGATTGCTCGATTAGTGGGGCAGGCCTACTTTATAACTTTGGATCTGGCATCTGGATACTACCAGGTGCCTATTGCAGAAGAATCGAAACCCTTAACTTCCTTTATCACCCCAGACGACCAATATGAATTTAATCGTATGCCGTTTGGGTTGGCTAACGAACCAGCTGTATTTCAAAGGCTGATGAATAAGGTATTGGTTTCCGCTAGGTTCTCAGAAGCTACTGCTTACATCGATGACGTATTAACTTACGAAAAGGATGTAGAAGAGTGTTTGGATAGGTAAGAAAGGGCTTTACAGTTGATAGAAAAGGCAAGCCTAACTCTGAATTTGGCAAAATGTAATTTCTTACAGCAGAATTATTAACTATTTGGGTTATGATATTAGCGCTGCTGGGGTGCGGCCGGCTGACAAAAAGACACAGTCAGTGTTTGATGTTCCTCGTCCCACCAGTCCACATTCCGTCCGCCAATTTCTGGGACTAGTAGGATATTTTCGGAAAATTTATAAGGAGTTACGCGTCTTTATTACATCCGTTGAATGAGTTGCTCAAGAAGGATGTGGAATGGTGTTGGACTGAGGAACAAGAAGCCGCATTTGTTGATCTCAAGAGTAGTCTGATAGATAGGCCAATCTTAGCCATTTACGACCCGACCGCCGAAACACAGTTGCACACTGACGCCAGTGAAGTGGGCGTCAGTGGAATATTGATGCAGCGACGTAATGGGAACGACACCTACCATCCCGTAGCGTACTATAGTCGCCAGACATCTCCAGAAGAGAAAAGGTTTATAAACTTGAGACTCTTGCTATAGGTAGTAAGTTCGCTCAAAAGTTTCGGGTTTATCTTCTGGGTCAGAATTTCAAAATCATGACCGATTGTAGTGCGTTGCGCTCCATGCTTTCCAAACGCGATTTGGTTAGACGTATTGCCCGCTGGTGGCTGTTTTTGCTTTTTGAATATCGTGCTGGCACGAAAATGTCGCACGTGGACCTTCTATTTCGGAACCCAATTGAGGATCTTAGTTCAATGGAAATTGACGCTGGTCTTTACCCGACGGTTATGTCAATCAATGAGGGGGACAGGTTGTAGACTCTTCAATTAGGTGATAGTGAACTGGGTCGCATTCAGGAATTTCTTACCACTGATATTGATGCAGATGGGTTAAAGTACATAACAGAAAACTAATTCAAATGAGGGCCTATTCCACGTAAACGAAAAGTCGAGGTGCCTTTTCACACCCTGTACATCAATCACCTTGGACCTTTTTGTGCGATCAAAGAGAGGAAAACTCTTACCTATTGGTAGTCGTAGATGCCTTTACGAAATTTAAATTTATCAGGCCAGTCAGAAATACCAAAAACAGTTACAACAACGCGAGAATTAGAAGATATTTTCTATACGTTCAGAAACCCAGATCGAATTATTAGCGACCGCGGTACTTTCTTCACATCGTACGTGTTCAAACGTTTTGCTCGGATAAAGGTATTAGACACGTGTTGAACGCAGTTGCAAGTCCTAGGTCCAATGGACAAGTAGAGCAGTGTAATCGCACGATGTTAGGGTCGTTAACTGCGCAAAATCTTAATTTTGACAAGAACGTCTGGGATGACAAGATAGGTAGAGTCCAATGGGGCATGAACAACACCCGTCGGAAGACAACGGGACGGACTGAGGTAATGTTTGGACTTCAGATGGATGCGGAAATTAATCCTATGTTGAACGAAATAGTATGCGAAACGCAAAATTATACTTTATTGTCAGTTCGGCAATCCCTTAAAGATGTAAAAATTGACGATTCAAAGTGTAACAATGTTACCTACTGAATAAACATATTTTTGAGTTTGAATTTGTTGGGATTGATGACTACTTCGAATGTCACCCTGGATTCACGTTAATGATGATAAAGAAAGTAGTGATGAAGATGACTGATTGTGTCATTATTATATACAATCAAAAGAAAGTAAGTAGAGGTACTGTTTGTTGGATGAAACTGTAAGATGTGTATTTAGTAATAGCTTGAGAAGGAGGGCTCATAGCTATTTAGTTAAGGTGACTTTCAATTTTGTGAGGAGGGTTCACAATTATTCTAATTATCGTATATAAGAAGGAAGGGTTTGTATACGATAGTTACAAGTGTGAGAAAGAAGGTTCACACTCAATTGCTTTGCAATAGTTCGTGAGAAAGAAGGGTTTGCGAACTATTGCCAACTTGAATAGCTTTATAATGTTATGATTATTTTAATTATCGTATATAAGAAGGAAGGGTTTGTATACGATAGTTACAAGTGTGAGAAAGAAGGTTCACACTCAATTGCTTTGCAATAGTTCGTGAGAAAGAAGGGTTTGCGAACTATTGCCAACTTGAATAGCTTTATAATATTATGATTATTTTAATTATCGTATATAAGAAGGAAGGGTTTGTATACGATAGTTACAAGTGTGAGAAAGAAGGTTCACACTCAATTGCTTTGCAATAGTTCGTGAGAAAGAAAGGTTTGCGAACTATTGCCAACTTGAATAGCTTTGTAATATTATGATTATTTTAATTATCGTATATAAGAAGGAAAGGTTTGTATACGATAGTTACAAGTGTGAGAAAGAAGGTTCACACTCAATTGCTTTGCAATAGTTCGTGAGAAGGAAGGGTTTGCGAACTATTGACAACTTGAGTAGCTTTATATTATGATTATTTTAATTATCGTATATAAGAAGGAAGGTTTGTACCTATACGATAATTACAAGTGTGAGAAAGAAGGTTCACACTCAATTGCTTTGCAATAGTTCGTGAGAAGGAAGGGTTTGCGAACTATTGACAACTTGAATAGCTTTATATTATGATTAGAAAGAAGAGCTGATGTTTCACCCCGTAAATGTGATTATATGTCGTTGTACTTTTAGATTTTAAGTGAAGCTTTGTAACTGTTCTCGATGAGTGTGGAATCACTTGGCCCGCCGAATGTTAGGTTTGAACATTAGACGTTTTGTCTACGTGCATGAGGACATGCACGACGTCAGGATGGTCGAATGTTAGGTTTTCTGTAATTTTGTGCGAATTTGTGTTGCCTTCATATGGCAACACTAGGAGAAAGGGTATAAAAAGGCGTGTTTGTCTTTCATTGGGGTTCTTTTGATTCGAGCACGCATCGAAGGCAGACGTACCATTTTGAACACGTGTACACTTGTGTTTGAGCACGCGTGCGTTTTGGAAATTTAGAGTAAGTAACCAATATACTTATTATTTATTATTTCAATGGTTGTTTTATTTATAGAGCATGTACCTGAGGCAGCTTTATGTATATCCAGGTATCCGTATGTTAGTTAATGATCATGTTACCGTGGTCTTACTACAAAAGGAAAAAAAAACTGGCAATTTTTAAATAATTAAATTCGGCCGAATTTCGTCATTCGGCCGAAATTCGGTTCACAAAACCGAACTTCGGCCGAAATTCGTCATTAGGTTGACAAGCGAGCATTCATACATGTCACGCCCAGATCCCTTGAGGGGTAGAACGTTCATAAAAAATTAATATGTTCATTTACATAATTTGATTATAGATTTAGTTAGGTGAAATGTATTATGGAGTTATTTATGTATTAATTATGTAAATGTGTTATGGAATCATTTTTTTCTTGAGTAGGTACTCAAAGTCAATGGCATTATTTAAATAAAACTCAGAATTACTACCACCACGAGACATTAGTGACTCGCATACAAACTACATTTTACTTTGTTTGGTTCATTTACTTCTAAAAAGAAAGTCCAAACACCTGATATTTTTCGCCCACTCATTGTTTTTACATGCAGCACTTACATACAGCACTGTTTTTATAACTTTTTGAGTATTTTAACTATTTCACTCGTGTCACGGATGACGCAATAATGAGCGGCAGGCCAGCTCGGTGACGTGCGGGCGGGTAGCGAGCGGCAGGGACAACAAAAAACTGCAAGCGATCGCGTAAACAATTCGTAACGTGAATCATTGAACAAAAGGGGGGAATATGAACCGAACTTCGGCTGAAGTTCGAATTCGGCGTTGTCTTAAACCGAATGTTCGGCCTAAGTTCAAATTCGGTTCAATCCACATTCGGCCCATGACTAATCTGAAAACTGTATATTTGATCGATTCATGAAGGTTGGTGGAAGGAGTCGACAGCATTCTTAGGCCAAACTTACTACTTGGGGATAACATTTATGCAAATGTATTGCCTTTGAGTGTCAACTCTTATAAAACTGTATATTTGATCAATTCATCAAGGTTGGTGAAAGGAGTCGACAGCATTCTTAGGCCAAACTTACAACGTAGTGGTAAAATTTATTCCAATGTATTGACTTTGGCTGGCAACTCCAAGAAAACTGTATATTTGATCGATTCATGAAGGTTGTTGGAAGGAGTCGACAGCATTATTAGGCCAATTTTACTACTTAGGGGTAAAATTTATTCCAATGTATTGACTTTGAGTGGCAACTCCTAGAAAACTGTATATTTGATCGATTCATGAAGGTTGTTGGAAGGAGTCGACAGCATTCTTAGGCCAAACTTACTATTTAGTGGTAAAATTTATGCAAATGTATTGCCTTTGAGTGGCAACTCTTATAAAACTGTATATTTGATCAATTCATCAAGGTTGGTGAAAGGAGTCGACAGCATTCTTAGGCCAAACTTACAACGTAGTGGTAAAATATATTCCAATGTATTGACTTTGGCTGGCAACTCCAAGAAAACTGTATATTTGATCGATCCATGAAGGTTGTTGGAAGGAGTCGACAGCATTCTTAGGCCAATCTTACTACTTAGGGGTAAAATTTATGCAAATGTATTGCCTTTGAGTGGCAGCTCTTATAAAACTGTATATTTGATCGATTCATGAAGGTTGGTGAAAGGAGTCGACAGCATTCTTAGGCCAAACTTACGACTCAAGGGTAAAATTAATGCAAATGTATTGACTTTGAGTAGCAACGCTTAGAAAACTGTATATTTCATCGATTCATGAAGGTTGTTGAATGGAGGCAACAGCATTCTTAGGCCAAACTTAATATTTAGGAGTAAAAATGATGCAAATGTTTTGACTTTGAGTGGCAACTCCTAGAAAACTGTATATTTGATCGATTCATGAAGGTTGGTGGAAGGAGTCGACAGCATTCTTAGGCCAAACTTACAACGTAGTTGTAAAATTTATTCCAATGTATTGACTTTGGCTGGCAACTGCAAGAAAACTGTATTGTTTAACCGCATCATACGCGTATACGCGGTGCAATGTATTGTTTTTAAAATCCGCTAGATGTCGCTGTACCGATTACTACATTTTCTGCATCGCGGTGTCAAGATTTACCGGCAATATTATGACCTTCCGTTTCCATTGTTTTTTTTGTACCATCTGTAAGAAATACACACTTCAAGTAAATTGCGGTTGTATTATTTTTGGGATCAGCTTGTTCATTGGTCCTTCGGAGTCGGAAGTATACGGCCCATAGGATTTTTTGACGGCTTGTGTCCACACGGCGGCGCCGACACAGTGACGGTTTGTTGCTGATGGTGTCTTCATCCCTGGCGGGAAGGAGTTGAGGAAGCAAACTACAGGAGGACCATCATCATCATCCGAGGATCACCAGTGCGCTGAAGTGGACATTGGATGCGGTATCAAAGTGACAACTTGTATTAGTGTGAGTGAGTGACATAAAACTGTGAGTACATTTTACCTTTTATAACGTAGTGAATCAATCAAGAAATAACTTAGTGCAATTTATCGTAAAATTTGGAACTTAGAAAAAATTCAGTTAACTTTGCATGGACTTAGAATAATTTACAAAAAAACGACGAGACGGGGAATCCATGCCCGATTTTACATAGACTGTGAACGTTCTTCAAACACTTAGAAAATTTCGATGATAAAATTTGTGGACTTGTAATATTTTTCGATACTGAAAGTTTACTTACTCTGGAACTTGTGTGCTGTGGTGTGAAACAAACGATTCTTATAGAAAACATATTTTTTAAACATAACTAAGATGGAGTCACGTATCTGTGTTCAAAGCGACCTATTTGACAGAATAAAAAAGGCTAGATCAAACTTTAAAAAATCACCGAAAGAGCGACTAATTTCACAGTCGTATCTTAAGACGAGATTAGAGACTTTGAACGAACTATGGAGCCAATTTACTTTAACACACACCCAACTTGTACAAGATTCGGATAGAGAGGAACTAAAGGCTTCCGAGTATATGACGTCTGATGCTTACCAAAACTGTGAGGAGTTATACACGGAGTACAAATATGAGCTGAGGGAAAGAATTGCTGTTCTTGAAGGAAAAGCGGATGGCTGTAAACAAAAACAGTCTGGTCAGAGTGTCACTGCGAAAGAACAGAGTTTGAAGTTGCCCAAAATATCCATACCTTCGTTCTCAGGAAAGTACGCCGAATGGACAAGTTTCAAAGACCTATTTGTATCTTTAGTAGACAATAACAAGGCACTAGAGGACGTACAAAAGTTACACTATTTAAAGAGCCTTCTAACTGGTGAAGCCGAACAACTTTTGCGTCATATACCAATTACAAATGAAAATTATGAACAGTGTTGGAAACAATTAAAAGAGAGATATGACAATAAACGTTACCTGTCTAACTGTATTTTGAAGAAGTTCATGAGTCAGAAAAACATTACAATAGAGTCTGCAGCCGCACTAAGGGAACTATTGGACAACACAAACGAATGTCTTCATGCGTTAAATAATCTAGGCATAGATGTAAGCACATGGGATGTAATCGTAATTTATATTCTTTGTTTAAAGTTGGATAATGAATCTAGGAAGCAATGGGAATTAAAAATCAATGAGTCTACTAATGACTTACCCACACTTAAGACATTCAAAACTTTTTTGAATGTAAGATCTCGCGCCCTAGAATTCATGGATCCAAAGATGTCAAGAAACACTGTACCTCAAAAACAAAATGTTACTCAAATGAATCCAAAAGTTCATCATGTCACCACTACATTAACTTGTATTTATTGTACTGAAAACCATCGTCTGTTCAATTGTAAAAAGTTTGCGAAAGACGATACTGATGTTCGACGTAATTTCGTGCAATCCAACAATCTATGTTTCAATTGTTTAACTCTTGGTCACTCTGCTTTTTCATGCCGTCAATCCACTAGGTGTCGTATATGCAAAAAGAAACATCACTCACTGCTGCACCCCAAAAACGAAGTTCACTCAACTGATTCTTCTGCGTCAGCTGAGAACGGTGTTGTAGTAGCAACATCGTCAGTGTCAGACACACCGCAAGAAGCTACAAACCAAGTCACAACTTGTTTTGCGACTACAAGCGAGCAAGTATTACTCGCTACAGCATTAGTTAATGCTAAAGACAAAACGAATGGTTTTGTTACTCTGAGATGCTTGGTCGATCAGGGATCTCAAGCATCACTCATCACGGAATCTGCCGTACAACTTCTCGGGCTAAAGAAAGTACAACACAAAAGTTGTATCATGGGATTGGGAAGTGAACAGGATCACTCTATTGCCTCCAAAGCGAGGGTTCTCTTCAGATCCAGTCACTTCACGATAACTTTAGTTGTAGCATTCAAGCATTTGTACTGCCCAAGCTCACCTCAGTTCTCCCTGAAAAAAGGGTCGTGATTGAGTTATGGTCCGAGTTTGCAGATATTACTTTGGCAGATCCGTCGTTTGGGAATCCAAATAAAATTGATTTGCTCCTCGGAGCAGACGTATACGGCCAGATTTTAATGGAAGGCATAATCAAGGGTCCACCCGGTGCACCAGTTGCCCAAAATACCAAACTGGGTTGGATTCTATCTGGACCTATACAAACATCCAAGTCGTCAGCCAGTACCATTAGGTGCAATCACGTTCACTACAGCAATGACAACGATTTCCTGAAGAAGTTTTGGGAGTTGGAGTCAGATCCAGTAGTTGCTGATGCTAAACCTGCATTCAGTGAAGAAGAAGAAAGATGTGAACAGATATTCACAGCAACTACCAAAAGAGACAGAGCTGGACGCTATATTGTTAGTTTACCATTCAAAACCGAAGATCCTCGTTGTAAAGATGGCGATACAAAGGCTATAGCCCAAAAAAGATTTCATCAGCTTGAGAAGAGACTCGCTAACGACAGTAATCTGAAACAACAGTACACGAATGTTATAAACGAATACCTCGAATTGGGACACATGGAGATCATACCCGAAAATCAGCGTAATAAACCAGAAGTTGTTTACTTACCTCACCATCCTGTAGTTCGGGAGGACAAAGATACCACCAAACTCCGTGTTGTCTTCGATGCTTCGTCGCGTGGGTCCAATGGCGTGTCGTTGAACGACGACTTATTGGTTGGTCCAACTCTTCAAAATGATCTACGTCATATCATCATGCGTTGGCGTGATTATCCTATCTGCTTAGTAGCAGATATTGTCAAGATGTATCGACAGATACTTGTAGATCACAAAGACGTCGACTTCCAACGTCTGCTGTGGCGTAAAAATCCCCATGAAGAAATGCAACATCTGAGATTATTGCGGGTTACCTTCGGTACAGCTTCGGCGCCATACTTGGCAGTTCGAAGTCTACATCAACTGGCATATGACGATGGTAAAGATTATCCGCTGGCTACTGAAAGAGTTCTAAAGGAATTCTACATGGATGATCTAATGACGGGTTGCAAATCTGTAGAAGAAGGAAGACAAATTTATACAGAACTGACAGAATTACTGAAGGGAGGAGGATTAGAACTTCAAAAATGGAGTAGTAATAATGAGGAATTATTAAAAGAAATAAACATGGAAGATCAAACAATCAAAGGGAAACTAAAACTAGATACGGTGATGAAAATACTGGGACTTACCTGGAACCGACGAACCGACGAGTTTGAGT
Source organism: Pectinophora gossypiella (assembly GCF_024362695.1). NCBI lineage: Eukaryota > Metazoa > Arthropoda > Insecta > Lepidoptera > Gelechiidae > Pectinophora > Pectinophora gossypiella. The sequence continues at coordinate 15,051,714 of NC_065420.1, read as the reverse complement.
ACGCAGTGCAGCTTCCACCCCTGAAGACACCTGTAACTAAAAGAAGAGTGTTATCGGATATATCACGGTTGTTTGATCCTCTTGGATGGTTAGCGCCAGTAATAATCTCAGCCAAGATTTTCATACAGAAATTGTGGCTATCGGGAATTGAGTGGGATGATGAGCTTCCACCTCAATTACTGAAGGACTGGTTAACTTACCGAAATAACTTGAATCAACTTACCACCTTTAGACTTCCACGATGGATCCATACTAGCGACGATGATGTTGTTCGCGAACTGCACGGATTTAGCGACGCATCTAATGATGCCTATGCTGCGGTTGTCTTTTTACGAGTTGTAGATAATTATGGCCACGTACATGTCACACTGATCACTTCGAAAACCAAAGTGGCCCCAATTAAGCAAATATCGATTCCAAGATTGGAATTGTGTGGAGCAGTCCTGTTAACGCGATTGCTAATTGAAGTTGCCAAGGTAATGGGATTGGATAAATCACAAGCTCGCGCTTGGACGGACTCGTCTGTAGTTCTTGCCTGGCTGAACAGTCGACCCAACAGATGGAAGACTTATGTTGCAAACCGTGTGTCTGAAATTGTAACATCATTAGATCCTGGACAGTGGTCACATGTATCGACGAAAGATAATCCTGCAGATTGCGCGTCCCGTGGGTCAAAAGATCTTGAAGGTGAAACACTATGGAGAGAAGGTCCATCCTGGCTGAAAGAAAAGGAAATCAAGTATAAAAAGGGAGTTGTGAAAGAAACACAATTGGAAGCAAAGGAAAGTAAGGTTTGTTTAGTAAATACTTACACCAGTGAAGATAAAAATTCACTTGAAGAGCTCGTAGAAAGGTGCTCATCATTTAGAAAACTCATCCGTGTTGTGGCTCTCTGCAAAAGATTTGGAAAATTAATTAGAAAAGAAAAAGTTAGTCCTTGGGTAGAAAGTTTAGAAATTCAAGAAAGTTTAAAGATATGTATAAAGATAAATCAAGATAAATACTTCCACGAAGAGCTGCAAAACCTGAAAGAAAAAAGAAACATTAGTAAAAAAAGTATACTTACCTCGTTGAATCCTTTCGTTGACGAAGACGGAATCTTGAGAGTCGGCGGCAGGCTGATGCATGCTCAAATCAGTGAAGAGATGAAGCATCCCGTAGTTATCCCGAAGAAATCTCATTTCACTGATTTGCTTGTCGCTAATGCTCATGAAAGGACTTTGCATGGCGGTCCCCAGTTGATGCTTAACTATTTACGTACCAAGTTTTGGATAGTTGGAGCGAAACAGTTGGTCAAAACTTATGTTAAGAAATGCATCCACTGTATTCGTTATTCTGCTCGCGTTAAGCATCAGCTCATGGGACAACTGCCATCATCAAGGGTTACTGTTTGTCGACCTTTCTTCAAGAGTGGGGTTGACTATGCAGGACCCATCCAGATTAGAACTTCCAAAGGACGAGGTAACCGCTCTTATAAAGGATATATATGCCTCTTCATATGTATGACCACGCGTGCCATTCACCTGGAGCTTGTAAGCGACCTAACAGTGCAAGGCTTCATGGCCGCCTTTAGACGTTTTGTTGCTCGTCGTGGTCACTGTGCAGAGCTATGGAGCGACAATGGCACAAACTTTGTGGGTTCTGCACGCGAATTAAAATCGCTGTTCAATGAGGAGAAGTCGAGTTTGGCCACGGAGATTGCCTCAATACTTGCCAACAACAACACCAACTGGCATTTCATTCCGCCCCGCGCTCCAAACTTTGGAGGATTATGGGAGGCCGGCGTGAAATCCACCAAATATCACCTCAAGCGTGTAATCGGCAATTCCACCTTGACCTTCGAAGAACTGACAACCATTTTGTCTCAAATTGAGGCTTGCCTTAACTCGAGACCGATATCAAAAATTAGTGAAACGCCAGGTGATCCGGCTCCACTCACACCAGGCCATTTTCTAGTTGGAGAACCTCTGGTGTTGGCGCCAGATGTTAGCTATCAGGACTCTAATATTAGTAGTCTCCGAAGGTGGCAACTTACCCAGAGAATGACACAGGACTTTTGGCGACGCTGGTCGCGTGAATACTTAACCCAATTTCACCATCGCTACAAATGGAATCATAAAAGCCCTGATGAACCACAAATAGGAGATGTAGTGTTAGTCATGGAAGATGATTTGCCGCCTTCTAAGTGGTTGTACGGAATAATAATTGAGAAACATGCTGGATTGGACGGAATTACGCGAGTAGTTTCTCTGAGAAGCAAGGGGCACCTTTTTAAACGACCCGTTTCAAAACTGTGCTTTTTGCCTGTCACTTGATAGTTAAGTTTTTATTTTTTATCTTTATCTAGTTACCTAAGTGTTGGATGCAACTAAATGTTTTAACATTGTTTTATATTATTGGAATTGTTTTATGTTTGTTTTTAGAATTAGTGAAAAATTCACTATTTTTCGTTCTGTTTCATTTAGTAATAACATTGTCCACATTGTTAGTAAAGTCTATATTGTTCTTTATATTATTTATGAAGGTCATTATCTTTCTCACCAAGTAATTAGTGACTCTTGTTGTGTTTTCATGTTTTAAAGTTTTATCATGGTGGGCGGAATTAAGGAAAATTTATGATTTGTCCTTGGTGGGCGGAATGTTTAACCGCATCATACGCGTATACGCGGTGCAATGTATTGTTTTTAAAATCCGCTAGATGTCGCTGTACCGATTACTACATTTTCTGCATCGCGGTGTCAAGATTTACCGGCAATATTATGACCTTCCGTTTCCATTGTTTTTTTTGTACCATCTGTAAGAAATACACACTTCAAGTAAATTGCGGTTGTATTATTTTTGGGATCAGCTTGTTCATGTATATTTGATCGATTCATGAAGGTTGGTGGAAGGAGTCGACAGCATTCTTAGGCCAAACTTACAACGTAGTTGTAAAATTTATTCCAATGTATTGACTTTGGCTGGCAACTCCAAGAAAACTGTATATTTGATCGATACATGAAGGTTGTTGGAAGGAGTCGACAGCATTATTAGACCAAATTTACAACGTAGTTGTAAAATTTATTCCAATGTATTGACTTTGGCTGGCAACTCCAAGAAAACTGTATATTTGATCGATTCATGAAGGTTGTTGGAAGGAGTCGACAGCATTCTTAGACCAAACTTACTACTAAGGGGTAAAATTTATGCAAATGTATTGCCTTTGAGTGGCAACTCTTATAAAACTGTATATTTGATCGATTCATGAAGGTTGGTGAAAGGAGTCGACAGCATTCTTAGGCCAAACTTACAACGTAGTTGTAAAATTTATTCCAATGTATTGACTTTGGCTGGCAACTCCAAGAAAACTGTATATTTGATCGATTCATGAAGGTTGGTGGAAGGAGTCGACAGCATTCTTAGGCCAAACTTACAACGTAGTTGTAAAATTTATTCCAATGTATTGACTTTGGCTGGCAACTCCAAGAAAACTGTATATTTGATCGATTCATGAAGGTTGTTGGAAGGAGTCGACAGCATTCTTAGACCAAACTTACTACTAAGGGGTAAAATTTATGCAAATGTATTGACTTTGAGTAGCAACGCTTAGAAAACTGTATATTTCATCGATTCATGAAGGTTGTTGGAAGGAGTCGACAGCATTCTTAGGCCAAACATACTACTTAGGGGTAAAATTTATGCAAATGTATTGCCTTTGAGTGGCAACTCTTATAAAACTGTATATTTGATCGATTCATGAAGGTTGTTGGAAGGAGTCGACAGCATTCTTAGACTAAACTTACTATTTAGGGGTAAAATTTATGCAAATGTATTGCCTTTGAGTGGCAACTCTTATAAAACTGTATATTTGATCGATTCATGAAGGTTGGTGAAAGGAGTCGACAGCATTCTTAGGCCAAACTTACAACTTAGTGGTAAAATTTATTCCAATATATTGATTTTGAGAGGCATCGCTTAAAAAACTGCAGAATTGATCGATTCATGAAGGTTGTTGAATGAAGGCGACAGCATTCTTAGGCCAAAATTACAACGTAGTGGTAAAATTTATTCCAATGTATTGACTTTGGCTGGCAACTCCAAGAAAACTGTATATTTGATCGATTCATGAAGGTTGTTGGAAGGAGTCGACAGCATTCTTAGACCAAACTTACTACTAAGGGGTAAAATTTATGGAAATGTATTGCCTTTGAGTGGCAACTCTTATAAAACTGTATATTTGATCGATTCATAAAGGTTGGTGAAAGGAGTCGACAGCATTCTTAGACCAAACTTACTACTAAGGGGTAAAATTTATGCAAATGTATTGCCTTTGAGTGGCAACTCTTATAAAACTGTATATTTGAACGATTCATAAAGGTTGGTGAAAGGAGTCGACAGCATTCTTAGGCCAAACTTACGACTCAAGGGTAAAATTAATGCAAATGTATTGACTTTGAGTAGCAACGCTTAGAAAACTGTATATTTCAACGATTCATGAAGGTTAGTGGAAGGAGTCGACAGCATTCTTAGGCCAAACTTACAACGTAGTTGTAAAATTTATTCCAATGTATTGACTTTGGCTGGCAACTCCAAGAAAACTGTATATTTGATCGATTCATGAAGGTTGTTGGAAGGAGTCGACAGCATTCTTAGGCCAAACTTACTATTTAGGGGTAAAATTTATGCAAATGTATTGCCTTTAAGTGGCAACTCTTATAAAACTGTATATTTGATCGATTCATGAAGGTTGTTGGAAGGAGTCGACAGCATTCTTAGGCCAAACTTACTATTTAGGGGTAAAATTTATGCAAATGTATTGCCTTTAAGTGGCAACTCTTATAAAACTGTATATTTGATCGATTCATCAAGGTTGGTGAAAGGATTCGACAGCATTCTTAGGCCAAACTTACAACGTAGTGGTAAAATTTATTCCAATGTATTGACTTTGGCTGGCAACTCCAAGAAAACTGTATATTTGATCGATTCATGAAGGTTGTTGGAAGGAGTCGACAGCATTCTTAGACCAAACTTACTACTAAGGGGTAAAATTTATGCAAATGTATTGCCTTTGAGTGGCAACTCTTATAAAACTGTATATTTGATCGATTCATAAAGGTTGGTAAAAGGAGTCGACAGCATTCTTAGGCCAAACTTACGACTCAAGGGTAAAATTAATGCAAATGTATTGACTTTGAGTAGCAACGCTTAGAAAACTGTATATTTCATCGATTAATAAAGGTTGTTGAATGGAGGCAACAGCATTCTTAGGCCAAACTTAATATTTAGGAGTAAAAATGATGCAAATGTTTTGACTTTGAGTGGCAACTCCTAGAAAACTGTATATTTGATCGATTCATGAAGGTTGGTGGAAGGAGTTGACAGCATTCTTAGGCCAAACTTACAACGTAGTTGTAAAATTTATTCCAATGTATTGACTTTGGCTGGCAACTCCAGGAAAACTGTAAATTTCATCGATTCATGAAGGTTGTTGGAAGGAGTCGACAGCATTCTTAGGCCAAACTTACAACGTAGTGGTAAAATTTATTCCAATGTATTGACTTTGGCTGGCAACTCCAAGAAAACTGTATATTTGATCGATTCATGAAGGTTGGTGAAAGGAGTCGACAGCATTCTTAGACCAAACTTACTACTTAGGGGTAAAATTTATGCAAATGTATTGCCTTTGAGTAGCAACTCTTATAAAACTGTATATTTGATCGATTCATAAAGGTTGGTGAAAGGAGTCGACAGCATTCTTAGGCCAAACTTACGACTCAAGGGTAAAATAAATGCAAATGTATTGACTTTGAGTAGCAACGCTTAGAAAACTGTATATTTCATCGATTCATGAAGGTTAGTGAAAGGAGTCGACAGCATTCTTAGGCTAAAATTACTATTTAGGGGTAAAATTTATGCAAATGTATTGCCTTTGAGTGGCAACTCTTATAAAACTGTATATTTGATCGATTCATAAAGGTTGGTGAAAGGAGTCGACAGCATTCTTAGGCCAAACTTACGACTCAAGGGTAAAATTAATGCAAATGTATTGACTTGGAGTAGCAACGCTTAGAAAACTGTATATTTCATCGATTAATGAAGGTTGTTGAATGGAGGCAACAGCATTCTTAGGCCAAACTTAATATTAAGGAGTAAAAATGATGCAAATGTTTTGACTTTGAGTGGCAACTCCTAGAAAACTGTATATTTAATCGATTCATGAAGGTTGGTGGAAGGAGTTGACAGCATTCTTAGGCCAAACTTACAACGTAGTTGTAAAATTTATTCCAATGTATTGACTTTGGCTGGCAACTCCAAGAAAACTGTATATTTGATCGATTCATGAAGGTTGTTGGAAGGAGTTGACAGCATTCTTAGACCAAACTTACTACTAAGGGGTAAAATTTATGCAAATGTATTGCCTTTGAGTGGCAACTCTTATAAAACTGTATATTTGATCGATTCATAAAGGTTGGTGAAAGGAGTCGACAGCATTCTTAGGCCAAACTTACGACTCAAGGGTAAAATAAATGCAAATGTATTGACTTTGAGTAGCAACGCTTAGAAAACTGTATATTTCATCGATTCATGAAGGTTAGTGAAAGGAGTCGACAGCATTCTTAGGCTAAAATTACTATTTAGGGGTAAAATTTATGCAAATGTATTGCCTTTGAGTGGCAACTCTTATAAAACTGTATATTTGATCGATTCATAAAGGTTGGTGAAAGGAGTCGACAGCATTCTTAGGCCAAACTTACGACTCAAGGGTAAAATTAATGCAAATGTATTGACTTGGAGTAGCAACGCTTAGAAAACTGTATATTTCATCGATTAATGAAGGTTGTTGAATGGAGGCAACAGCATTCTTAGGCCAAACTTAATATTTAGGAGTAAAAATGATGCAAATGTTTTGACTTTGAGTGGCAACTCCTAGAAAACTGTATATTTAATCGATTCATGAAGGTTGGTGGAAGGAGTTGACAGCATTCTTAGGCCAAACTTACAACGTAGTTGTAAAATTTATTCCAATGTATTGACTTTGGCTGGCAACTCCAAGAAAACTGTATATTTGATCGATTCATGAAGGTTGTTGGAAGGAGTCGACAGCATTCATAGACCAAACTTACTACTAAGGGGTAAAATTTATGCAAATGTATTGCCTTTGAGTGGCAACTCTTATAAAACTGTATATTTGATCGATTCATAAAGGTTGGTAAAAGGAGTCGACAGCATTCTTAGGCCAAACTTACGACTCAAGGGTAAAATTAATGCAAATGTATTGACTTTGAGTAGCAACGCTTAGAAAACTGTATATTTCATCGATTAATAAAGGTTGTTGAATGGAGGCAACAGCATTCTTAGGCCAAACTAAATATTTAGGAGTAAAAATGATGCAAATGTTTTGACTTTGAGTGGCAACTCCTAGAAAACTGTATATTTGATCGATTCATGAAGGTTGGTGGAAGGAGTTGACAGCATTCTTAGGCTAAACTTACAACGTAGTTGTAAAATTTATTCCAATGTATTGACTTTGGCTGGCAACTCCAAGAAAACTGTATATTTGATCGATTCATGAAGGTTGTTGGAAGGAGTCGACAGCATTCTTAGGCCAAACTTACTATTTAGGGGTAAAATTTATGCAAATGTATTGCCTTTGAGTGGCAACTCTTATAAAACTGTATATTTGATCGATTCATAAAGGTTGGTGAAAGGAGTCGACAGCATTCTTAGGCCAAACTTACGACTCAAGGGTAAAATTAATGCAAATGTATTGACTTTGAGTAGCAACGCTTAGAAAACTGTATATTTCATCGATTAATAAAGGTTGTTGAATGGAGGCAACAGCATTCTTAGGCCAAACTAAATATTTAGGAGTAAAAATGATGCAAATGTTTTGACTTTGAGTGGCAACTCCTAGAAAACTGTATATTTGATCGATTCATGAAGGTTGTTGGAAGGAGTCGACAGCATTCTTAGGCCAAACTTACTATTTAGGGGTAAAATTTATGCAAATGTATTGCCTTTAAGTGGCAACTCTTATAAAACTGTATATTTGATCGATTCATCAAGGTTGGTGAAAGGAGTCGACAGCATTCTTAGGCCAAACTTACAACGTAGTGGTAAAATTTATTCCAATGTATTGACTTTGGCTGGCAACTCCAAGAAAACTGTATATTTGATCGATTCATGAAGGTTGTTGGAAGGAGTTGACAGCATTCTTAGACCAAACTTACTACTAAGGGGTAAAATTTATGCAAATGTATTGCCTTTGAGTGGCAACTCTTATAAAACTGTATATTTGATCGATTCATAAAGGTTGGTGAAAGGAGTCGACAGCATTCTTAGGCCAAACTTACGACTCAAGGGTAAAATTAATGCAAATGTATTGACTTTGAGTAGCAACGCTTAGAAAACTGTATATTTCATCGATTAATAAAGTTTGTTGAATGGAGGCAACAGCATTCTTAGGCCAAACTAAATATTTAGGAGTAAAAATGATGCAAATGTTTTGACTTTGAGTGGCAACTCCTAGAAAACTGTATATTTGATCGATTCATGAAGGTTGGTGGAAGGAGTTGACAGCATTCTTAGGCCAAACTTACAACGTAGTTGTAAAATTTATTCCAATGTATTGACTTTGGCTGGCAACTCCAAGAAAACTGTAAATTTCATCGATTCATGAAGGTTGTTGGAAGGAGTCGACAGCATTCTTAGGCCAAACTTACAACGTAGTGGTAAAATTTATTCCAATGTATTGACTTTGGCTGGCAACTCCAAGAAAACTGTATATTTGATCGATTCATGAAGGTTGTTGGAAGGAGTCGACAGCATTCTTAGGCCAAACTTACTACTAAGGGGTAAAATTTATGCAAATGTATTGCCTTTGAGTGGCAACTCTTATAAAACTGTATATTTGATCGATTCATAAAGGTTGGTGAAAGGAGTCGACAGCATTCTTAGGCCAAACTTACGACTCAAGGGTAAAATTAATGCAAATGTATTGACTTTGAGTAGCAACGCTTAGAAAACTGTATATTTCATCGATTAATAAAGGTTGTTGAATGAAGGCAACAGCATTCTTAGGCCAAACTAAATATTTAGGAGTAAAAATGATGCAAATGTTTTGACTTTGAGTGGCAACTCCTAGAAAACTGTATATTTGATCGATTCATGAAGGTTGGTGGAAGGAGTTGACAGCATTCTTAGGCTAAACTTACAACGTAGTTGTAAAATTTATTCCAATGTATTGACTTTGGCTGGCAACTCCAAGAAAACTGTATATTTGATCGATTCATGAAGGTTGTTGGAAGGAGTCGACAGCATTCTTAGGCCAAACTTACTATTTAGGGGTAAAATTTATGCAAATGTATTGCCTTTGAGTGGCAACTCTTATAAAACTGTATATTTGATCGATTCATAAAGGTTGGTGAAAGGAGTCGACAGCATTCTTAGGCCAAACTTACGACTCAAGGGTAAAATTAATGCAAATGTATTGACTTTGAGTAGCAACGCTTAGAAAACTGTATATTTCATCGATTAATAAAGGTTGTTGAATGGAGGCAACAGCATTCTTAGGCCAAACTAAATATTTAGGAGTAAAAATGATGCAAATGTTTTGACTTTGAGTGGCAACTCCTAGAAAACTGTATATTTGATCGATTCATGAAGGTTGTTGGAAGGAGTCGACAGCATTCTTAGGCCAAACTTACTATTTAGGGGTAAAATTTATGCAAATGTATTGCCTTTAAGTGGCAACTCTTATAAAACTGTATATTTGATCGATTCATCAAGGTTGGTGAAAGGAGTCGACAGCATTCTTAGGCCAAACTTACAACGTAGTGGTAAAATTTATTCCAATGTATTGACTTTGGCTGGCAACTCCAAGAAAACTGTATATTTGATCGATTCATGAAGGTTGTTGGAAGGAGTTGACAGCATTCTTAGACCAAACTTACTACTAAGGGGTAAAATTTATGCAAATGTATTGCCTTTGAGTGGCAACTCTTATAAAACTGTATATTTGATCGATTCATAAAGGTTGGTGAAAGGAGTCGACAGCATTCTTAGGCCAAACTTACGACTCAAGGGTAAAATTAATGCAAATGTATTGACTTTGAGTAGCAACGCTTAGAAAACTGTATATTTCATCGATTAATAAAGGTTGTTGAATGGAGGCAACAGCATTCTTAGGCCAAACTAAATATTTAGGAGTAAAAATGATGCAAATGTTTTGACTTTGAGTGGCAACTCCTAGAAAACTGTATATTTGATCGATTCATGAAGGTTGGTGGAAGGAGTTGACAGCATTCTTAGGCCAAACTTACAACGTAGTTGTAAAATTTATTCCAATGTATTGACTTTGGCTGGCAACTCCAAGAAAACTGTAAATTTCATCGATTCATGAAGGTTGTTGGAAGGAGTCGACAGCATTCTTAGGCCAAACTTACAACGTAGTGGTAAAATTTATTCCAATGTATTGACTTTGGCTGGCAACTCCAAGAAAACTGTATATTTGATCGATTCATGAAGGTTGTTGGAAGGAGTCGACAGCATTCTTAGACCAAACTTACTACTAAGAGGTAAAATTTATGCAAATGTATTGCCTTTGAGTAGCAACTCTTATAAAACTGTATATTTGATCGATTCATAAAGGTTGGTGAAAGGAGTCGACAGCATTCTTAGGCCAAACTTACGACTCAAGGGTAAAATTAATGCAAATGTATTGACTTTGAGTAGCAACGCTTAGAAAACTGTATATTTCATCGATTCATGAAGGTTAGTGAAAGGATTCGACAGCATTCTTAGGCTAAACTTACAACGTAGTTGTAAAATTTATTCCAATGTATTGACTTTGGCTGGCAACTCCAAGAAAACTGTATATTTGATCGATTCATGAAGGTTGTTGGAAGGAGTCGACAGCATTCTTAGGCCAAACTTACTATTTAGGGGTAAAATTTATGCAAATGTATTGCCTTTAAGTGGCAACTCTTATAAAACTGTATATTTGATCGATTCATGAAGGTTGTTGGAAGGAGTCGACAGCATTCTTAGGCCAAACTTACTATTTAGGGGTAAAATTTATGCAAATGTATTGCCTTTAAGTGGCAACTCTTATAAAACTGTATATTTGATCGATTCATCAAGGTTGGTGAAAGGAGTCGACAGCATTCTTAGGCCAAACTTACAACGTAGTGGTAAAATTTATTCCAATGTATTGACTTTGGCTGGCAACTCCAAGAAAACTGTATATTTGATCGATTCATGAAGGTTGTTGGAAGGAGTCGACAGCATTCTTAGACCAAACTTACTACTAAGGGGTAAAATTTATGCAAATGTATTGCCTTTGAGTGGCAACTCTTATAAAACTGTATATTTGATCGATTCATAAAGGTTGGTGAAAGGAGTCGACAGCATTCTTAGGCCAAACTTACGACTCAAGGGTAAAATTAATGCAAATGTATTGACTTTGAGTAGCAACGCTTAGAAAACTGTATATTTCATCGATTAATAAAGGTTGTTGAATGGAGGCAACAGCATTCTTAGGCCAAACTTACTATTTAGGGGTAAAATTTATGCAACTGTATTGCCTTTAAGTGGCAACTCTTATAAAACTGTATATTTGATCGATTCATGAAGGTTGTTGGAAGGAGTCGACAGCATTCTTAGGCCAAACTTACTATTTAGGGGTAAAATTTATGCAAATGTATTGCCTTTAAGTGGCAACTCTTATAAAACTGTATATTTGATCGATTCATCAAGGTTGGTGAAAGGAGTCGACAGCATTCTTAGGCCAAACTTACAACGTAGTGGTAAAATTTATTCCAATGTATTGACTTTGGCTGGCAACTCCAAGAAAACTGTATATTTGATCGATTCATGAAGGTTGTTGGAAGGAGTCGACAGCATTCTTAGACCAAACTTACTACTAAGGGGTAAAATTTATGCAAATGTATTGCCTTTGAGTGGCAACTCTTATAAAACTGTATATTTGATCGATTCATAAAGGTTGGTGAAAGGAGTCGACAGCATTCTTAGGCCAAACTTACGACTCAAGGGTAAAATTAATGCAAATGTATTGACTTTGAGTAGCAACGCTTAGAAAACTGTATATTTCATCGATTAATAAAGGTTGTTGAATGGAGGCAACAGCATTCTTAGGCCAAACTAAATATTTAGGAGTAAAAATGATGCAAATGTTTTGACTTTGAGTGGCAACTCCTAGAAAACTGTATATTTGATCGATTCATGAAGGTTGGTGGAAGGAGTTGACAGCATTCTTAGGCTAAACTTACAACGTAGTTGTAAAATTTATTCCAATGTATTGACTTTGGCTGGCAACTCCAAGAAAACTGTATATTTGATCGATTCATGAAGGTTGTTGGAAGGAGTCGACAGCATTCTTAGGCCAAACTTACTATTTAGGGGTAAAATTTATGCAAATGTATTGCCTTTAAGTGGCAACTCTTATAAAACTGTATATTTGATCGATTCATGAAGGTTGTTGGAAGGAGTCGACAGCATTCTTAGGCCAAACTTACTATTTAGGGGTAAAATTTATGCAAATGTATTGCCTTTAAGTGGCAACTCTTATAAAACTGTATATTTGATCGATTCATCAAGGTTGGTGAAAGGAGTCGACAGCATTCTTAGGCCAAACTTACAACGTAGTGGTAAAATTTATTCCAATGTATTGACTTTGGCTGGCAACTCCAAGAAAACTGTATATTTGATCGATTCATGAAGGTTGTTGGAAGGAGTCGACAGCATTCTTAGACCAAACTTACTACTAAGGGGTAAAATTTATGCAAATGTATTGCCTTTGAGTGGCAACTCTTATAAAACTGTATATTTGATCGATTCATGAAGGTTGGTGAAAGGAGTCGACAGCATTCTTAGGCCAAACTTACGACTCAAGGGTAAAATTAATGCAAATGTATTGACTTTGAATAGCAACGCCTAGAAAACTGTATATTTCATCCATTCATGAAGGTTAGTGGAAGGAGTCGACAGCATTCTTAGGCCAAACTTACAACGTAGTTGTAAAATTTATTCCAATGTATTGACTTTGGCTGGCAACTCCAAGAAAACTGTATATTTGATCGATTCATGAAGGTTGTTGGAAGGAGTCGACAGCATTCTTAGACCAAACTTACTACTAAAGGGTAAAATTTATGCAAATGTATTGACTTTGAGTAGCAACGCTTAGAAAACTGTATATTTCATCGATTCATGAAGGTTAGTGGAAGGAGTCGACAGCATTCTTAGGCCAAACTTACAACGTAGTTGTAAAATTTATTCCAATGTATTGACTTTGGCTGGCAACTCCAAGAAAACTGTATATTTGATCGATTCATGAAGGTTGTTGGAAGGAGTCGACAGCATTCTTAGGCCAAACTTACGACTCAAGGGTAAAATTAATGCAAATGTATTGACTTTGAATAGCAACGCTTAGAAAACTGTATATTTCATCGATTCATGAAGGTTAGTGGAAGGAGTCGACAGCATTCTTAGGCCAAACTTACAACGTAGTTGTAAAATTTATTCCAATGTATTGACTTTGGCTGGCAACTCCAAGAAAACTGTATATTTGATCGATTCATGAAGGTTGTTGGAAGGAGTCGACAGCATTCTTAGACCAAACTTACTACTAAAGGGTAAAATTTATGCAAATGTATTGCCTTTGAGTGGCAACTCTTATAAAACTGTATATTTGATCGATTCATCAAGGTTGGTGAAAGGAGTCGACAGCATTCTTAGGCCAAACTTACGACTCAAGGGTAAAATTAATGCAAATGTATTGACTTTGAGTAGCAACGCTTAGAAAACTGTATATTTCATCGATTCATGAAGGTTAGTGGAAGGAGTCGACAGCATTCTTAGGCCAAACTTACTATTTAGGGGTAAATTTTATGCAAATGTATTGCCTTTGAGTGGCAACTCTTATAAAACTGTATATTTGATCGATTAGTTAAACAGAAACAGAAACTTTACAAAAATGGTTATTATAAAGTTAGTTATTATTTAGATGATATGAATGCTTGGGATTAATTGTCTGAGAACTGATATTAGGCAGCTAAATTACTCAATTGTATAACAATATTTTATGTTTATTTATTTTTTAAAGAACGTCTAGAACCTTGTGCCGAGGTTTTTCTTGCAGCTTCTTTTCCCCGGCTATACAGGTTGTGAGAAGCTGCAGTAGTTTTAGGCGGATGAGACGTTCGTTATGTAAAAATTGACGATTCAAAGTGTAACTATGTTACCTACTGAATAAAGATGTTTTTATAATTTGAATTTGTTGTATCGCGGACCCGTTGCAACTGTTGGTATGCCGAAGCCTCAAAATGTTACCGTCCACGTTCTCAATAAAATCGGAAATAATCTCGATGTGTTCACATTATGTTCCATTCATACTGTATCTCTCGAGTCGGTCACGTACAGTCGGTAGCACATAACTACCTAACATACTTTTTAAAATGGACCTAGTGTATTTTTACCCGACTACGCTACAGCAAAAAGGAGGGTTATTTGACTGTTTAAAAAACTAAAAAGCGATTTAGTAAAATTCGCGCTCTGAGAAGTATGAAACAAAAAAAATATTTCTTGGAAATTCTTATCTACAAGCAAAAAAAATATTTGTCTATCTTATATCGAGTGAGATCCTTCAGCGCTCTCTATTTGTCCGGCCAAGTAAATAATACACAGATCTACATGAAGCCACACAAAACAGTTTTTTCACATGTGCAGACAGTTTCACAAGAAAAATCTGGTACTTTAAAAAAAAAAACAACAGTCATAGGCTCCCAGGCCTGAGAGCCGTCGGAATGCACATTAAATAGATTCGCTGGCCGCAGCAGACATAAAATATAATTTTATTGAATCACTTAACACTTGGAGTAGAGGTCATTATTTTTTATTGTGTAAACGTTTATTTACTAACATAAAAATTGAAGGGTTGGTAATCACCTCATTTAATTGAAGTGTTTCAAGATAATAATCTTATGCTCGCCACGGGAGTGCAAACACGGTACTGACTACTACACATACATATGCACATTACATACATAAAGCCATTATAGTTAACATTTTAGGATAAAAAAATATTTTGTATATTTTTCTGTAACTATAAACTAATGGCTGAAATAAATGATTATTATTATTCCATTTACAATAATTTGACTCTTGTTATAGGGGCATCGGCTATCTGCGAAAGTGTTAACTTGTTTATAACTGGTTGATGATACTGCTATATTATTTAGATAGAGTACTAATAAAAATAAATGTGTATGGAGCATGCTCCACCACGCCTCACTGTTTAAGCTAGTAGGCAACTCATTCGTCAGAGTGCCTAGAGTTTACTTGCCGCTCGATATCCTCAGACTTACACAATTTTTACAGGTGGTAAGGCAAACATGAAGAACCTATAATGTGAACACTGTCGTCTGTATTTATATTACTCATGTTTAAGCAAATGTCTTCACGCGAAATATAATTTAAACATTGCTTACAAAACTTAAGTTAAACGCTTATGTTTAGGTATACATGGCTCTTAAATATGATGAAATATCAAAAGCCTGCTAATTTGATAAAATTGTTCGTCAATATATCACGGTGGCAACCTTGAATAAATAATTCGATAAAATTGAGATATTGTAATTGGTTGGGCTTCAACCGTCATAAATTATATTAATGGGTATGGATAGGTACCACTTAAGTTTTAAAATTAAAATTCGCTATTTTTCACACGGTTGAGGAAACATAATTATAATCAACAAGATAATTAAAAGTTATTAAAAGTCGTAGTTCATTAAACGAATTAGTTTTATATTTTACCTACGCGTGGTAGGTAAGTAATTCAGTAATTTGATGTGAATATTGGTTTTTTTGGTCTCACATGTGTATGGTATTCATGTCTCGTAATAAACGAATGAAGCCTTAACTTCAACTTCAAAAACGTTGTAATAAAAATAGCGCTCACGTCCATTAAAATTATGTCGTTTAATAAAAAAATAAAAAGACAAACCAATTCGAGCACAGAGCTTGTAATCTAATGAAGTTTAACAACCCACGTAATGAGACAACTAGTTTATATCTTTATAAAATACGAGCTGTGGCTATTACGTAACACATTAATTAAAAAATAAAATAAAACGGTCTAGTTAAGGGCAATAATAGCCGCAGATAAAGGTCGCATCCCACACTCTCACTGCACATTAAGTTGTAGATACACGACACTCGGGTACGATCGCCACTAAAACATTTTGGATGTCGCTACTAATTTACTTCAATTTATATGTAGCCACGAAAACGGAGCTTAGAATATTTTAATGTTTCGAAAGCGAATAAAAATAAATAATCGAATGAGACTCAGTAATGGAAAGTTAGCGAGTTATAATATTTTTAAACAGGCCAAGTAAATAAATGTCACCTTTTATAAAAAATCTTTTTCATGTTTGAAGTACCTGTAAACTTAATTATAATCTTAGAGTAAAATTATTATTACTAAATACAAAGTTAATAAAATATATAACATAGTCAAATTCAAAAAGTATATAATTATAATTAAGTTTACAGGTACTTCAAACATGAAAAATATTTTTTATAAAAGGTGACATTTATTTAAATTCAAAAATCGAACAAAAAGTAAATAAATTAGGTTATCTCAGAAAATATCGTGGAATACCTAATATTACGCTTAGACCACATCTATTTGAGGTAAGGAAGGCTAAACCGTTCGAATATTTACATCACTAATTTAAGAGCCACTCACTTGTCGGTGTATTCTCCATTCTTCTCTATCAAAGGCCAATTCTTTCACTTATTTATAAGACACGACTCTTCTTCCCTTTCACCTTCCTCTCTTTCCTTGTAGTTTCCCTTTTATGATGTTAGTTCGATTAGAAGTACAACACTACTAATGTAATAAATCCGTTTCTCTTCTAAAGTTCTCCGTTTGTAGTTTGTCAAATCCGCTGATTTCGGAGCTCTACGCAACCTGCCTCTGAAGGAATCTATCAGCGACCGACCGGGCGTCGAACACACGTCCTCCTGAGTGGCTGCTAATGAAACCCATTACTGTTATCACAGTCGGGTCACCACCATTTATTTATTGGCTTGGAGACATTTATGCGTTTTTTGTCGCAGGTGAAGAAATAAAATAAAGCTCTCTATTTATTTATGGCTGATTATGTTTTTCAAAAAGTACCACCGAAATACATGAAATTTCCGTGGCGACAAATATATCACATACTTATAAGGTAGGAAACTAATTTGGTCACCATCACACTGCTGAATAACCACCTACACAAATACAATTCGAAAAAATAATTTAGTGGAAATATCAATTACTTACCTCTTTCCCTTCGCCTAGCATTCCTAAATTGAAACACGTTTGAAAATTAATTCCAAGTAAATTGATATCATTACTCCGACCAGGCAGCACATTTTTGTTTATAATAAATAAATAAACTCCAATACGTCTTGTGTCGTGTCCACCGGCCGTTACCACCACAGCGCCGCGGTGCGGGTACCAACATTAATATAATATACAGCCTTCTAGCGGATACTCTCAGATAACATAATCGAATATGATGTGAATTACTTAGTCCACTCGTAAATCCACACAAATGTTTATTCATAATTCTAAAATTAAAATTACGAAGTTAAAACCATTAATATGAATGTTTATCTTACGCCTGACCGTTTAGATTACAATTAATAAAACACGAAGAAAATGTTGTGCTTCTAAAATATTGGATTAAAATTCACTTTGAAACCAAGATATTGATTTTATATTTAATGTAACGCGTCGAAGTTTACTAATAAATGATTATTATTTATTTATTAAAGGTCACCAACAGAGTTAACAACGAGTCTCTTACAGTAAAGATCTTCATAAAATGGCATAGTAATTGTTACCCTAATTATAGGTAGGTAGGTTATTACGTGCATAGCGGTGAAGGAAAACATCATTAGGAAATCCACATTACCGATAAATGCGTTTCGAAGGTGTGTGAACTAAATTGTATTGGGCTGGTCCCTTCGCGGGTTGGAAGATCAGACAGGCAGTCCCTTTTGTAAAAACCCGGACCTGTCAAATCTTCAGGTTAGGTAAGCGGATTGTGAAAAAGGGAAAAGGCTACTAGGGAGATGATGTCGTAGTTGAGTAATATTGTAATATCCCTATGTTCATGACATGTTTTCACGTGGTCAGCCCGCGCCGCATCGCCGCCAGACATCATGCAAGTATTTTAGTAGTCCATCACTCAGGCGGGCTCCGTCAGACAGAATGGTTCTTTGCTATGATCAAAGTCAGAGCAAAGTATAGAGCAGAAACAGCGGACACAAAGAACTTGCAATCTGTAGGTTATTGGGAAATACCGATTAATTTGCGAGAGAATATGTCACGGAGATAGCGGCGTAAGACTACCGAAACTTTCAGCTAATTGGGCGGACGCAGCCGTAGGGAGGCACTACAGAAGGCTATATTATAAACAGGTGCTTACACATAAAGACCAATAAATGGCAGAAATGGTATAGAAACCATATCTTGTTCTTAATTGGGATTGAGGAACCGCGCGGAGAATGACTCCATGTTGAATCGCTAGCATATACCTAGTAGTAGTATTATTTACTCCTCTAGCTATAAATTGTCTTGTTATAATATTTTTCCAGCATGTTATTAACATAAGTACCTACTCAAAATATACAGCGTTTTTAAGTAATTATTATAGTCAATTTAGCCACCAAGTTTACTTTTTATATGTGTGGAACGAAAAATCACGGTTACCTTACGGTTTAAACAAATTAAACTTTAATTACCTACTCTTAATGCTGATTCATTATAATATAAACGGATCAAAATTGATTTCCGAAATTATCGTTTTATATCGTATATAAATGTGTATTAGCCCGCTACTTCGGTTTACGACCAATAAACGTTCAACGCGAAATCGCTGCGCTTGAGCAGCGATCGTTTTATATCGCATTCTGTATGGAAATACATTCAACTTGTGTAGGTATTATAATAATTAAATACATTCTTCTTTACGAGCGCTCGCTTTGTTGATTCTGTCCACCATTCAGATTCGGACGTTTATGAGTGTCATATAATAATTTAAATTAAAAAAATATTTTTATTATTAGGTGTTTTATGGTTGACTGCATCTGGTGGTCCGGTGGAAAGTTGAGGGATTAGACAAATGAGGCATAAAACAGGTTGATGGGCGAATAACCCAGCGTGCGATCCAATACTAATATGGTGAGACGATATGGGACGGAACGGTAGAGAGAATCTCGACGGTGTTACTACTGAACAACCGTCGTAGAACGTCAATGTTAATAACATTATAATTTATACTTGTTATCTAGAAACTGTTCGATTAATTATAAATGGTCTTTTTAGTACTAAGTAGTTGTATATCCGCATATACAAATAGGTGTGTCGAAGTTGCCGCCTTCTCTCCTCTCTTTTCCCCGAGAATACTTTTTTAAGTGTAACTTTTTTATCATCAGTATACTTCAGATGGAATTAACTACGTGACGGGATAATTTCTAGCATTTAAAAGTGTATATTCATTGAAAAGAACGTAGATAAATTATGTAGATTATAGATAAACATTTGCTGAAGATGACGTAGATAATAAGTACAGCATTGGTGAGCCATGTCGCGAGTCGACTCCGTTGATTCACTCGTAGCGGCAGACATATTGACTCGCGACGTGACTCGCAACTCGTGGCCGGCGCTTGCTTTACACAGTCAGATAGCATTCTTGGTATTTGTAATATTTATAATATTCCCGGGTAAGTCGTAAAAACCGACAGAGGAATTGCGTACCTACCTGCTTTCTAAACTATAGACTATCATTACGTGTGACGGGCTGATCACCTGCGATGTGTCTAATCATTCGAGCTGTCATAATTTATTATCTTAGGATTTCGTATGAAAAGAAGCCGTAAGTTCAGTTCTTCTCATCTAACCTCATTTAATTATTTCTGTCGAATTGCGAGTAAAGAAACGACTTCAAATTCTTTCAGTTGCTCGTTTAGCCTGTTGTTATAGAACCAAGGTTTAGTGAAAATACAGACCAAGGAAAAGATAAGTACTCACAGGATTTCTCTTCCGTTTTCCTTGCCGTCTGACCTGATACACTTTTCACTGGATTTTAGACAAGATTATTAGGTTTAACAGATTTTTTTCACGTTTTCCAAGTTTTTGCAAAGTAACGCGAGCGATCGACGCGACTCGACTGAACTTTTTTTTTAAAGGCTTGGGGTAGAAGGAGTTTTTGGCGGACACCAAAGAAGTTTTTGCCCGGAATTATTAGTTGGTTTTTAACCCGGAAAATAAATAAGGGGTGCGGAAATACATCAGCGACGTTCCGATGACTATTGTGTACACGGTTTATTATAAGATCAATGTGTATACACACTTTATATATTTTTTCCTTTTTTACCCATTTAAGGGACAGACTAAAATCGTATGATTATGCTGCCTAGTCTTCAAACACTTTAAAATTCAAACTAAGAATCAAATTTAATGTTCATAGACTAAAAAAGAATGTTTTGAAGAAAGCTTTTGTTGAATGTCTGTAGCTGCATAATCGAATTTAACCTTTTGAGATTGTCCTTAACAGCATTCTAAAACCCATAGGTAATAAGTTTGTTTCAAACAACTTTTCTCAATTGATTTTCGTTACTTGTCAAGAGAAAGTATCAAGAATATTACCCTCGTCCCGCATTGCAGGCACGTTCAAACTTCGAACTTCGGATTCTGCGCTCGTGTCGCCGTTGCCATGACGACCAGATGAAGCCATCGATAAACTTCAACCACGTACTTTTACTACCACAACCGCCCTATTTTTAAGATCTTAAGAGATAATTTCGTCTAATCATGTTTTTGTGAAATTGGTAAATAGCATGGTAGTGAAGTTAATTAATTGTTGTTTGTGTAATCAGTCGCTTGAAATGCGCGGGAGTGGCTCGCGAGGGACAATTGATTGGAAAAACGTTAAGAATTCGGTATAAAATACTTATGTTGAAATTCTTATGTTTTTTAGCAATATCAATTTATTTGCGTCATTTACTCGTAAACAAACAGTGTAGGTCCTAATTATATGATATCCGTAATAGGTGGGTATACTTATGTTGGTACACAAAGATGCTTCCTGCTCGATTGTGGATTCTGTTTGGGAGATGTTTGTGATAGCAGCCAGAACGGTCACCCATCCAAAAAATGGCCGCTCCCAAGATTTCGTTGATGGAATTCTATCAATTTGGACCAATACAACCTGGTTCTTTTATGGCGATTAACATTCAGTTTAACTAATACAACTGCTATCGAACCATAGAAGCCGGTGGTTTGTGTATTAATTTTCCACTTTATCAGAACAACATGTTCTATAATTTATGCGCGTGTAACATACACCATTACATGTTTAGATAAAAACCTGTCAAGTGTGTGTCGGACTCGGATTCCGTAGCTTTTTTTGGTATACAGCGGTTATACCTGTCCCGGGCGTCTAGTCGGATATAGTCAGACTATAATTTGCAAAACTTTAGGTATGTTACGCTTAAACATTGTTACGACGGACAAGTCTTAGAGTCTTTACTTTATGAGTTTTTTATAAATTATCTCTGATCATTATGTTTAGTTCTTCATTTGTAAAATATTAGTAGATAGATTAGTAGGTTTTGCATTTTTGTGTTTTGTGCGTGTGCAAATATATTTGTTATGTTATATAGGCAAGTGCTACGGTATTTGCCCTAGCACGTTTTTGGTTAAGTTTTCTGTCCTTATCTCCGGAATTGCTGCGACAGACATGTGCCTGTATCGATGCCGGTGAGAAGGTATTGTTGATATTCCGTGATCATTGTTGTTTTATATTTTAATTGATTTTATTTGTTTTATCTAATTCTATTTTATTATATTTATTATTTTAAGATATTTGAATGTTTTATTATGTAAATTATGGATCATTGTTATCTGAAATAAAGAAATTTTAATTTTTAATTTTGATCATAGAACCCAAACATCTTATTTAAATTGGGGAGATGTTCTAAAAAGTAAAGTTTATGACATTAATTAGAAAATTTTATTACTTTACGATCACGACTATTAGCATTTATTAGTTCGCATATTCGTAGTTAATTACTTGAGACGTGGGATCAAATTACTTGACCAAAAGATATGAGGTTGTTTACATATAGTTACCGCAAACGAAACGAGCAAATCGATCGATTTAAACCTTTATAATCGAGTTTTAATCAACTTTGATTCGGAAGCTAACTACCTACACCTTTTATATCCCCGTCAATCTCGTCAAAAATATATATTATAAACTGCTTTTATTACTTCTTTTTGTGAGATGTGTTATTATAAAAAAATAATTTGATCTAAACAGAACAAAAACATAAAGACAAATATCTGGACTCTTTGGTCAAGTTCATTTCTAACAGAAAATACAAGCAGATCGGAAAACTTGAAAACTTTACTTTTGTCATTTATTTTCTAGATTACGTAAGGTTCTAGTCGAAAGCACGTTTAATTATGTGTTAATGTAAATACTAGAGGCTAGACATTCAAATTAATAGTCTTCTGTTTTGAAGTTATTGTATTGTGGTTCATCAGGTGGGGATACCTGGTTGATGGTTGCGATGATTGCGAGTGTGGAGTATCACCACAAACTATGGCTCACCTTTTGTGCTGTCCTGAGTGCCCTAACACCTGCACTATTGAAGACCTGTACGAAGCCACTGACAATGCCGTAAGCGTGGCCAATTATTGGTCAGCAAAAATTTAGCTTCGACCGCCATCGACTCGCAAAGAAGAAGAGTGGTTCATCTCTTTGCCGGTTACGATTCAAATTAAAAAGGTAATCGCCACACGCGTATAATTACGAATGCATATAGTAATTTAATTTTTACATCAATCAAGTCTGTGGCCTCACGTGGTGTTATCTCTACCTTGCTTGTCATATTAAAGTCACATAAAGTTTCCCTCCAACCGCTGCGGTAAAGGTCAGAGACTATTAATTCATCAACATTCAGCATCTCATTAGATGAACACCTACTTATTTAATCTGTGGTCTCCAATTTATTGCCGTAACCATGAATATTGATAATGTATCTGAAAGCTATAGGCTTATTTTTTTACTACATCCCATCTTGTTTATACAAGAGGTACACATTTATGTGCGTAGCTTTCAAGTTAGTAATAGGCTACTTGACAACCTACTCAAGTGAGATACTTTTTAGGAAACATCAAAAAGAAAGATTTCTTCGGAGTATGTGTGGAAATACTGACCTATGACGTCGTTAATATAACCTGTCAAACATAGTACTCGTTGCTACTTAATAATTATTTTAATAGCTATTTTCCGGCCAAGTAGTTAATTCCGGCCAAGTAGTTAATGCCATCTGCGGCAAATCTACAACAAGTCACGTCAAAAAAAAGCTACTTTATTAAATTCATTTTGATCATCTTAGACTGGCTTCTATTTCTAACATTTTATGATGTATCTTTGGCACAGTAAAATACCTTATTACACAGTTGCAATTTTTATATTTATGTTAGCAGTTAGATCTCATTATGATTTTACGAGGCGCGCTTATGATTCAACAATTAATACTTGAACAAGAAAAAACAACGATGCTTATGTAATTGTTAGGTTTTCTGTAATTTTGTGCGAATTTGTGTTGCCTTCATATGGCAACACTAGGAGAAAGGGTATAAAAAGGCGTGTTTGTCTTTCATTGGGGCTTTTTGATTCGAGCACGCATCGAAGGCAGACGTACCATTTTGAACACGTGTACACTTGTGTTTGAGCACGCGTGCGTTTTGGAAATTTAGAGTAAGTAACCAATATACTTATTATTTATTATTTCAATGGTTGTTTTATTTATAGAGCATGTACCTGAGGCAGCTTTATGTATATCCAGGTATCCGTATGTTAGTTAATGATCATGTTACCGTGGTCTTACTACATTTCAGAAGTGGGATCGTATCCATATATGTTAATCAGGATACACCGTTTTTGAGATATTTTACTTTGGAAATATATCTGTATAAATATATACATATATATATATATTCATCACATTCCAAAATATTATAGGGTTATCTGAAGAATATTTACATGTTCCAATGTTTTCGAGTTCCAGATTATGCCTCTTGAAGACGAGATCGTTCCACGAAGACGACAGACGAGCCGAGCCGAGCCGAGCCGAGCCGAGCCGAGACGAGCCGAGACGAGCCGAGCCGAGCCGAGACGAGCCGAGACGAGCCGAGACGAGCCGAGACGAGCCGAGACGAGCCGAGCCGAGACGAGCCGAGACGAGCCGAAACGAGCCGAGACGAGCCGAGCCGAGCCGAGCCGAGCCGATACAAGCCGGAGCGCAGCCGAGCCGAGCCGAGCCGAGCCGAGACGAGCCGAGACGAGCCGAGCCGAGCCGAGACGAGCCGAGCCGAGCCGAGACGAGCCGAGACGAGCCGAGACGAGCCGAGCCGAGCCGAGACGAGCCGAGCCGAGCCGAGACGAGCCGAGACGAGCCGAAACGAGCCGAGACGAGCCGAGCCGAGCCGAGCCGAGCTGAGCCGAGCCGATACAAGCCGGGAGCGCAGCCGAGCCGAGCCGATACAAGCCGGGAGCGCAGCCGAGCCGAGCTGATACAAGCCGGGAGCGCAGCCGGAGAGAGAGCCGGGAGTGCAGCCGGAGAGAGACGTCGCTTCACGCGTCGGCACAACGAGCGACACAGCCAACGACGTCGCGGCGAAGGGCAGGAGGTGCGACGTTCGTCGGCAGCTAAGGGAATAGAAAGGTCAGATAGCCCTACATTTTCATCTAAAGATGTTCTTAATATTGTTGAATCATTAGTTAACTTAAGATCTTAACCTAATCCGACAGCAGTCGCCACATCACATCCTTCCAGTAGTATTATGAACCATGTTACCCGAATTTGGACCCTCATCGAAAAGTCAAAAGATTGATACTTGGTTAAAGAAAGTTAATGAGTGTGCCACTGTTTACGGATGGGATGAGAACAACCGTTATCCACTTCGCAATGCAGAAACTGCAGGAGTTGGCCAAAGTTTGGTATGAAAGCTTCAATTCTATTTTGTACAGCTGGGCAGAATGGCAGCAAAAGTGGTTAGACGCATTTCCTTTTGAACATGATTATGGCCAATCCCTGGAGGATACGCTTAGGCGAAAGAGTAGGTTTGGTGAACCGCTAGAGGTTTATTATTATGAAGAATTAGCCATCGTGAACCGGTGTGACATCGAAGGGAAACGAGCCGTGGACTGCATTATCCACGGATTAAGTGACAAGATAATTAGATCCAGCGATAAGCGTTACGATGTACGCAGCCTGATCAACCCCCGACTCCATTAAAAGTTTTGGTAGTAATTTTATTTTGTCAATGGGCAGGACACAGGTTAATTTATGCATCGACGGTGTTAGTGCGGATGTTTTGTGTCACGTGGTTGACAGTAATCTGCTCAATTGTCCGATATTAGTAGGACAGTCCTTCACCGAACAGAAGCAGGTGCTGGTATTCAAGAATGCCAACGAATTGAGGTTTTATTATGATGATGAATTCCCTTTTGCTAACGGTGGTAGTGGTGATACTGCGAGTGTAAAGGTCGTCTCCGCTTCATGCGCAAGATTGAGTGGAGAGGCGATTATCAGAGCTCGTACTGATGTTGTGATTAATTGATATGTTAGGCTTAGCGGAAGAGTCGTGGGGAAGCCAAACCGAGAATTCACGATAGCCGGCGGGTTATACAAAGTAGAGGAAGGTCAGCTCTTTGTTCATATTACCCCATTGTCAGCTTTTGTTATATTGATGAAGGTGATATTATAGGTAGATGAAATAGAGTTCAGATTGTCAATCATATTTGTACATCACCCACAGACCTCGTTGGCGAGCATTTAGGTATAGAGCCTAAAGATGTTAACTTTAGCAAAAACGCTTGAAGAGCCACATAAACGACGTCTATTTTAACATTTTGAACGAATACAAGCATTGCTTCGCGCAATCATTAGAGGAGTTGGGATGTACAAATATGACTGAAATGAAAATTGAATTGAATATTGAGCGTCCTGTGGCTTACCGGCCTTACATATTGTCACACAAGGAACGACAACAAGTAAGAGAAATGGTTGGTGAGATGATGAATGCGGGGATTGTACGAGAAATTGTATCGGAATAAGCGAGTCCAATTATGTTGGTTCGTAAGAAGGACGGTAAACAAAGGCTCTGTGTTGATTATAGGTTTCTGAATTCAATGACAGTTAAGATAAGGTACCTGATGGCAGGGATTGAAGACGAGATTGCTCGATTAGTGGGGCAGGCCTACTTTATAACTTAGGATCTGGCATCTGGATACTACCAGGTGCCTATTGCAGAAGAATCGAAACCCTTAACTTCCTTTATCACCCCAGACGACCAATATGAATTTAATCGTTTGCCGTTTGGGTTGGCTAACGAACCAGCTGTATTTCAAAGGCTGATGAATAAGGTATTGGTTTCCGCTAGGTTCTCAGAAGCTACTGCTTACATCGATGACGTATTAACTTACGAAAAGGATGTAGAAGAGTGTTTGGATAGGTAAGAAAGGGCTTTACAGTTGATAGGAAAGGCAAGCCTAACTCTGAATTTGGCAAAATGTAATTTCTTACAGCAGAATTATTAACTATTTGGGTTATGATATTAGCGCTGCTGGGGTGCGGCCGGCTGACAAAAAGACACAGTCAGTGTTTGATGTTCCTCGTCCCACCAGTCCACATTCCGTCCGCCAATTTCTGGGACTAGTAGGATATTTTCGGAAAATTTATAAGAGTTACGCGTCTTTATCACATCTGTTGAATAAGTTGCTCAAGAAGGATGTGGAATGGTGTTGGACTGAGGAACAAGAAGCCGCATTTGTTGATCTCAAGAGTAGTCTGATAGATAGGCCAATCTTAGCCATTTACGACCCGACCGCCGAAACACAGTTGCACACTGACGCCAGTGAAGTGGGCGTCAGTGGAATATTGATGCAGCGACGTAATGGAAACGACACCTACCATCCCGTAGCGTACTATAGTCGCCAGACATCTCCAGAAGAGAAAAGGTTTATAAACTTGAGACTCTTGCTATAGGTAGTAAGTTCGCTCAAAAGTTTCGGGTTTATCTTCTGGGTCAGAATTTCAAAATCATGACCGATTGTAGTGCGTTGCGCACCATGCTTTCCAAACGCGATTTGGTTAGACGTATTGCCCGCTGGTGGCTGTTTTTGCTTTTTGAATATCGTGCTGGCACGAAAATGTCGCACGTGGACCTTCTATTTCGGAACCCAATTGAGGATCTTAGTTCAATGGAAATTGACGCTGGTCTTTACCCGACGGTTATGTCAATCAATGAGGGGGACAGGTTGTAGACTCTTCAATTAGGTGATAGTGAACTGGGTCGCATTCGGGAATTTCTTACCACTGATATTGATGCAGATGGGTTAAAGTACATAACAGAAAACTAATTCAAATGAGGGCCTATTCCACGTAAACGAAAAGTCGAGGTGCCTTTTCACACCCTGTACATCAATCACCTTGGACCTTTTTGTGCGATCAAAGAGAGGAAAACTCTTACCTATTGGTAGTCGTAGATGCCTTTACGAAATTTAAATTTATCAGGCCAGTCAGAAATACCAAAAACAGTTACAACAACGCGAGAATTAGAAGACATTTTCTATACGTTCAGAAACCCAGATCGAATTATTAGCGACCGCGGTACTTGCTTCACATCGTACGTGTTCAAACGTTTTGCTCGGATAAAGGTATTAGACACGTGTTGAACGCAGTTGCAAGTCCCAGGTCCAATGGACAAGTAGAGCAGTGTAATCGCACGATGTTAGGGTCGTTAACTGCGCAAAATCTTAATTTTGACAAGAACGTCTGGGATGACAAGATAGGTAGAGTCCAATGGGGCATGAACAACACCCGTCGGAAGACAACGGGACGGACTGAGGTAATGTTTGGACTTCAGATGGATGCGGAAATTAATCCTATGTTGAACGAAATAGTATGCGAAACGCAAAATTATACTTTATTGTCAGTTCGGGAATCCCTTAAAGATGTAAAAATTGACGATTCAAAGTGTAACAATGTTACCTACTGAATAAACATATTTTTGAGTTTGAATTTGTTGGGATTGATGACTACTTCATTTAACAAATCGAATGTCACCCTGGATTCACGTTAATGATGATAAAGAAAGTAGTGATGAAGATGACTGATTGTGTCATTATTATATACAATCAAAAGAAAGTAAGTAGAGGTACTGTTTGTTGGATGAAACTGTAAGATGTGTATTTAGTAATAGCTTGAGAAGGAGGGCTCATAGCTATTTAGTTAAGGTGACTTTCAATTTTGTGAGGAGGGTTCACAATTATTTTAATTATCGTATATAAGAAGGAAGGGTTTGTATACGATAGTTACAAGTGTGAGAAAGAAGGTTCACACTCAATTGCTTTGCAATAGTTCGTGAGAAAGAAGGGTTTGCGAACTATTGCCAACTTGAATAGCTTTATAATGTTATGATTATTTTAATTATCGTATATAAGAAGGAAGGGTTTGTATACGATAGTTACAAGTGTGAGAAAGAAGGTTCACACTCAATTGATTTGCAATAGTTCGTGAGAAAGAAGGGTTTGCGAACTATTGCCAACTTGAATAGCTTTATAATATTATGATTATTTTAATTATCGTATGTAAGAAGGAAGGGTTTGTATACGATAGTTACAAGTGTGAGAAAGAAGGTTCACACTCAATTGCTTTGCAATAGTTCGTGAGAAAGAAAGGTTTGCGAACTATTGCCAACTTGAATAGCTTTGTAATATTATGATTATTTTAATTATCGTATATAAGAAGGAAAGGTTTGTATACGATAGTTACAAGTGTGAGAAAGAAGGTTCACACTCAATTGCTTTGCAATAGTTCGTGAGAAGGAAGGGTTTGCGAACTATTGACAACTTGAGTAGCTTTATATTATGATTATTTTAATTATCGTATATAAGAAGGAAGGTTTGTATACGATAATTACAAGTGTGAGAAAGAAGGTTCACACTCAATTGCTTTGCAATAGTTCGTGAGAAGGAAGGGTTTGCGAACTATTGACAACTTGAATAGCTTTATATTATGATTAGAAAGAAGAGCTGATGTTTCACCCCGTAAATGTGATTATATGTCGTTGTACTTTTAGATTTTAAGTGAAGCTTTGTAACTGTTCTCGATGAGTGTGGAATCACTTGGCCCGCCGAATGTTAGGTTTGAACATTAGACGTTTTGTCTACGTGCATGAGGACATGCACGACGTCAGGATGGTCGAATGTTAGGTTTTCTGTAATTTTGTGCGAATTTGTGTTGCCTTCATATGGCAACACTAGGAGAAAGGGTATAAAAAGGCGTGTTTGTCTTTCATTGGGGCTTTTTGATTCGAGCACGCATCGAAGGCAGACGTACCATTTTGAACACGTGTACACTTGTGTTTGAGCACGCGTGCGTTTTGGAAATTTAGAGTAAGTAACCAATATACTTATTATTTATTATTTCAATGGTTGTTTTATTTATAGAGCATGTACCTGA